>NW_006760386.1:573579-755387 GCF_000271605.1 Fomitiporia mediterranea MF3/22
AGAGAAAGAGAGAAGGTATAGTAAGTAGTAGAAATGAACCTGAAGAAGAAAAAGAAATCTGAAGAAAGGACTGTAACAAGTACAGCTGACTTACCAAGGAAGCAACTGAGACCAAGGCCAGCCTACTGCACTCCCAACTCAGCCATTAATTCAGAGAGTAAGAAGGAGAATGTGTGTACTAGTAACTACCTACTACTCCTTTCTCAGACATAGGATTTTGTTGTCCAAACAGACCCACACAGTGTCTTGGCTAATGTCCATCATCAACATCAATCCATCTCTCAGGAACAGTCAAACAAGGAGTCAGCAAGTAGTGGAACTGTAATGGCAGAAGGAGTGTGAGATTGTAGTAAAGGAGGAAGAGCTTAATTAACATTAATACAAGATGACAGAACACTTGCAACTGTATGAAGAGAGAGAGATTGCCAAGCAAACTTGACAACCCAAGTATTAGAAGGAGAAGGATAGCAGACTAGAGGAACAGCAGCGAATTCTGGAAGCACAGGAGGAGGAGAGCAAGAGGCAGACAGTACAACATAGGTAAGAGACTCCAAGTCATTACAACAAGCCTATTCCTGTAAAAAGAAACATAAAATCGATTAATAAATAGAATGTACATAATTAAGTAATGAACTCATCTTGATTTCTATCCAGACGAATGTAAATTGGTCTGGATAGGATTGAAGTTAAGTCTGTATGTGTGTGCAGATCTGTCTAAGTCTCCCTTCCCACGGGGTGTCCACATGTGGGTCAGACGCGTCAAAGCACACTTTTTAACTTGTCATTTTGTAAAATCAATAAAATATTTATTTTTTAATATTTTACAAAAATAAAACCAATAATTTTTAGCTAAGATGTTTTAATATATAATTATAATTTTTTTGTGTTATAAAACAGCTGTAGTAAATAATAATATGAGGAATGCTCTTAAATTGACCACATGGGGCACCGCGACAGTACCAGCGGACCGCGTCGCGTCGCGTCACGCGTCATCTACATCGTAACGTGTCGTTCTCACCTTACACCATACCCACAAATCGACAGTTACCAAGGCAACGAACAATCTCACTGAGTGTTTTATACCCTGCATTGTATGGTGTTCGATTCAGGTTATTCCAGCTAAACTGCTATCTTGAATTCTGTCCCGGTATACCTCCAGTCTTATCCTACCGTCTTCGGCGCCTGCCTGTAACTGTGATCATTCATTAAACAAACCATATCTTCCGTGCAGTTCCTCGAACGTACTCGAACGAACTACATACATTTTCTGAGGTCACAAGAGACTTATCAGGTACAAGGTTTTAACAGGGCAACCAAAAATGATACAGTAGTCCCAGTTGTTTGTTCGTGCTTCAAAACCGTACACATTGGGCAGGAGTCACGCTATCAAGAGGCCAGGACTCTTCAATAATACCCCTTTCAAAAATAACTGGTTCACCATTGCCCTTCCTACTAACCTCATACTCTCGCTGACCCTCTTCATCAAAATACACCCTGCTCCATGCATCCGTCCACCGAACACATTCAAGCTTGGGCAATGCCTCTGCCAGCTCCTTTACTACCATTCTTTCCTTCGCCATTGCAACTTCTTCATTCCGATCGGATGTACAGTCCTTGCAGTTCCTGAAGCCATAACATGGATCGTCGCTTCCGTGCTCCCTCTAATGATGTTTAAGGGCTGCCTCCACTTCTTCCTCGTATGTAAAGGTCATGTGTACTGAAAGAAGCCGAAGGCACTGGGATTTGACAAGGACACCCTTTAACACAGAGATGTGTTCGGACATTCGCCACATCTGCCCATATAGACGTAATACAAGATTCAAGCGTCCGCGAACAGACATTAATACAATATCATGGATGTATGCTTTACCTCAAGGTGATCATTATACAGCAGGTAAAATTTCGTGTACAGAAGTAGTCCTGCATCCCTGACCATTGGATTTGAGACTGCTAGGCGCAACTCATGAAGGTTCGGAAAGTCGAGTTTCAGGGTATCATTGGGATTGACAAAGAAATATCAAGCCTTCGAAGACTCTGTGCGATCGGAGTTTCCTGGAGCCACATTGGCACAGAACTATTATGGAAATAAAGTGAAAGAGATTCGAGAGTAGCAGAGTGCTGTGAAACCATAGTATGGTCACGACCGATTCTATGTACCCTTCCTAGGATTTGCATGTGCCTGACAGTAAAGACGGGTTGTTTGAACAAATGTTTGCTTAGGCATTCATACAGCGGATGTACTGAAAACAAAGTCATACCCGACCGACCCGACCGGAAAGTCGGGCATAAATAACACTTCCCCCACGAAGGATTTGCTCTGCCGTTTCGACCAATTTACAAAAGTCCGGCGATGCTTTCTTGAACCCTTCAATGAGAGTAAAATCGTCGACAGGAGGAAAGAACATGTACGGTTTCCAATCCGACGTTCTAATAGCTAGCCGGAGGATGATCATCCATAGCTCGGTAGGGAGCGTCAAAGTATTTTGAGCTCTTGATGACATTTGACTGTCTGGTGATTCAAGAAGGTGAGAGGTAAAAAGCGCTTGGATATTGGATCAATGCAGTAAAGTTCGCACGCTGTTCAGACTCCGAGTCAATTTGTTATTATGTAGACTAAGACAAGTTTCTTATTCACCATCCCTCCATACTGTGTATTTTTCTTAGATCTTTACAACTCTACTTTTGTTTCTATGGCTTGCCTGTAATTGGCAGTTCTTGTCTTACTGATGGTAATTAGATTCCATTCCTCTGCCTCTGCATCTTAACTATTGTGTCTCATTTTGCGTACTGTCCTGGTCTTGCATACCCTATCCTGTTGCAGGCTATACTACTTAACTTGTCTGACTAACTTCCTATGTACTCCTAGTTCAGTATGTGTGTAGTCCCTCGCATGTACAAGTACCAACTATATACAGGTTTTTCGAATCCAGGAGAGACTTGACAGGCACACGATCATACCTAAGCAGAGGTCCAAGTGATGTAGGTACACTATATGCGCTCTTCGCTATACCAAAATACAGGACGATCAGTTTCGAAGTACACTTGGCCTGCGAGTCATCTTGTCGCTGTCACCCTGATTCGTACGAGGCACTGATGACTGCGACGGTACTGTATGCATGTTTATTTTAGTAGATCAAATTTTTCCAGCTCCCTGGAGCGTTTCAGGGCGGCCTATGCTTTTTCGCTGTTGTCCAACAGCGTTCCGGATATGAGCCGGGAAATTCTCTAAAACTGCTGTCGAGGAGTACCACAATAGATGGTTAAACGCTCAGCACAGTCACAGTCAAGTCGTTTTTTTAACGTGTTTGACTGTTCTTAAGCGCTGAGTAGAATGTTTCAGGGCGAGAATGGGGAGACGAACCGGAATGTACGACGGTCGAGCAGTCAGGAAGATGACGGAGCTAGAGGGTTGAAGATAAGCGTGGGTGAGATGAGGTGAGATAGGACCGGAGCTTGCATACGACACTACGTATGAACCTTACGATGCTACTGCTGTACATGTGTTGCATGTGTGTGAGGTCTAGATACCTGACCCAAAAGCAGCGCCACGATGACAAAGTAACGGAGTACAGAAGTCTTCTCGGACGTCCACAACAATACAACAATATTCTTCTGTTGCATTCATTGCGTTGTAATATTATTGTATCGATAGAGTGTGTCGAGATGGATGCCCTGCCGGTGACGACGGGACACACGGCACAGAATGGGAGGCGATTGTCATTGGGACGGCTGTGATTGGACGAGAATAGCCGAAAGGGGATGAGTGAGGACCTTCACAGTCAGGGTCTCTAATTTAATTTCTTTTTGGCCCATATTCCCTACTACATAACTTATCCACCGGTACTGATACTCCTCATAAACCACACCCACAGGCCGGCCCCCTGTCTACTGTTCTCGGGCCCTCTTAGCGACCCCCTCCTCTAACTCCTCCTTCTCCCCACTCGCCACCCGCCTACTCATCTGAATCATGTCTTCGACGGTCGAAACTATCACTTCCCTCGTTGCTTCCGCCACAGAGTCCGCTGTCGACAGCAGCGACCCCACCGCTGATGCCAGCCAAGACGAGTGCTCAGGAAACCCTGACAACGCCGATACCTTCCTCCACCTCCGCATCGCATCCATATTCATCATCTTGGTCTGTTCGAGTCTCGGTACCCTTTTCCCTGTCATCGCTCGTCGTTCGCGCCTGCGCAACGTCATCCCCAAGTCTGCCTTCGAGTGCGCATATATCCATATTTTATTAATTTTTTTTACAGATGTTGATTAATATTTTTTTAAATTAACTTTAATTCAGTTTTGCAAAGTACTTTGGTTCGGGCGTCATTATTGCCACTGCCTTCATCCACCTCCTCGACCCTGCCACCGACGCCCTTAGTAATCCCTGTCTGACGGGAGGGTGGCAAGATTATGTACGTCCCCTCTACCCATCCACTCTGTCATTCACTCGTACTAATCCCACGACTTTCGGTCACGATATCGATTTAGCCCTGGGCCCTCGCCCTCTGCATGTTCAGCATATTCGTCATCTTCTTCGTCGAGCTTTTTGCCTTCCGATGGGGCACGGCAAAACTTGCGAAGCTCGGCATAACCTATGGTGAGAACTTCTATCCAAATCTACGACGTTCCAATATGTAATAACGCATGATATACTAACTGCCACGCGTTACGTAGATTCTCATGGACATAATACTGGTACAGGCCATGCTGCACATGGACCTGAGGCGGCAGTGGCCACCGAGACTGCGAGTGCGCAAGCGCCTGAGCGACCGGTAGTACTGAATGCTGATGCAGCTTCTACAGGCTCTAGCACTAAGGACAAGGACGAACTCGAGAAGGCCCGGACGTCTGCTCCTGTCCAACGCGTTGGACAAGGATCTGCTGGCCTTGCGGACATCTCCGACAATATAGACGAGAACGAGTCGTCGGGCGAGTTGATTAAGGCCTCGGCGTTGGCACAAGTCATTGGCATCTTCATTCTTGAATTCGGGGTGTTGTTGCATAGTGTCCTGATTGGGCTTACCCTTGCGGTTGACGAGGATTTCAAGGTCCTCTTCGTCGTTCTCATCTTCCATCGTAAGTGTCATAGATTCCCATACTTCCCCGGATGATAATCTAGACTGGCCATTCTTTACGTCAAATAGAAACATTCGAAGGTCTCGGTCTAGGATCTCGACTCGCCTTCCTCAAGCTTCCAAAGAAATACAACTACGTAGCTTACGTCGCCGCCATTATCTACGGGCTTTCCACGCCTATCGGTATCGCCGCTGGACTCGGTGTGCGCTCAACGTACAATCCCGACTCTGCCAAGGCGTCAGCTGTATCTGGTATCATGGACGCGCTGAGCTCGGGCGTGCTTGTGTACACTGGCTTGGTAGAGCTCCTTGCGCATGAGTTTTTGTTTAGTAGTGAGATGAGGGAGGCGAGTAATGGGAAGCTTATATATGCGTGTGTTTGCATGCTCTTCGGTGCGGGGTTGATGTCTTTGCTTGGGAGATGGGCATAGACGTGTGGTTGGCGGATCATGTATATCCTTGTTTATTTGCTTTCATCTCACGCAACTTGGATCAGACTCTACACCTCGGCACTTGCCCGTACTCATCCTAGCGAATAGATACAGAAACCACTCATCTATTCATCTATTCAATCATTTGATTATTCACGCGTTTTTGTATCCATATTCCGCATCGCCCACTCACTCTCCCATCCTCGCCAGGCCAGTTCGAAGGCGGCCTGTACCCACGGCTCTCTGCCTTTCTTTTTCTTTTTCTTATTACGCCTCGTCACGTATACTCCTAACTCCTGACTTAAATCATATAGATACGGATCACACGAGGATTTACTTTTTTCTTTACCTTTATTTTTATCTCCATCTCTAGGATCCATCATGTTTTCATGTTTTATCACTTCGCTTCGTTTCATGTTCTGTTTCTGTTCTGTTCTGTACAGTTTTGTCATGTTTTGTTTCACTGTTTCGTATTCGATGTAATGGACGTTGATGTTGACGTTGACAATAAAAGATATCGTTACGAATATCTAAGAAATCAGCTTGAATTAAGTATTAGTTGGGAGGGGTAGTATAATGTTATAGACCATTTTGGTCGCTCTGCAATACATTTTGGGATAAACTCGGCAAGGTAAAGCATTTGAAACTTAAGGTCAATTGATCAGAATTGTCTCACAGATGTCTGGCTGCATTAATAACAGACTATTTATCATACATACACTGTTTTGATGAAGGAAAATGAAGTAAGGGATTGTGTCCATAGTGAAGAATGTATGCAGAGAATATTGAGATTATTGTGAGTATATGCTACATCACTCATTATAACTACTATTTCCATTTTGATCCAGACTATTTCCCAATTGAACAGTAGCATACATATAAGCCTTCCAGCTACTGGTTTGACTACCTCTGAGTCAGTCTTGTATAATATTGACCAAGCTATTTTCACAGTGTATCTTCATTACTTGGAACTCACTAGCAACTCATTACTTTAATATGACTGTGTGCCTACTGATTATCTTGTGGATTTAAAGATCAGTGCATTATAATTCGAGTACACTCAAAGCACTGTGTTATAGATCTTGAATAAATATTTACTAATTTTGAATTTTAAGTTTTGAAGTGTGTAAGAAAATCAGCATCAAATTTAATTAATAAATTCAAATAGTGACTAGAGAATACTGACTACTTCCAGACTTGACTTTCTGCATCCAAGCCCTGAGTCTCACGGCTCTTTTTTGGACGACCCTGAATGGCCACTTACATAATACTTATGTGGTGGCTCTCAGACTAAGAAGTTAGGAGGGGGGGTTTGGAGGGGCAAAGCCACCCCAATTAGGTTTAGGATAGGTTGGGCTGTTAGGTTGGGTATTGGCTAGGCTTGAGGATGGGATTAGGGAGGGGAATATGTATTTTCATTAGAAAACTGACTTTATTTTGACTTAGTGAAATACAAGTTGGACAGTGAGTGGCCAATTCAGACTAACCAAAAAAGAGCTGTGGGACTCAGGGCTTGGATGCAGAATTGATGCAACTGACTACTTCTGGTCTGGTGTCTCAGTCTTGACTCAACACATCCACTATCCCAGCGCATTTTTTCCTCTCACCTTCTCCATCATTAGATGGTGAGATGGTGTCAAGAACTCATTTCAGTCTAGCTCTTCCTTTAGAGCTATAGCTAGACATTCTTAGACTAGCAATAAGAACGTCGGACTGGAAACCGTACATGTTCTTTCCACCTCACGAGGATTTTGCTCTCGTCGAAGGGTTCAAGAATGCATCGACGGAATGTCGTAAACTTGTCAAAACAGCAGAGAATAGTCTACGTGGGAGATCCGTTGTTACATCTTGTGCAGAAGATGTCTTAAAGCCCGATTTTCCAGCTGGGTCAGTCAGGTATGATTTTTTTTAGAATAACCACTGTATGAATGCCTAAATAGACATTTGTCTGTACAACACTTCTTTCCGCTAGACACATGGTCATTAATGATGAAGGACAGCCGCTATGTAAACACACTAGTGATCATACCATATGGGCACGGCACCTCAACAGCCTTGAATCTGTCTTAACTGTCTTTGGCTGCCGCTTTGTACCATGGCTTGTCTTGCAAACTCCAATTGTACAAAGCCTCAGAAGGCTTGATCTTTACTGCTGTTTCCCTTATTTTTTCCATCCCGATTTTGCCGCGAAGCTCAACTTTCCTAACCTTGTCGAGTTACGTTTGGCGTACGCTCACCCAACGGATCTTGTTGGAGC
Source organism: Fomitiporia mediterranea MF3/22 (assembly GCF_000271605.1). NCBI lineage: Eukaryota > Fungi > Basidiomycota > Agaricomycetes > Hymenochaetales > Hymenochaetaceae > Fomitiporia > Fomitiporia mediterranea. Next base: position 581,340 of record NW_006760386.1, read on the forward strand.
AGATATACTGTTCTCGAAATTTTTCTTGTTGGAAAGCGAAGCCCATGAGGTAAGCATACGTCTTCAATATGGCTTAAACGTTTGCTGACAGGATTTTGAATCTTGTTCGATTCTAATGGGTCAGACAGGGTATATGGCTGAACGCATCGCTGCATTTTCTGCATTAAAAGGCGCCCTTATCGAATTGCAGCACCTTCGACTTCTTTCACTGCATATATCGCTTACTTGCAGGGAAAAAGTGGAGGCAGCCAGGGAATATCATGACAAGGAGCATGGAAGCGACTCCTCGCTGCTCAGATATAGATGTTGCAAGGACTGTACACTTGATCGCGATGACGAAGCTGCAAAGCTGAGGGAAAGAAGCGAAACAAAAAAGCTAGCAGAGGCATTGCCCAAACTCGAATGTGTTCGGTGGACAGATGCATGGAGGAGAGAATATTTTGATGAAGTGGGACAGAGAGAGTACGAGGTTGGTAGGAAAGGCAGTGGTGAACTTGATATTGTTGACCGCGGTGTTATTATCTTTGAGAGTAGTAGGCTTGTTATATAGTGAAAGAGACAATAATACTGTTAGTTTTGGTTAGTCATTCCTTGCCACAGATCATAATATTATGAATGGGAACTCTGGAGATTCTGACACGAGTGCAAATTCTGAAGGCAAAAGATCCTTACTTGTGAATACAAATAGAACCAAATGAACTTACAGTACTACTCTCCTTCCCTTTATAGTCATGTGGAAATGTGAAAGGGCTTAGTCTACAGTTCTTAGCAACAGATGGTGTTGTCATTCTTGCCTTCTACAATTGTAGACAAGCTATTTAGGAATTGTTAGATTAACTCAACAGGACAGATATGTGGGTGTAGGCTTCATAGTAAGGAAATGGGAGCTGTTACTTTGAAGCAAGCAGGATTCTAATACACATCTCCTCTCCCTCAATTGTACTGTATAACCTAACCCAGCTGATGTGTGACTCAGGATTCGTTGATGAGACTGAGTGTGAAGTTGTAGTTAGTGTGGACAGAAACATGAATGTGAACTTGAACTGTGTCTTTTTTGTATCAATACCTTGTGAAAAGTTACAGAATATCAAATCAATTAGCCTGCCAACCTCTGTAATATTATAACATGTCTTTTAATATATAATAACAATGATTTTAAGAGCTTACACATAATTTATAAGGCTTAGTTGTGTATGTTACAGAATTGTTTTTGTTTGAAATGGTGATTCTGTTAGTATCTGCTGGCTAAACTTGTAATGTATCAAATCAAGTAGCCAACTAATCTTCATGAGATTCGTACATAACATTCTATAGATAGTGGTAGAAATTTAGAGTGCCTAATTGTAATTTTTGGCAGTCAATTTTAGATACTACAGTTTTTACATATTCAGGACAGTTATTGTGAGTATCATCAAATAAGCATAGTTTTAGTTATATAAGTCCAAGTAATCATTCTTATCTCAATTTTTTTACAGATATATACTATAATAGTCAAAATATAAATTTTAAATATGTTATATACATGTACTATAACACTTTTGAGAAGTAATCTACAAATCTTTTGAATTTTAGTTGAGGTGAACATCTCGCGACACAAATCACGTGATATATTGCCATTCTAAGAAATTATGCACGTAGCAGTAATATCACGTGACAGCTCTAAACCTTCATGTGATGTACCGTAGTAACCATACTAACTGTAGTACTCATACTAGTACTTTTTAAGTTAAACAAGGTTGTTATATAGTATTAAAATGATTTGGTATATAAATAAGTAAAGTAAATGAGGTTTAGAAACTCAAACTTAGTATTTAATTAGAGAATATGCTTAGTAATACCGTATACTCGTATACGGCGTATACGGAAATTTTTTACTTATGGTATATGCATACGCGCGTAAATATACGCCCGTATTTTCAGCTAAAATTTTCTCTTACGATACGGTGCGTAAGCGTATACGCTGCAGGCGTATCCGTAAATTACGCTACGGTGCGGAGCACTACTTGCTCAAGAATTCTTGTCAATAGGATTCACTAATGAGTATTGGTAAGGTTGGGAAAATATAAACTCAACCAACTGTGACGCGGCAGTACTAGCCTCTTTTGGGCCATACAATGATGGACGAAATAACTTCCTCAAATAACCTCAAATGAATATTTGGGCAACATAGAATTGTAGAGGACATCTGTAGCTACAAATGTATGTTTTTATTTTTCAAAAATATTAAGTACAAATTTTTTTATTTCCTAAGAAAACTTTTTTTGTTAAAATGGTCTAAAATTGCATTTCTATGAGTTTGAGCACTACTTGAAAATTTTCGACCCAGATTTTTGCCGCTTATATAATACAAAAAGTTATGTAATAGTGTTAATAATAATACATTTGTCAGCGTTTTTTAAAGTAAATTTTTCCAAACACTTAGAAAGTTGAACAAACACTATATAACTATTTAAAAACTAACTTTAGACATTAATAATTGTATCTGAATAAGTTTTGAACTTGCTAGAGCTGATAAAACAAAGTCAATTTTTTCTGACCTAGAAATTTTTGCCGTAGGGTCCTTCCCAAAGGAGTATGTGGCTGTGCTGTGACTGATGTGACAGGTTGGTTGAGTTTATGTTTTCCCAACCTTAACAAAGTCAATTAATTTAAAAAGGCATGAGAGCAGACAGAGTCTGACAGACAACACAGAGTACAGACACACTGGGTCTGCTTGCAAATATGCCTTGATCCTTACTTGTCCACAGTTGATAGCCAAAGGTTATACATCACCAAAACGTACAGAGTCTGACAAGGCAATATATAAACATGTAGACTTTATAAGCGAATATAAGGGTCCACAATATGTAAAAAATATATGTCTTAGCAGTAAATTCCAATACATTTTCGTGTTCGATTTGGTGATGTACAGCAGATTCAATTGTCTGTTTGTACAATGACTCGGAAGCAATACATATACATATTGTAGAGATTATAAGAAACAATACTTATCACAAGACCAGGACTCATCCTGCCAACACTTCTGTTAGTGCCCCCTCTAGACAGTGTAGAATTGGATGACTACACTGTAGCAAGGATGGTGCAGGCCATTCCAGTCCCCCAGTTCAGCACTTGTGCTAGTGTTAGGACTGACAGTGACAGGGGAGGGAGGACCCATATAAGACATTGTGAACATAGAGAGTAAGTTATTAAAAAGGCTAGTAGATAAGAATGTAGGCAGAGGTGCTACAGGTCCTCTTACTGAGGTAGCAAATGTGCTAGAAGTCTTATCCATAACAACATTGTCTACTCTATGGCTGGTGAGAGAAGTAGACAATGTAGGAGTAACTGGAGGGGTAAGTAGAGTATACAGTTATAATAGTCTCTCAGGAGTCTACTCTTATTGTGCCTTTTGTTTGAAAGAAGGTAATGATTGAGTTAGCATAAGTGAATTGAATGGATCTACAGGAGGGATGGTCAACCAACATTAGATACACACATATTACTATAGGATGTGCAAGTAAATTCAGCCTGGTTTTATCTTAGGAGAACACAAATATAGTTTATACAAAAATATCAGATTTGTTACACAGTAATAGGCAGCAAGCAGTAGACAGTAAGAAAGTACATAGTAGTAGAAAGTAGGAAAGTACATAGTAATAGACAGTAAGAAAGTAGTTGAAATTAATACTTATACCCAGTCAAAGTAGTAGGGTGTAGAACAGACCTATTACAAGTGTAAGTAATATAATAGTTGAAATGAAAATGAAAATGAAAAGAAAAAGTACTTGCCAATTATGAGTATCCTCCTAAACCCTAGCCTAGTCAACATTTACAGATGTCTTCTTTTCAAAACTACTAGAACTACTCTCAGAAAGAGTATGTAGCTAATCTAGTGTTATAAGATTGTAGAAGTAATCTTCTACAACTTTGTACATTTCTTCCAGGATCTGTAGTATGATTAGAGTCTGTAGTACAATCCAAAAGTAGGCCTGTATGTGTAAACTGTACAAATGATATGTTTGCAGGCTTATAGCCTCTACAATCTTGTTGTAACACTTAACAAAATCAAAACAGTTAAGACAGCTGAGTTTTGTTACAGAAATGTAGTTGAACACAATAAGGCTATGTAAAATGAGAAACACAAGGACCTTGCATTTAGTATGGACCTCAAGTCTAAAGCCAAACTTCTGCAACTTATCAACTCTGTACTCTATGTTCAGCTTTCATAGCTTGTCAACAAGACTAGTATGAGAGTAAGGAACCCTTCCTAACAATATTATTACTTTAAGCTCCTTGTTTGTTACAAGATTATAGTTTAGATACTCATAGTCAGGAGTATGTACACACTTGATGACAAGATCCTTCTTGTCAAGGATATAACCAAACAAGGACAAGTGTGTGAGGACAAGGAGCTAGAATATGTATAAGTCTAGTGTAAGGATTTTCTTGAGCCTGTGTTCAAAACTTGCACCTTAACAGATGAGACTCAGATCCAAGACATATGTCTTCACTGTACAAAACTGTCAGTAACTCATACAAGAAACTGGCAAACAAAGTAGAATAAGTATACTACTAGAGTGTTGGAACAGAACAAGAAAAAGTAGTAGAGCTGGTCATCCTAAATGTAGGGCTTAACTAACAATATACTCAAATTGCCCAACCAGATAACAGAGGAAGAGAAGGAAGTATTGAATGAGGACTATGTACATATACTATCTAAGAACTCACCACACCCCTGTAAGCCTTAATTCAACTAGTAGTTTGTCTCTGAACAGAATTGTATTATATTAACAATAAATCCCTCCTCTGACAAAAACCTGTTGTACACTTTGAATAGCTGGATAATCAGGTTAATAAGTCCCTACTGAATGTCCTATAGTAGTATTCTCTCCTTACCTTGTAGAGGTGTGTCCTTATTCCTCCTTACATTTGTAAGAGCCTTATACATAAAATTGCTATTTGTCTTATCAAACTGTCTCTTCAAGTACTCCTGTAAGAAAATATAGTACTAATGAAAGAGTTTTGACAATACATTAGTAGGTATGTCAAACTTGTTAAGGGTACCTTCATGTCCTACAGGGCTATGTGTAGCCTGTACATTCTTAAGAGTAGTCTAGATAGTCTGTAAGTACTTCTCTACCTTGTCAAGACTGTCAGGTAAACCATTTTGCCTAATAATGAGTGTAATGTTGTTAGTAAGTGTAGGAATGTAGGTAACACTAATAACCTCCTTTCTAGACTGCTTGACAAGTAAGAGTGTGATAGTATCAAGCTAGACTATTATACACTTAATAGGCAGGTCCTTAAAGGGTGAATTTGGTAGTAAAGGAATAAGGCTTTAGAGGTCTTCATGTTGATTATAAGGGAGAAACTTTGTTCTTAGTACTATGAAGATATTGAAGATACAAGCAGTAATGAGACATTCTGAGAATGAGGATGAGTGGTTTCTAGACTACTACTTGTAGGACTTAGAGTTAGCAGTAACAGAGAATAGCTAAGAGTTGTTAGTAGACATAGTGGCTTAGAATGAAGATAGTAGGAATTGTATACATGTAGACACAACTAATAAGGCACAGTAGTCTAGTACTTCCCTTCCTAGTTAGAGTGTAATTTTGGTACAATACTTTGACTACTAACTACTACTTAGTGATTCTGACTTCTTGCTTCTGCTAGTGTAAGATAACCTGTTCACATACCCCTAGACTACTTCAAATGGTAGAATACAATATATATATATGTATGTATTCAACTGTCTAGAACAGTACAGTACAGTTTGATTGATTCTTTAAGGTCCCTAGTATGTTTATTCTATTATTATCCTGCCTTGTCCATCATCCTGTACTCACCAGTTTGTATTGTTAGTATCTAGGGTACACAGATCAGACAGCTTTACTAATACAGTAGGATAGTATCTACAACTAATTCAGAACAGTATAGTACAGTTCAATCAATTCTTTAAGGTCCCTAGTGTGTCTGTCCTATCATTATCCTACCTTATTATTGTCCTGTACTCACCAGTTTGTATTGTCAGTATCTAGAGTGTGCAGATCAGACAGCTTTACTAATACAGTAGGATGATACTTACAACTAATTCAGAACAGTACAGTACAGTTTGATTAGTCCTTCAAGGTCCCTAGTATGTCTGGACTCTGTATTCTTAATATCTGGTTAGTTGTTATACTAAACACACCTGTTTGTAATACTCATATCCAGTGTGTACAGGTTAGGAGGGTCTTCTCATTCAGTAAGATGGCTCATAGTACTACTTATGTCTAATTTCAGAGTAGTGTAGCACAGTTTGATTGATTCTTAAAGGTTGTTAGGACAGTTGTATTATTCTTGTCTACTATGCTCATCATACTGTCCCTACTGTAATGTATTAACAGTATCTAGTGTGCCAGAATGGATTATGTGCTTCCAGGTAATACTACTACTGAAAATCAGAGCAACTTAGTACAGTTTAATCAATTCTTAAAGGTCCAGTTGTGTTGATCTGTCTTGTAGGACACTTTTCATATATTATGTAAAGACTATAATATTTGATAGCTTGTATGATAAGAGTACAAGGTGTATCAAACATAACCACAATGATGGAAGAAACTCCTGGCCTGTACAGGAGTTATTGTATAGATTACACAATATAACTGTTTGTATACTCTGAAATCATTACTAGTATCATCTTGAGTGATTTTTCCTTCCTGACAAAGTTGGCTTTTCAAGAGTGAGAACACTAGCTCAATTGGATTAAAGTCTGGTGAGTAAGGAGGCAGAAACTCAAGCTTCACACTCCTGATTATTTGTGAGCAGGTTATATGGACCTATTTCTCTTAAAATACATACCTCTCTTTAATAATTCTACAGACTTCTAGTACTTTGTGTATAGCACAATTATCTATTACAATAACAGATCTTAGACTAGGAAACAGCTGACAATGATCCAACAGGCTCTTAATAAATTTGGTAAAGTGTTCAGTATTAAAAGACCCCTTAATGATAGTACAGTCAACAATCCTATCAATCACAATACCAGGCAAAACAGAGTATCTTTATTTGGATAGTGAGTAATTATTCTCTATATACAGATTTTCAGATTTCTCACCTCTTTCCTCTTATGAAGAATACCTTACAGACTGTATGTAGACCCTCTAATACTCATACTTTATCTTGTATATAAGCTTGCTAATTACAAGTACTTTCATTAACAAATATGAGCTGATCTGCCTTGTAATTCAGAGTCATATACACCTTGAATTCTGCTCACAATTGTTCATTTCTCTCCTGTACCTGTTTACTTATCTATACTGTATCAGTTAAATAGATATTAAAGTAAGTAAATCATATTTACTAACCTTCTTTAATGTGAAACCTACCCTCCTCAACATTCTCCAGATTGTTAACTCTGAACACTTGATCCTACATTGTTGCTCTATGATATCCTTTAGCTTGTCAAGGTAAGTATCATTCCAAAACTCTAAGGCACTCAGGAGGAGTTATAAGATTCAATTTACATGTTACTTAATGCTAACAAGTATAATGTGTGATTTTTTTGGTTTTACCCTTGTGTCATTGTAATCAAGTGCTTGTGACTGTCCTCTAATTGATTTTGTCTTTGTAACACTGCCTCCTTCTGACTATGTTCTCAAAATATGATAGACAGTCAATAATAGTATGTTCAAATAAAACAATATTTGAGTAACTAGTATGTTACAAATATGATACATTCAAACTATAGTAGTATGTATATCCTATAGTACTGCCATTCCTATAATAGGAATTAGACAGTGTATACCTGAGATGAGTATTTACAATACACCTTCTAATACTTTAGGAAAAATACTAATTCAAGCTTTGATAAACAAGCTAGCAATGTAGGGTAGTAAGGGGAGGAGGGTCAAAACAAACTGAACAAACAGTTACACAACCCTATGTGAATGTTAGAGTTGCTGAGCACTCAGATCAGTCTGATCAAGGTACTTTTGGTAATTCTACTGACTTTTCAGAAAACAGGCTTTAGTACCATTCTACAAACATGACATTGAGCTCTCAAAGCCTGACTACACCCTATACCCTAGTGTGTTTCCTTCCATCATACTGCCTGAATCCACTAGCCTTGAATTGTCTACAGAAAAACTGACACATAGGAAGATACCTTTAATAAAAGTACACAAAGCTGCTCAAGTAAAGGAAAGCAAGCTAATAGGCTCTGTACAAGTAAAACGTCTGCCTGAACACTCTCAAAAGCTTACAAACACTATGCTTGACAGTCAGTCAGATTCTGTGCCTCCTGAAAGTATCCCTACAGTATGTATTCATTCTAACTACTCTATTTTTTGCATATCTTACTTTATTTATAGATCAAGTATAAAATGTCAGACATACTGAAAGAAGGTCAAGCCAACAAACTAAAGGCTAGTGTCAAGCATGGCCCTGGACAACCCTGTAAAGTTGCTACAGACTCAGCAAATATACAGCCTACAGTAAACAACATTACTCCTAGTATTCAGGTAAGTTTTCCTCATTCTATTATGTTGTTACTATACTAATTTATAATAAGTCTGTTAAGATTGTCAATAAAGTTGTTGATCTACCTGATGATAGTGTTGATCTCTATACTGAAGAACTGTCAGAGCTTGAATTGACTCATACAGCTTCATTAGTAGTAATGGGTAGTAATGATGATGAAGCCAGAGAAGATGATAGGGAAGAGTTTGACTTGGATAAAGTCTTGGATGATAAAGAGTTTGACATTACTAGTATGTATTTGTATCCACTACTTGTTATTACTAGCTAATTGATAACTGTATCAGCTGTTTGTAAATCTGGCCAGGCTGTATCATTAGTTACTCAGACTCAAAGACTGAGTCAGTCTTCTCAAGACACAAAAATTGTTATTCAGGTCTCTGATGGTCATACAGTACACAACCTGACCATATACAAGTCCTGAAGGTTTTGTGTTCTTCTACATCAAACAGAGGATATTATGAAAACACCTAGGAGTCATATTTCTCTTGTGTACAAAGCCCTATAGTGTAAACAAACTGGTCTGAAAATGGTTCCACATTATCTGGAAAATGACAACAATTATGCAAAACTGTTCTCTCAATACAAAGAATACATGGATGCACAGTAGAAGAAGAAGAAGGGGGGTACTGTATCATGTCCAATCATCCTTACTAACATTAATGATAAATTTCAAGTAGTCTTTTCTTTATTTCTTTAAAAACTATTTACTGATAATGAACAAGCAGGCTTTAAAGGCTACAAGTTGTAAGACTAATGAAACTAAAGCATCCAACTCTTGGTCAAACTCAAACAATGTAAAGACATCTATACTGTCTATTATTACTGAAAAGCTTCAGGAGATAGAGGCAAACTTCTATTGTCAAAAGTACAGTCAGACATGCTACAAGACATACTATGGTGAACACAAATTGTATACAAACAATCACTTGACAACTCACACACAACTTCTTGTGAGTCACTAAATACTGAACTGTTTTTAAAGCTAATAATTGTGAAGAGTAACAGTGTTAAAGGTGTTACAGCCAAAGATGTGCCTGAGCAACTCAAGATTATGGACTATATCAAACCATCCAAGGCTCAAGAAAAGGCTGTAGGTGATAACATGGGTGATCTTACAGATGTTGAGAGTAGTATTAGTGTAACAATTCAGGATAGTCTCTCTCAACCTGTTATACTGTCATCTGAAGGAATACTCTATCAGAAGGTTCAGGACTAGCTCTACACATGTACAACTCATCAGGATTGTGGTCAGGATGGTCATAACTATATGGTACTAGCTAATGTATTTGAGCAGAATGAGATTATGTGTCTGGACAATATTACCTTTCTTACTACAAAGGATATTATTGACCTAGCTCATGATTGTAGGGTTACTGTCTTGCAAGGTCTTGCTAATCAAATCATTAGATATTCAAATGAAGATATTAAAGATCATAAGGGGAAAGGAAAGGAGTAAAGAGACTGTACAATCCTTGTAAGCAACTCTTCCACTTCTACTTTTAATAATGTATTGATTCTTACATTTCTATACTAAAGGTACAGTCTATTAGTAAATGATTAGAAATAGATTTGCTTTCTTGTGTCCTGAATGTTTGAATGCCTATAACTTCTTGGAATGAATAACATTTGACTATGTGCAATTTCAGAATGTGATAATACAAATAATAACATATAAGTCTAAGACTTGTCTTATATAAATGTAAATAATTAAAATAACCAGCCCACCAATCCTAATAATATTATAATAAGAGATCCCAAATATAATAACAATAATTTTAAGACTCTGTACATAATTTATAACAGTTAATAGTATGTACTGTAGAATTATTATGTCTGAAATAATTGTTATTCTTACTGTTCCATTCTCAAACTTGTAAAATATTAGTTCAAATAGCCCACCAATTCTTATAATATAATAGTATAACATTCTACAAGTAATAATAGTAATTTACAGTACTTAATTATAATTTTTGGTGACCAATTGCAAATGCTACAGCTTTTACATGTTTAGAAAAGGTATTATGAGAATCATCAAAAAAGTACAGTTCTCCTTATATAATTCCAAGTATTTATTTTATCTCTATTTTTTTTACAGATATATACTATAACAGTAAAAATATAATTTTTAAATACTTTACATACATATAAAATAACACTTGTAAGGAGTAATCTACAAATCTTTTGAGTTTTAGTTAAAGTGAACATCTTGCAACACAAATCATGTGATATATTGCCATTCTAAGAAATTATGCAAGTAGCAGTAACTCACAACACTCAACTGTCTTATTTCTGTGTGTAAAGTTTAAACAGCACTACAATACATTTTCTTAGCTTAGTAATATCAAGCATTTGTTTTGAAAGATGATAGTGTACTTTTATGAGCTATTTTAATGTAAAGTATCTTGCTATATTTGGCACAGCGTATACGCCGTATACGCCGTATACGGAAGTAGCGTATCGTATATGGGTCCTGCTGACCCAGTTTACGCCCGTAATTATACGCGCGCATGCGTATACGTGGGAAATTTTACGCGCGTAAGCGTATACGCTACGCGCGGAGCACTATGAGCAAGGCAGTCCGGAGTAATTCACAGGCACATTCTTTAGCCTGATACTCAGGTCCTGTTTTCGTTAATAAAATCTTCCTGGATACGTGCAGAGGGTGCCAAGCACTTGTGAAAGCATTAGCTGTTATGAAGTCAGGGACTTTGTACTGACTGCTAAAATAATCTTCCCTGCAGTGCTCTCGCAGTCATCAGTGGCTTTCCTGAATTAGAATGACAGCATTGCAACCAACTAGCATACCAAGTAAAGCTTGAACAGAGCATCCTGGATTTTTGTACTACAAAGAACACACACAGTATTCTACATCACTTAGACACACTAATACATAGTATAATAGTTTTTCCATAGTTTGGAAACACTGCTTCAGTATAGATTTGTACCTGATAAGTCACTCCTGAAGTTAAGAGATATGTATACAGTTATTTGAATACACTGAAACCAATTAATTCTTCCTAATATAAATATTGGGTAAGGTTTGAAGTGAATGAAACAATCACCATACTGGGTAATACCAGCCACTTCTGGTGTCTCGGACTTGACACTTGACATATACGGCTATAAGACATTCTACATCTAACCTTCACTCGCCCACATACTTTTAAACGTGAAATGTCGCCCAAAACTCAATTCAATCTAGGTCTTCCTTTAGAGCTATGGCTAGACATTCTTAGACTAGCAATAAGAACATCGGATTGGAAACCGTACATGTTCTTTCCACCTCACGAGGATTTTGCTTTCGTCGAAGGGTTCAAGAACGCATCGACGGAATGTCGTAAACTTGTCAAAACAGCAGAGAATAGTCTATGTGGGAGATCTGTTGTTACATCTTTTTCCGATGATGGTTTAAAGCCCGATTTTCCAGCTGGGTCAGTCAGGTATGATTTTTTTTAGGATAACTACTGTATGAATGCCTAAACGGACATTTGTCTGTACAACGCTTCTTTCCGTTAGACACATGGTCATTAATGATGAAATGCGGCCGTCTAGTAAAAGTAACCATACTATATGGGGACGGCAGCTCAATACCCTTGAATCTGTCTCAACTATCTTTGGCAGCCGCTTTGTAACATGCCTTGTCTGGGAGACTCCACTGGGACCTGTACAAAGCCTCCGAAGGCTTGATCTTTTCTGCTGTTTCCCTTATTTTTTCAACCCCGACCTTGCCGTCACGCTCAACTTTCCTAACCTCGTCGAGTTACGTTTGGCACGCTTTAAACCAACGGAATTTTGTGGAGATGTACTATTCACGAAATGTTTCTTATTGAATAACGAAGTCGAAGAGGTAAGCATACGTCTTCGATATTGCGTAGACGTTTGTTGACAGGCTTTTGGATCTTGTTTAATTCTAATGGGTTTGACAAAGGATATGGCCGATCGCATTGCTGCATTTTCTGCATTAAAAGGCACCCTGATCGAATTGCCGCACCTTCGGCTTCTTTCACTGCACGTATCGCTTACTTACAGTGAAAAAGTGGATGCAGCCAGGGAATATCATGATAAGAAGCATAGAGGCCACGGCTCATTACTCAGATATTTACGTTGCAAGGACTGTCCACTTGAGCAGAATGACGAAGCTGCAAGGTTGAAGGAAAGAATAGCGACAAGGGACCTGGCAGAGGCATTGCCCAAGCTCGAATGTGTTCGGTGGACAGATGCATGGAGGAGAAAATATTTTGATGAAGTGGGACAGAGAGAGTATGAGGTTAGTAGGAAAGGCAATGGCGAACTTGGTATTGTTGACCACGGTGTTATTGATGAGCACTGGCCTTGTGATAAGTATTGTTTCTTATAATTTCTGTAAAAGTAGGAATCAAGGTATATTCATGGGCAGATACAGTATGTCCTTGCTCACCACTGTCCGTCTGCCTCTCATGCTTCTCGAGTATATGCAAGTCGTACCACATTGTAGTAGGGTCACAGGTTTAGACAGGCATAGGGAGATAGAATAAGCAAAGTGGTATACTAAACGAACTGGTACAGAATTCAATAATTGGAATAATTGGAAGTAGGCTCATAAGGGGTACGGTACGAGAGATCAACGACAAAAGGTCATAGACTCGTGAAGAAACATAGAAAAAAAGGGGAAATGAAGAGGATAAATAAGGAACTTGGGATTAAGGGTGGACAAATCCAATCAGCAACGCCCAATTCCAACAGATTAGATATCAGCACAGGCACTTGGTGTCAGCATAAACAAAGTCAGTCAGTCAGCTCTGGCTCAGATTTCACTGCGCCTTCTCTTTCTTTGCCCTTTTCCCCGCCCTCTGCTCCATTCCCCTCTCCGCCATCGCAACAAACCCAGCAACGCGCAGGGACATATCCACACACATCACTAGCTGAATCACAAAGAACGGCAAGTAACTCGCGAGCAGGTTGATCCTCTGTTCTGGTGTAATTGTCAACTCAGGCGCTCCAAGTTCGGACAGTTGACTGAGAACATTGGAAGGATCGAGTAAGACAGGCGGGACGGGTGTTGAGGAGATGGGTGTACGGAGGAGGGTGGAGATGCAGGGGAGTGTGCTCGTTGTTGCTGAGGCAGAGTAGATTAGGAAGAGTGGGTAGGTGACGAAAGAGTCTATATGAATGTATGTGTACTGTTAGGAATACTGAAAACTGTCTTGTATGATTCACACGACACATACCCGTCCAGAGTGCATAAAGTCCAATAAAGAACACAGGAAGCTGGAAGACACTGAGAAGCAGTAATAAGGATATTCAGCATATAGCATTCAAGCTGCATAGTGGAAACACTAACGCTTCAAGAACCATAAAGCTCTTCAACCACACCCACAACGCAGGCGGGCCATTCAAGTCAAATACACCCGCAATAATCGGATCCGCATACTGTTGAAGATACCACTTTGGCAGCTCCGCGATCGCCTTTGGAACAAATTCAGCAGGATAAAGCACTTGAAGGTCAATCAGGATTGTCGCAGGTATGTGTATCTGCATATCCAATAATCCATTATACAATCATCATCGTGAAGCAAAGAACAACGCGAAATGTAAGTCAGCTCAACCGACATCGATGCATAGTAGGCTTATTGTTACTCACGAGGAAGAATATGAAATAGATGATGTCCATTGGACGAGATTTGAGTGGCAAGCGGACGCGCGACATGATGGTTGAATGTTGAGATCAAGATGAGGATACGCGACGCGACAAGAGACGCCCAAAACCACGCGTTTCCCTGACGCGTCATCCACGTGATGTAGATGACAAATAATAGTCAATACATGCATGTAAATCGTGTTTTTAGTGGAGTAGACAAGGATGAAAAAGACAAAGTATATACTGCTACAAACCAAGTAAAACACCTGACACTACAGTCTGGCATGTAACGGGCCTTGAGAAAGGAGCAAGAAGGAAATCCATGAACTGAGTTATAAGAGGACAAGAAAATACAATTTTCGATCAAAGCATCCATTTTCAGCTTTACAATTCTAATGATGCTCTACTTAAGTGAAGCAAGCAGAACAAAACAACGTCCTCTATATACTTTTAACACTTACATTACTTGTGAACAAACAGAGACCTGCTGTAGCGGCAAAGAGACACTATTACACAACACACAACACGTAAGACCACAAAGGATTGCAGGGCAGGGAGAATTCAGAGCAACTATGCGAAGAGGACGGAGAGACTGTAATTGGAAGACCAGATGACGATGCGGATGCGATCAGATGATTGACTGAGGAGGAACGATGCTACGACAATGATTGAACCGAAGACGAAATGCGGGTAAAGACGACCAGACAGAGAAAAAAGCATGAGGGTGCCTTGTGTTATCGAAGGCTACTACTATCGGTTTGAGATCGCTCCACCATCAACACCCACACTTTCACCTCCCAAATCTCGAAACAGTCCGGATAACACGCTTTCAGCCCTAGGAGTATTCTCGATCTCGCCTTCACCTCCATGAGTCTGGATCTTCAGAGCTCCCATCTTGTCTACGAGGATGGCATTCGCGACACGCTCTCCTCGGGCACCGTCTCTTTCTATCGTTTCTACTTGCTCTACTGCTCCCTCTTGACCAGCTACTTGGGACGAAGGCTTTTGTTGACTCTGAGGATTTTTCTTTGCGCCTCCCTTCGGGTTAAACAGCTCTGCACTGCCCTTCCGAGGAGGTCGTTCAAATCCGCGTTCATCATCCTCTAGCCTGTTAGCACCTGTATGATTAAACAGTGCCGTACCGTACGTAATGCCCTGGGGATGGTTAGAGTGTCCCGGGTTCGGAGAAAGGACTGTACGTGCAGTAGAGTTCACATTAGACCATACTCCACCAGCAGGGGGGCGTTTGTCATGCGACGGACTGGCAATTGACGAGAGTGGAGGAAAATCGTTCGGCTGAAGATGAATCGGCGGCCTTTGTTGAGGAGGTGGCTGATGGTGACTAGGTAGGGGTTGACCAGGCGGGCGTGCAGGCGACATCGTGCGAGAGTTATTGCTGTCCCGTCTGTGACGCGTTGTGGGATGCAAGGTCGGCTGTGCTTTCAATCCAGCTGCCCAATCAGGTCTCGGAGGCAAGGGATGCTTTGGAGGGGTTGACAAATAAGTTCGCCGAGACGAGGACGAGCTGGTAGACGATGACTAGTAAGCGACCAATGATTGGAGAAGAGAGAAGTGGGAGTCAGAGAAATTTCAATGTCAGCGGATCCGATAAAAGCACTTTCTCATAAAGGTGACTCACCGCAACGGAAGCCGTTTCATCTGCTGGCGTCCTATGCCCGCCACTGCTAGAAGACGCCGATGTTCGCCGCATTGCCTGACTTAAACGTGGGCCAACAATCTCTCCACCCCCTGGGCTGCTGTGTACACCTGGACCCGGGCTAGACGCACTTGAATGCATTCCTAACCCTGGACCGTAACTCCACGCCCCACGAGCAGGAGGAGCTCCGCGTCTAATTCCATGATTACCATTTATATGATTATGATGGCCATTGCTGCTCCCGCTGCTATTCGTGTGTCGAGAAAGAGTCGGCGATGGGCTCCCTTTCCCGCTAGATACACCACTGGAAGTTCCCCGCTCAGATCCACTACCGTTCGTAGGCGGAAGGTCAATTGGATAAAGAGGCTGTGAGTGCGGATGTACGATGGGTGGTTGAGGTGGTTGAGATTGAGGGGGAGGGAAATAGGCTGCATATCCTGCGTACGGCACAGGACCGGGCGGAGGCATGTATGCTGGATATGGATAGGCCATCGGCGATACACCTGGAATGGGCGGGTGATGAACATGGTTCGGTCCAGTGCCGGGAGCTGAGTGATGTTCAGAGGGTGGTTGCTGGTGCTGATAAGCAGGATGAGGAATCCATCCATAAGCGCTTGGACCCACATGCGGAGCACTCATGGAATGATGAGGATACGCATCAGATGGACCCGATACCGGACTGGCAGGATCCGAGTTAGGGTGAGGTTGCTGGGGAGGAAGGCCGCCATAGGGAAATTGTGGGTAATACTGGTACTGCGCAATATACGGAGGTCCTACTGCTGGCACTGGTCCCGGGTTCTGAGGCGGCTGAGGAGGAAAGTACATTCCCATCGGTGCGGCCATGTAGGGTCCCGTAGGTGCCATGTAACCAGGCTGCTCTTGGGCTTGTGGCTGACCACCAGATGGATCATATAGCGAGGGATACGTGAAAGAAGGAGATGTCGTCCCAGAATCACGTCGGCTTTCGGACCCTTGAGGGTTGAATGAAGGAAATGATCGGGTCGATTCAGCAGAGTTCATTCCCAACTCGCCTCCCCTTCGACGGTCCGTGACAGGTACAGACCATTCGCTTTCTGTGGGTGCAGTGCTCGCATTATCATCTATATCGCTCACGCTGCTGCAACCAGCACCGCCACTGTGCGAGCCTGAGCCAGAGGCAGAAGCAAGGCTGAACGTCGATGAAGAGGCACTTGTGTCGCGCTCTTTAGCTTTCTCTTTCTCCTCAAAGTCCTTAAAAATACGAGTGCGCGCTTTTTCGTACGCAGCTTCACGTTCTGCAATCGTCATATGTTTCTTGCTGGTCGTGCTTCTGCTCCCCATGCTCCCAGTCTCTGAAGGGCCAGGGTCGGAGAGCTCTCCATCTTCTCCCGCAATAGAGCCAGGACGTGAGGCAGAGGATTTCTGACGCCTACGATCTAGCTCAGTTCGACGCATGATTTTGAAAGCCGGAAGCTGTGTCTGCTCAGCAGGAACAAGTTCGGATATGCGTCTGACAGGTCTGTTACAAGATTAATTATTATCAGTCAAACTCCCCCAGATGTCGATCGAGACTCACATTCTACTTTCAACCGTAATGGAAACAGACATGTCTCGAATGCCGGATTTGTCGCGTGGAACAGGATCAGTCTCTGGCGTGAGTCTATAATATTGTGCGCAGCGATGGACCAGAAGTCTTTGGTATTGATTTTCCGGAGTGAGGTTGATTTTGGACCTCGAACTATGTTAAAAAGGTAAATGTTAGTCCATGATGATAACGATGCGAGACATTAATTTTATATGGCAGACGACTATCGCGCGGCACAAGGTGAATGCTATCACTTAACATCACGCGACAAGACCAGGTACGACTAGGCTTGTCTGTGGCTGTGGCTACGGAAATCCAGCAGAAGTGAAACGAATATCTCTCGCATAGCAGATACTAGGTGCAGAGCTAGAAGAGCTACTGTGCATCATTTATATTCCAAATCCCAAGTGTCATGGCGCGGGCGCCTAATTCCTACCGCCTAAGAAGGCCACGCGAAAAACTGACGCTACTCACTTCCTTTCTCTAATCAAGCCTTCCATCTGTTCACCCATTTTAAGCACGAAAAGTCGATCTTTGCTCTTGAGTGCTTCAAGGATTTGCGTGTCGACATCCGGGGTGGAGGCCCCACTACCATCCGCACTGCCCTCTGCCTGTGGCATCGCGTCGCTGGAGCACCTCCGGAGTGACGATTGCGAGGAGGAAGAAAATGGAGGGGCGACATCCACAAGCCTGTCTGTCGAGCCATTTGCGGTGACCCGGAAGCTCGAGGAAGAGCTGGCACGGGACGAGCTTGGGACCGACATCGTTGTGCTGACGAAGGCAATAGGGTCAGGAGAGGAACAGACGGTGGCTTCTTCAACTGTCATTAGATAATAACACAGAAATAAAGGTCAGCTGCACTATCTCTAGGCAGAATGGCAGCGGTGGAAACCGCTGAGCGACACGGAATACGTACCCCGCGACATTGGTGGTGTGGTGTAAGGTGGGTGTCGTCTCGATCAGAGGAAGCGGAGAAGGAAATGAGTTTTTCACGGTGAGAAAGTGGTGTGTATGATGAGTCGTGTCCCGTCTATGTGAAAGGAGAGGCACTATGGCGACATGCTTTGGGGTTCAGACGACAGTCGAGGAGGAAGGAAGGAAAGAGAGTGCACCATGGCTGCCAGTAACACAGCTACGCTAAACGGCACTTGCCGAATTGACTTCCCCACACTGTACACACAATCAGATTATCTAACCATGCATCTCTTCGCCTTCGACAAGACAAGACTACTGCGCGAATGTTTTATAGATATATATATACTACAGATGGGATAAACATGTCATACAACGGATGGAACAGAGAAAATGGTAAATGACCACAGTCTATCACTGCGCTTGCACAGTCTTGCAGCTTGGCCCTGGTTGTCCATCCAATCTAAATACGTATTCTACTAATGAATCACTACTGCCCAGGAGACTGAAACACTTGGTATATGTTGAAGGTCAGGCTGTGATGAGTAATTAGTACATGCATTCCGCAAGTCGTACGATGTCACCCACCAGAAGACAAAGATGAATCCTCCATAGATAGCAAGTGCCAGCGAAGCCCGATTCAGTATACGGCTGATGCTAGGATCGTCCTTGGAAAGCTGTAATCAACATTAGTCTTTTCAAACTCGGAAAAAAAAGGGAAATCCAGTAAATGCGTACCTTCCAGAAAAACAACCCGGGCAAGATGAAAGATATGGTTGTGGACCCAGTAGACCCGACGAATGATAGCACTAGTAGGGAACAGGCCAATCAGACCAAGATAAACTGTAACATACGAAGCGCCACTCACCAAGTTGCAGGTCATCGACAAAGAAGGCAATCGTGAAACCCGAAGCAATGATGGCGGTAGTCAGCACGGCATGCTTCATTGGGCTTATTTCATGTGGCACATGGTCTAAATCAAAAACGTCGCTTTCATCATCCTCAACGATAGGCTTGTGGTGAATGAGTGCGTCGCTATCGTGGAAGACTTTGTCTAAGCAATTACGGCAAGGGTGCACTTGCAGCGGGTATGAAAACAGGACAAGAATAACTATGGCGAGTTGTCCGATAGCAATAAAGAGCGATGTCGACGGGTACATTGCAATGATGTTCGCTCCAACCTACATCCTACAATGAGATATTATTCATGCGGATAAATTTGCTACTTGCCTTTGAGCCGAAAGTTAGATACCCGAAGACTGCGATGACTTCATAAGTGATTGTAGCTGAACCAATAGCGCTCCCGATGACTATGTTCATCCGTCTCTGGTTATTTGACTTAAGCTCATTGTACAGCGGAAAGAGCTGACAAAACATAAGATATCACTACGTCCGAAAAAGTAAAAGGTACTCACATTCTGTGCGCAGGTGAATGCAAACACTTGCACAGGGAACGTCGAAATGAAGGTGGGTGTAAAATGTACGAGGTGTACCTCTCCACGAGCCGGAGTTCCGCTCAGAGGATTGAAGTAACAAACGATAACAATTAGCACAAGGTATGCTGAAGGTTATTGGGTTACTAAGCAAATAAAGCGTATATTTATAGATGAATTCTCACCAACAGAGAACAAAGCAATATAGCTCGTGTGCCGGAGGCTATCCAGCTTTCTAAGGAAGCAAAGTGGTATGAGGATAACCATAAAGAGAGAAATCCAGGCTTGGCCGGAGACAGCCCAAGCAGGAGGCTCCGTGTCCGGAGATGTAAGATCGTGGTATAAGGACAACACAACATTAGGCATTAATGACTTGATGATAATCAGATAGCTAAGCCAATTCGTGAGTACGTACAGTCGCACGACGAACTCGAGAAGGAACAAACCTGACGGAGACCCCGAAGCACTTCGTGGCAATCGCAGCGTCAAAGAAGACAGCTGCGTTGGGGAATGTCAGCTTCGAGACTGCGAAGAAACTTGAGCTGCGATGCGCAGTGTACTGTGCACAACGAGAAAGCAGGTAGAGCCCAAATGAAGCAATGCAGCCGCACAGAACGCAGCTTATCATACCAGGGATGATACCCGCGGAAGCCATTGCCTATTTCACGGAGTTTAACAGTCATTCAAACTTGCTTTGCAAAGTAATATAGACTATACTCACCAAAGGGAATGTGAGCATCCCTTGAGAAAGAGAGTATTTCAGTAAATAGCCTATTCCGCAGAGTTGTAGCCTAAACGCACCGCTTCCAATGATGGTGTTTGCAAGGTTGCTCACACTGCTGATCAGGCTCCCCGCACCTTCTCGTTTAGCAATCACTGCCTTCGGCGTCGCATCTGCACCCAACAGGGCGCTGCTCTCCCCGCCATGTAGTTCGTCTGGAGGAAGTTCGCTTGCACCTCCGTGGTCCACGGCAACGCCGTAGGTCTGCACCATTTCGTACGCTTCTTCGGTGTCAATATTGGAAAACTTCTATGACAGGGAGTAACAACGACTGCTGGTAGATAGCATTAAAGTCTTGGCAATGGAAGGTGAAATGCCTATCTCAAGGAGCAAAGTGAGGCAGGCGGCACGCAGAGTCACGGAGGCAAGGTGCGTGCGAGAGCCGGTTAAATATGGCAATTATCCATTTCCGAGCCGTGAAAAACTCCACCTTGTCAGCAGCGGAATCTGGAGGTTCATTCCTTGCTACAATGCTAGGGTCACCCGATAACACTTCAAAGAAACGACAAGACATTCGTGAATGCTCTACAATCACGGCGTTAAAGGATATTCAGTAACAAAAAATACAACGGAATGAACTGTAGCTATGTATCTAGGATTTCTGACGGACGAAGACATTCTACTAAAGATATTCGTAAAAGCGGCAAAACAAATACTGCAAGAGACAAGCCGGACCAGCAAGCCAAAATCGTAAGTTCCATCACAAAGGCTCAAACATTCTAGTAGGAAAAAACGCATGTGCACCTTATATCTAGGGATATTCTATTGCTAGTTAAAGAAACCTTTCTGAAAACACGTTGTAAGAAAGTGGCTTATAGTATAAAAAGGCTGAAAATAGAAGGGCCAAGAAGCCTTTTGAGTCAAACATTGCTGCACATCCAGGTGTACTGTCTGCCTGGATTGGCTATTGGCTTCTTATTGAATTTAAATAAGTTGATATGTACTTACATACAAAATGTATCCAGGATAAAGCACGATACAACTCTATAAAGCATGGTAATTGGTGATAGAGAGCTGCACCTTAAAAGAAGTTATATTGGATTCAATCAGGGCTTACAATCGGATTAAATAAGAATTACCTCTGAAATTCGGGTTCTTGTAGAGTATCTCCTCCTCTGTGTCCTGTCTTTCCTCCTGGCTCCTTAGGAAGAAGTTTGATCCCAGATTCCTTTTCCTCTTTAAACTTACAGTCTCTAACTTCATCCTATATGTATATTGAAACACCTACTGAAAGAATACTATATATTTAAACGTACTAGTTTTACTGAAGTTTCCCTGGACTCGCACTTGCAGGTCGGGCTTTTCCCATTCAACAGATCAAATATTTCTGTTTGCATTTTACCTGAATGCCCTAGTTATCATCTGTTTGTAATTTATAAGAGGGAACGAACTTTACCAAGAGCCACTTGAGAGCCTTGGTTTGATGTTGCAAGGCTTTTTAACGATTTGTGTATTGACTTATTCCCATCCTGGACCATCTCCCTCAGACTCTGTAAGTCAACTCGCAGTTGTACAGTCGACTTGGTCTAATGAATAGAGTCCATGAAATATTCGAGTAAGTAAGCAGAATTGATTGGGCTCACAGTCAACATCTTTATTGCATCGTCGAATCGAGCTCCGTAGTCCAAGATAGCTTCATAATCAGAGCTGGAAGTGAGAAATCGAGAGAGTTTGCATCCTTTAGCACGTTTATCGACAAACTCATGAATATCATTCAGGACTCTATCATATCGCTGTTAGCTTCTATTCGAATACAAAGAAGACGACAGAGTCGTGTACTTTTCGACTTGCTTAAAATCTTCTTCCAGACCTGGTGGATTCATACCATCCGAATTTTCTAATACACTGTGTATCATTTGGAACACATGAGCGATTTTGCGACATAGTTCCTTTTTGAAGGCATTCCAAGTTCGAATTTTCTGGTAAGCACCGGGGCCGGAAAAGGTTTCTCAGTGGGGAGTCCAGAGGTCATCAATGACACGTACCTGAATTCTATCTACTAAAGCTATCCCAATCCCTAGCAGAGCGTCCAATTGCGTTCCAAGTGCAGGTACCAACCGCACAAACGGTTGGAGAGTCTCTATGCACCCTCTAGCGACATTAAGGGTTTTTTCTGGAAGAACAATTTTTGGTCTAATAGCCTTCTTTAACCCTTTGAGACGAAAGAACTTTGAGATTTTCTTCTTGCACATATCTAGTTGGAGTCTCAGAAGTAAGTGGGATCTCAATGTTCAGTGGCAGTCTGTATTGTTTTATATGCCCTTTGTTGCAGGCGAGTCTCTTAATTGTGTGCTTGATAAGAATAGGGGAGGCGACAGCCGTTAAAGTATAACTAGATTGATCACACCAGAAACGTGAATGGTGGGAAGATTGTAGGTGGATCAGATTCACAGGTACTGTAACAGGCTGAGGACATGGAGGTACAGTCCTGCATATCCACAAGGCTGCAATTGGCAAGTAATGGGATCATCAGAGCTCATCAGATCATCATTTATTAGACTAAGGTGATCCAACCTTCAAAGTAGCAGGTGAAGGCGAAAGTCATCCGAGTTGGTATTTAATAGGCTGAGGAGGCGAATGCCAAAAGAGGAAACTGTTGCAGTAATGGAAGGAAGGCCATCTTTTGTGCTCAGTACCTGCCTGATAGGCAAATTTGATTCGGATACAGGCGCTCAATGTTTGCCTCTTTCGAACTCAAAATGAAGTGGTACAATGTAGCAGCCGCGTATATTGCTTTTATAAGTTCAGGTTGCATCACGTGTCATGCATCAAATCCATATCTCAATTGGGAGATACCAAACACAACTCTTCATCGATCCAGTGCTGACAACATCAATATTACTTCTGCCATTAGCTGCTGCAGTTCTCATTGTTTTGAAACTCCTGATAGTAGGATGGCGAGATATACCAGGAGAACAAATATGCATATTTCATTCTTTTCATGATAAACTTTCGAGTGGTCAAGCGGCTGACTTGGTGGCACTACCAGCCTCCTGTATCGCTTTTATAGTAGAGTGAGTATCTCCAATCGCTTTATGCTCCCCCTTCCACCAGTCGTTGCACATTATTCTATGACTCACACTCCTTTATATGTCTTGCAATAGCTCTCTTCCACCACCGATCCGTGACGCATCCGGAAAAACGTACATTGCCATCCCTGCCCCTCCTTTCATCTTCGCGCAGAATGTCCCGACTCAATCTCATGGCTTGAACGATATACAAGGATATATTTATGTTGAATGCACTTCCTCCACCCCGTATGGCTCCGCTCAGAGAATATTTGCCGGAGAACATGGCGAAGTAACGGAGGTCAAGCCGTCCGTTAGCACTTGGATGGTATACCTGTTTTTCTTGAGATCCATTCTTGTTTATTTCTGACGACTTGAACAGACGACAAATCTACCTGCTGAGCCACCACCAGGTCATATTCCGTGGACCGGAGAAGTCCCGTCTAGTGATTCGTCACTCTCGATTCCCTCTTCAACGAACAACCGCGCAGATCTGCTGAGTGGAAGCTCGGTACGCACGAGTTCGTCGGGCAGCTCATTTGATCTTCCGGCATTGGCGAGTGCAGAAACTCTGTTGAGTGAATTATTACCTTCAATGTGTTCATCCGAATGGTCCGGAGGCGTTGTTCCCCCTTGCATATATGATGCAAAGGCAGCCGCCGCCGAATCCCGGAACAACCAATCCGTATTAGCAGTGGATAGGCCTAGAGTGCGTTCGACTGTCAAAGTCTCCAAAGCAGTAGATAAACGCCGCTATACGATTTGTATCCCAGACGAGACTAGGCGTAGAGAGGCTCATGTCTTCAACCGTCATCTTGCCTTTGAGAAGGAATGGAAGCTTAGACAAAAGAATGACCCGAGCGCCGAACGCAAATCCAGGACTAGCTGTATCATGTCTCAAATGGACAAGCTTGGTGACTTCTTTTCAGATGGCCTGAAAAGGATGGACATGACTATGTTGCACCTGAACGAAGAACAGAACAAGATGGAGACCCCTGCTTTGGTTGTTTCTACCTCAACTGCCATTCGCCGACTTTCGTTGGAGTCTTATGGTGAAACGAAGAGGTTAACAATGCCCTTGGCGACACGACGCGGTAAAAGCGTCCCAGAAGCTTTGAAAATCAGCGATCACTCCAAGCTTGAGGCGACAAAGTTAGATTATCCTGAACTTCCCACGCCATTTCGTGGAACTCCTGGGCCAACGTCAGAGACGTTTGATCAAGCCCCGGTATATCCGACTATAACAATCGATCCCAGGATGACCGCTGAACAGATGATTTGTAGCTTACGCGAGCAAGTCGCAAGCTTTTACCCCGGGCCCCGTGGAACCACAAAATCATCGGCTACGTTTGAAGGCCAATGCAAAGAGGCGGAGATGTGGCTTGAAGACGAGGTGAGGCAGAGTCTGTTTGAGGACAAGTGCGACTCAGATGGTGTAAGGAATTCGACAGAGGCCATAGGAACATGCAGCAATACCAATAAGCATGATAGTTCTCTGGAGAATGTGGCCTTTCTTTCTCCGTACGCATCCGACGGCCCTCATCGTCAAGTGACCAATAACAAGCAGGTCAAGACACCTCAGGTTGTGCGGTCCGATCTGAAAGGTCGTGTTAAGTCTCTCCAAGCTAGTATGGTTCTTCCTCCCGCGGACGATTTGAGAGAAAGAAATGGGAAAACCCATAGTTCAGCCAAGTCAAAGCCGCGCAAATCGATCCTTTCCAACGGTTCTTCTTCTAGTTGTGGTTCCGGGAAGAAAGTACGCTTCTCAGATGTTCCGCCGTCAGTCATACAATCCGTGGAGGATCCGGCTGAAAAGTCTGTCCCATCTGCGTCGACTTCGCCTCGACAGATATCGCTTTCTCCTCCTAAACGCAAACCGCCCCCGTCTATAAGCTCCGTAAAATCGCCCATTGGGCATAGCTCACTGCCACCGACTCCAATGAAATCATCGGCAGTGCGGAAACCCTCTCCTTTGAATCCGGCTGTGCAGGCTTCCGTGACGACTCCTACGAAGCGCGCAGCAGTCAAGCCACCTGCTCAGTTGGCGTTGTCAC
The DNA here is from genome assembly GCF_000271605.1 of Fomitiporia mediterranea MF3/22. NCBI lineage: Eukaryota > Fungi > Basidiomycota > Agaricomycetes > Hymenochaetales > Hymenochaetaceae > Fomitiporia > Fomitiporia mediterranea. The sequence continues at coordinate 606,871 of NW_006760386.1, forward strand.
CTGTACATGACGGCTCGCCTCCTGCACTTAGACCGAGGAGTCTATCCGAAGGAATGCCGCTCAAGAAGGGGCCGGTTTTCTCCTCGGGCTCTCCTAAGGGTCTCATTGGGAATGGTAGTGCGTCAAACGCGAGATTCAAGAAGAGCGTCCGACGACTTAGTCTCGGTGTGAATTTGAAAGAAAATCGGGAGCAATCAATCGCCGACAAGCTTGCAAATATCACGAAGCGCCGTAGCCACACAAGCGATACAGATAAAGAAAATCGTCGGGGCTCTGAACTTGCTTCACTTGTTGCTCGTGAGGTACAGAAGAAGACTGGTAGGCGAAGCTTGCCGTTCCAGAGCATGCTGAGCCGACTTCGTGGGTGAGAATGGCTGGGCGAGGAACGCGCCTCAGGCGGCTGTTACGCCATGATGTTGCAATGCCTGTCTTTTCCATCATCGTTGTTGATTCTGGTGTTGTTTTTATATACGCTTTGATAAAATCACTGTATTTTTTCGTGTTATGTCCCGTAAAGGGTGCCTGCGTCGATCTTGGAAGTCGCCAGACGCGCATCAATACAGACGCGTCCACCAAACTTGTCCTCGACCCTCATTCACTTCGTGCTTTCTTTGCCCACAACGCTGCAGAGATCTTGGCTTCAATCAAGTGAAACTTACAGGGAAAATGCCTCGCGGCGTTCCAAATGCAAAGAAAGATGACTTGGGAATGCGCTTTACAACTTTCCATGCGCCTCTGCAGTACGTGCTCTTACCTGCATCGGTCCATAGCAGATTAAATTGAACATATTGGATAGAGCTAACACAAAACTCACGGCTTCGAGTTACCTGAAGTACGAAGCGCAGTCTGTCTGGACACGCAATGCCGCGCGTGCGAATAAAAATCGAATATCTGAAGAGCTTGGTGTCCACGAAGTGATTGCTCATCTTTGCTGTATGAGGGCGATGAAGGCAGAGCTAACCAAGCTTTGATAGGGACGTCGTGGTTCAAAAATCATTGTTATTCATCCTGGTTCCCGTTGGTTGCGTATTGGCCGTGCGGCGGACGTGGTACCAGTCGCAGTTCCACATGTTATTGCACGCAGAGTCCGTAATCCACCCGCCACACCACCTGCCCCTCAACTCTTCATCAAACACCCAAAGAAAGGCAAAGAGCCGGATGGCACTCCTCGAGATGATGATGCCGAAGTGGGTACAACGACAGAAGATTCGGTGGGTACCGTTCTGTAGCATCTAGCGTAGAGCTAATCTTCGGTTTGAAGGTTGAAACAAACATCGCTCCCATTGTTACAGCACTTCGTGATCGAATGCGATTCTACAAGCTACGCGTTGTATCAAATGCGTCAAAGGTCGCGTTGACTTTCAATGGACAACTGGAAGGCGAAGAGTCGCCGAATCCTGATCCACCAGCCAGGAGTCCACCAGCGCAAGATGTTCTGGTTGGAGAAAAGGCGAGTGGCACTTTATCAGTTCTTTTTCTTGCAGCTTAACATCTATTCAGGTCTTCGATCTTCCGAATGACGAATATTCCATTGGGTATGCGGTTCGGTGGCCAATTTACGCCGGACGGTTCAACTCGAGGGACTATAAGTCTCACCAGAGTGTACTAGGTGACATCGAAGAAATCTGGAGAACTGTGCTGGTGGAGAGGCTGGGAATTGACCCAAAAACTTTCACGGTAATACTTATTCATACAGGTGAACGGTGTTGTGATCTGACTTTAATCTCAGGAATATTCTGTTGTCCTCGTTATTCCTGACGTATGGGACAGATTCTACGTGCATGAACTCATTAATATGTTACTATCTACGTTAGGCTTCAGACAGATAGTTTGCCAACAAGTGGCGTATAGACTGTTTGATTTCTGACAATTCGTGATTAACCTTTATCTAGGAATCTCTTGCATCAACATACGGTGCTGGCATCTCGAATGCCTGTGTAATTGATATGGGCGCAGTAAAAACAAGTGTTTCGTGTGTCGATGACGGGCTCGTGCTCGCAGATACGAGGTGCAACCATCCCTTGGTAGATTATATTATTAATGCCCATATCTATTATAGACTTTCCTTGTCTGTGGGAGGCGACGACGTCACAGAATTTCTTTCTGTTCTTTTGGACCGAATAAGCTTCCCCTACAAGGAGCTTGATCTTACAAGAATGCATGACTGGATCGTTATGGAAGACCTCAAGTGCAGAATATGTACGCTGAACGAGGTAATATTTCTACACCACGTCAATGTCTATGTATACTGAATAGACACGAAGGCCGATGTAGCTTTGAACCTCTACGATTTCTGGGTACGCCGGCCGGGCAAGAGCCCGATGAAGTACGGCTTACGGGCTTACGATGAAGTGATCATCGCACCAATGGCAAGTCGATGGCATAGACTTGCAAAGGCGACTAGTCACTGATATTCCTCCTTTCTGAACGGTCCCCCCACCAGATTCTCTTTGATCAGCGCGTTGTCGATGCTGAGCGCAAGCGAGATCTATTGAAACAGTCAGGAAATCCGGATATTTCTGATGAGCTGGTTGAGTACATACAAGACCAAGTGGTACGTCTAGGGTATCAACTCTCGTTGCTACCCCAGACACGTCAACGAACTTCCATCTTACAGACGAATGCCATGCTAATTTCGACTCAGCATCTTATGCCACAACCACCCCCATCGACGTTAGCAGCACCATCCGTTACGGCATCCGGTGCGGTCACTCCACAACCTCTTGAAGGTAATGTTTTCTGTTACAGTTATTAATACTGCACGCTGATCATGTGGAAAGGAGCTCCCGCCTCGAGGACCAATGAGACGAAGAGTGAGGAGGCCCCAGTTCATAATGAAGGCGTGAAGACCGAGGGTAAGTCGGACGTCATTGACGTGGATATAGAGATGCTGGATGCGGAGATGAAAGATAAGCCGGACGAGTCGTCCACCAAGTCCCCCCCAGCGGAACAGGACCGGCCTCCCGAACCGACGGATCCTCCTCCCCAACAAGAGCAAGGTCAACCTGACGGAAAGCAGGACATAACACCAACGCCAAATGAACCTTCTGCATCTTCGACGCCTGCTGCAGCAGACGCGATAGTAACGACAAATGCTGCCACTCCTACGTCATCCCAACCGCTTGCACAACCGCAAGTCTTCCCTGGTGGTTACCCTGTTGACGTTCCTTTTGAAGCTAGCAAATTACCCCTCGACGTCGCCGTATATAATAGTGCACGAGCTGCAGGCGGTGACGACCGCATCCGCAAGTATTTGCAGGCTGTACTCGTGGTAGGAGGTGGAGCATTAACTCCCGGAATAGTGCATGCTTTGGAGAGCAGGTGAGCATCTGATACCTCATTTGATGTGCTGGCTTCTCTGCGTCCTGTCACGATGACTGATAATCCACTTTAGGCTTCAGGCTATTGCTACTCCGCTTGTTCCTCACATGGAGAAAGTGCAGATCATTCCACCACCAAAAGATACTGACCCACGTATGCTGGCGTGGAAGGGGGCTGCTGTGCTCGGCAAGATGGACGCTGTTGCTGACCTTTGGGTTACTGCCGCCGACTGGGTAAGTTTCTTACACTACTATTTTGTGCTTAGACTCTCATCGATTTTCTATTCTCGCCATGGACTGATCCGTAAATCCGTGTTCTATATTCATTTAGGATCTCTTTGGAATGCGAGCTTTGAAGGAACGCTGTTTCTACTTACAGGTCTAGGCATTGGAGTTGATTTTCAGTGTGTCGGACTTCGACACTCATGCATTTGTATTGTATCTGGCATCTTCATCTCATGTATCTGGTATAATTTGTATTTTGTCGGGTATGAGTCGGATGAACGGCCAACTTGATAACAGCTTCTCCGTTCCCCACTTCTTTGCACGTTGGGCGCTTTGTACCCATACTGGAAGTCAATAGAATCCTGACGCGTTCTGGGGTGCATAGAAGAATAGAAGAAGTCCATATAGTCCGTTTATGTACATTCGTCGGTTCGGAGAGGTGTACACATCGGGAACGTTCCATTCGTTCTTCATCTCTTGGGCCCCTTCAGCGCATCACGTCTGTGAAGAGCAGAAGGGAGAAGCAGTTGAAGCCGCTTAACTATCCCTTCTACGCTAGTTGTGGTATTCTATTGCTCCCCCGAACCGAGGAAGAGATCTTCTTCCGTCCTTTGCAAGAGAGTTCTGTGGGATCTTTTGAAGAGCGCCGAGCAATTTATTTGTAGAATTCCCGCACATGCAAGGAAAGAAGCTGCATAAATGTTAAAGAGGTGATATTAAAAGTGGTGGAACTGTGGCATGTGTATCGCATATCAGAGAGGAAGAAGTGAGATATGATCATAGAAAGGCTTTCTGTCTTCAACGAAGCCTTTATCTTCCCAAGCGGACGAGCCATGCTGCATGGAAGGTAAAGCATCAGATAGCCACTGGACAAACAACTAGACAAGGTGAACGGTATATAGTGCATTTCAACACATGGTTGGGAAAATTACTCATATTTGTGATGCAGATGAACCTTCTAGCTATGTGTTCTCAATTGCGCGGAGAAGAGTAGCCACAAATCATAATTGCAAGAACCAAGAGCTTGGATATAGGCAATATGTTATCGATTTGACAAGGTGGCTAAGACAGGTTCCAAAAGCGAGATTGGTTCGTCCCGTCATTCCGACGCGCAGGCCCATCGTTGCACTCCCACATGACAGGCCTGAGAAGAAACGGTATTGAGCTCAATTGCTGGGGGTGCACCGGGCAGGGAAGTCTGTCGGCCCATGCACGTCGGAATAAGATTGACAGCAAGAAGGGGGAATTAGGAGACCAGCATGAGAACAAGCGAAAGGTCAAAGAGGATACTTACTGGTGAATGACGTGCAAAGAATGGAAGGAGTTTCGTTGGGGGTCTAGATATTCCTTTCTCCCTGGTAAAGATGACCCCGGCACCAGCAAAATCAATCAACGAGAGTCCCGATCTCCCATCCACATGAGGTATATTTTGTGGAGATACGAGCACTCTATCTGAATAGGTCATGGATGGTTGGCAAGATGTCGATGTAGCAACACCTGACACAATTAAGCTTTTGCCTCCCTGATGCTCTGCATTGTCCTAATGTCGGAAAACGCGTTGGACGTACATTAAGTCAGGTAATCCGCTTAGCCGAACTAGGAGTCCTACCTGAGAACTCGGGCGACAATTTACCAGGCTGCCATGTGATTCAACCCAGTTTAGAGCGACTCCCCGACGTCCAGGTCTATGTCTTCAGGAAGTATACACAGTGGTCGAGCCCATCGCTTTACCGAACACGCAGATGTCAGCAGATCCAAGATGACACAGATAACTTTTCCACAACTTCCCGTGCTCCGCCGGTGAATATAAAAATTATAAGCGCTAAAACCAGGAAATCAGCTAGAAGTCATGAATCCAACTACGGCACTCACATAATGTTCGAGCTATGAGAACGATGACATAAGCGGGTCAAATAGAGAAGGCTGACAAGATTTAGTGCTTGGTACACCCCAGTTCATGGTGCGAAAAGATTTCAACGACTCGGTAGTTGCCAAAGGTGTCGCGTCCTGCTTCATCTTTTTACTTGAAGCTACATCTAAGTAACTTTCCCAGATATTGCATTGAAACTCAGGAAGATAGTGCTTCTGCTTCAAAGAATGGGGTGAAAAAGAGTCCGATTCAAGAAAGCTGTAGACATAGAGTTCATCCAGACTTTCAAGACTTCCATGAGGTAGCCACAGAAAGGAAAGGTTTTTCTCAGCTTTGACGAGAAAGCAAGACCCGCTTGAAAATCTTATGCGACATTGATGTTCGTGCGTTGTTTTAAGTGAAAATGCAAGCGGTTTTATGAACTTTTCGTCAAACCGCTTGTCATTGTTTGCGCGATCACGTGCCGCTAAGAAAGTCGAGCACCTTGCAACTACTAGGCTTGTTTCATCCACCTTTCGCTGTCGTCTATTAATGAACCTTTCCACATAGGTGGCAAAGCACATAGTAACTTCTATGTCTACCTGGTTCACACCAACTTTGGGCCCTCAAAATGCGTTTTGGCACCTTGCAAAGGTTCACTTAAGAAATAGTCCTCATGTCACCGGCTCAAGCATTACACGAAAACATGTGGAGACTCCAAGTACAGCGATTTGCTACATCTGGGTATCTATGGGAATGCTTTTTTCTGTTGAAGGTAATGTATGGTAGAGCTGCTCAAGTATGGAACTGATGTAAATACTGGCTAATAGTGGCATCTTCTCATGATGGACGGTGACTCGCCTCAAGGAAATAATAAAATGTTCTCGGAAATCATATAACATCTCGTTTTTCTCTGGCAGTTGGCTCAGTGATATCCGACATCCGTCCTTGAACCGATGACTTGGCCCTTGACTGACCGGACCCCATGATGCGGGAGAATCTATCGACTGCCCGGGGCTGCATACGGGCCGATGTAAGGGAATAATTCCTGTAATAATAGTGATACAGGCAAGATTATTTTCTCGCGGCTCGGCGCTCCTGTGATCTTGGAATCCGCCTGGGGGAACGTAATGAAGTATCTGGTAAAGTCGAGTTTCTTTGCTTTCTTTGATGTTAAATATGACCTTCCATTGATTCTTAGATATTAGTACCGCCTGTATCACTCGGAATAACATATCTTCCATCTTCATACTTCACATGAAACATCGGGTGGAGATGCTCCGTGGGTATTACCTGCTATCAGCTATCGGGAAGAAAGAATACAAGAGATTCGGAGTATTGCCATCCTTCCCCGCTCGAAAATTTCGACTTCACCTCCGCGATACCTCATCTCACTTACGTACATATGTACAACTCTGAGGTTATCGCCTTCTTTTCCATTCTGATGAGTAAACTTTTCGTGGGTACCTGAAGGAGATGTCAGTAGTTCTGATCAGATTTTTGCAATGGGGTTTGTTCCTGTACCTCACCGCACGCACACGAGTCCTCGATCGCGAGTCAATCTTTTTTGGTGACTATCTCACAATTTAAACATTTGCAACTGAGGGACTTGCGGGGGGTAAGTTAAAGATCCACTGATGCGAATGGTTATAAACTGGATCACCATTGCTTCTTTCTGTTGATATCATTTATAATGACTAGATGCAGAGTCATCGGCGAAGGCTCCGTGACACTTCCGCAGACGTACTTTCCTATCGGAGCGACTCTACTCCAGGTCCAGATAAAGAGACTTGTTGTCATCCAGGTTCTGATGCACACTTTCGCGTGACGCAGTTCCGGTTGTCTAATTCAGTCTCTCCGAATTCAAGACACTCTCTGTTCAAAAGCCTCGTGTTATGTTCACAGGTATTTGGTGAGCATTCGTTGACAGAATTACAGCTAGCGTGATTGTTTGAATATGTTCGACAAACAAGCCCGTCGTTGAGCAAGATGCGATGCAACCTCGAACGAGTGCGGGCCGTGTTTCGGCATTCTCTGAACTCCTTCCTTACCACTGGCATGCCGGTACAGAGTCTGTTAAATGAAATCTGCTGTCTATTGCCGCAGTTGTTCGCTCGGAATGATCGTATTGTTGCAGGGATGGACTTGCTAGCGCCGCCGAACAGCTGGGTTTAAACAGCTTTCGGAAATCGGCCCAGTACTCACTTTTAACAAATAAGATCGGATGGTAAGCAGAACCGTTTCGTGTAGTTTGTGTGTCGTTGAAAACTTTGCTTCAGCATTTAGGAAATTGACACTTTAAAACTACCGAGCGTCAGGTCGGAACAACCCCAATGCACGATAGCATGTGCGTTTCAGGTTGAGCTTCACAGTGAACTCGAAAGAAGGTTTATAGGCAACCTTATTTCTTCCATCATGTTCCAGGAGGTGAACTTATGCATCGCGGGAGAATACCACGTCATTTCAAGATGGTCAAGTGGTCGATGGACGCTGATGACCCTTTGCGGTGAACGCCCCATTCGGTAAATGATTTTGCGGTTCCTTGCGGGCTCGGCAGGGGACAACTGTTATTCGGAGCGGCCGCCGAGTTTCTCCTGCCCTTTCATTCAATCCAGCGCTCACGATGTCCGTGTTCGGACGGGTTCTGCCGATGTTCAGAATTGAGTGACTTGCGAACAAGAGTTTGCCTCAAATTAATCCGCTGCAGCACTTTCACCGATGTTGACATCTGGGGACGGCCTTGGAGCCAAAAGACTGAGTCACTCACCGTTTTATCCGCTTTGTATTGAAGTCAGGTTCCAACGCGTCGCACCGTCGGACGGGCCGAGTCGATCTGTTCTACTTGTATTGTTTAAATCGTAAGTTTTTTCACGTATTCGATAAATTTTGTTGTGCATGTGGAATGTACTATGCTGCAGTGAACTGCAAGACGTCAGTAATGAACTAGAAGTGGATTGATAATAGACTGGCTCCAGCTTGCCGATGGACTGGTCTAGTACTCGTTTGGTGAGTTTCGGACGCTTCTTCGGAATTATTTTGACTAGAAGGCTCGCACTACGCAGTACACTTAGAACCACATGTATTGAGTTCAATGCTAGAATAGATGATTGAGGATCGAGACCTTGCACTGGTTTAAGAATTTGGCTATCATGTGCATTGGTATTGGTGTTTTAGCTATTTCAACACTTGTCAGACAATTACCCAGAGCTTGCATGGTATCTTTAGGGTTGTTCAAAATCTTACAACGAGCCATAACATAGTTCATACAGACTTATAAACAGGAAAGCTATTGCTCAATTTCTTCTGTTCACCCCCTATATTGGTCTAGCAATGTTCCCCCCTGTCTCTCAATAGAGGCAGCTGCTTTTCGGGGAAAATTCGTTCTCTTGCGTTTCTTCTAACTCTGCTAAGTGTGTATTTGCAAGGTATCTGAAAACGGATTGCCGTATTCCAAAAGCGTCGAGAGAAGCAAGAAGTAGTTGAGTGCAAATATGAGCGTCGATCATTCCAATAAACCGACGATCACATTATGCGCCTTCATCCAAATTCGGGACTGAAAGTTCTTCGGGAGAGCTTAACGCCACCGCAACACCCCGCGTCGGAGTTTGGACGAGACGACTTTCATGTGACTGGCGATCCTCATCACGATCGTCTTGTGCTGAATGCTCTTTGGCTGGAGGATCAGGACAATAAGCGATCGAAGGGAACGCGAACTGCGAACATTCTATGATAAGGGTTCTCGAATATCACGTTCGCGCAGCATATCATCTGCCCTCTTTTCATTTATCTCGTCTGGGAATCTGTTCCGAAACCTCTTCCTTCGGTGCTTCATACTCGGGTACTCTTCATCCTGAAGGAAAGCGACGAAATGGGAATGTTCACGCGCATGGGACGGAGAAGCACCGACGCGAGAATAGACGTAACGCTGCATTTCTCACGTGCTTGTGCGTGGGTACTTTCTTGCACCAAAGACTGCATCCGGTTCTCCGAGAGTTGTGAAAACGTGCATTTGGTTACACTTAACCACCGATCCCGAGCAGCGATCGTTTTAGCTTCGATTCTAAAGCGAGCGGATCAGCGACTTTTCCTATGAGAGAACATTTGGCTTAAAGAACTCCCGCATGTCATCTTCGCATGTGCTATGAAATGAAGCACGGAAGTAAACACTTCTCGACACCACAAAGGCTTTCGGAATGGATCGAGTGTGTCTCACTGCTTCTACCGTAACTCTTACATAACACGACTAATTGACTTTGCTGGAGTCGTCACAATATCAATCCAACATTCCAGGGTACATCATGTACAGAAGCTTTGTGCCTACCCAGCTTGCCCGCCTTTCCGTCCTTCCCGTGATACACTGGAGCGAGGGTCCTGCGGGGCCGTATGAACAGTCCGGGGTGCACTCGACGCCGATCAGAATTCATGTGCATCAGCCCTTGTGACGCTTGGCGTTGAGCGCGATTGAGTGCACAAACGAAACATTAAGGTACCAAGGCACAGTTATTCGGCATTGGATTGGATGTGTGTCCTGACGCTGCTGTATGCGCCTCGTCTTGTGATTTAATTTCATTTCTCACTCCTGTCGTCCATCGGATAACGAAATGCAGAATTACGCAGTTGTTAAATTTCTTTTGATTTACCCCGGTGATGAACAGGAGACGTTGCAAGGGGCGCTGTGAGGCGCAGAGTGAATTGAACTGAATTGGACCTTGCGCGCCTGACCGACTTTGTGATTGCATGTTTTGATATCAATTCAATTGGAAGGGGGCCGCCGATGCTGTATCGGAAGACCGATTAAGGGTCTAGGTATACATGGAGATCGAGCAGGAGAATCCGTTGTCTGATGGTATCTCGTTGCGTTGCGTTGACATTTTCGAGAATTACCTACATATGCAGCACCAAAGCATTATTTCAGTATACATTACACGGGTGAAATATACAGTTCATTTCTTGGTCTCACTCAATCATCAGGAGACGACAACCGAATCTGGAGTCAATCTCTTCCATCCTTCACAGCCCCTCGTCGTCTTCTTCACCCAATCCATTCAGCTGAGGGTTCTCCGTTAATCGGCATATCTGGAGAAAAAATTTGAAGTCCTCCTATCAAAAAACACAAGCAAGCACCGAAAACGGATCAGTGGCGCTGTAAGTGAGAATGGTGGAATGTAACAGGTTAACAGTTGCGCAGTCAGAGGGAGCCAGACCCGAAGGAAGAAGGAAAAAAACAGGGTTTGATAGCCGCCATCCTTGCCACGTCTGTGTGACTTGCTTATCTGCGGAGAACGACACAGGGTGGCAACCCTCACACAACAAGACACATACCGAAAGAAGCTGCCCCCGCGCGCTATTCCATTCTACGAATTCAAACTTCGTGATGCGGGAAGCGGGACCCTTGCATATTACCTGCGCGCCAGGGCTGTGGCTGCGGAAGAGTGCGAGAATACAATTACTGATTGACCCGGTGCGGATATAGACGCGTAAATAGGTGTTTCTGGTGAAAGTCGAACTTCGTTTTCTTTCGGACCTGTGAAACCAAATTCTCAGTGGATTGGTATTGGCCGCCCGACATTCGGGAGGACAGCTTGGTTCAATCTTCGCTTCATAAACTCTGGATCGTGCGAGGATTCTGCACACAGACGCTCTCATGTCTTCGTTATCAGAGTGCAGCGCGTAGACGAAGACTACTTATTTAGTATTTATGAAACGATTGCGATTGCGTCATCAGCAAGCTCAACCGAAAAGGCGAGCGCGGTCCGTGTTTCGCGGGAGTCGGCGGACTGTTCGGGCAACGCATGTCATTTATGTTAAGTACGTCTTTAAAACGTCAGAAATTCCCCAGATTCAGAACGCTCTTGCGCTGTCCCTTCATCCGAAATGAGGGATATACCCGAGCCAGCGGTTTGTCTACATCTGCGGATTTTCGCGCTGTTGATGACAGCCAAGTTGCGATGGATGATGCCATGTCGGTTTGAAGTCCGCCGTTCGCTCCGAGATTGTCGATGTCGATGACGCGTAACTGCAAAACACAATCAAGCATTTCGTAGACGACGACCCATCCATCTCAGGCGCGAAAGAAATGAGCGTTTGATTGACATGTCACTATGCGTGTGGTTATTTCCATATCCGAAGAGAGAAGGAAGCGGGAAGACGAGTTGAGTTCATTATGGGCGCTAGAGATGCTGCACGAGGATATTTGAGAAGTCATAAGCCATAAGCACCAAAGTTTCACTGACCCGATCGAGACGCGTAGGAGATAGATTTCACAGAAAGTTTCGAGAAGCACAAGAGCTATCCAAGAAGGTGGACTGGTGGCAATTCACGAAGCTGGCGTCAAGTCAATTGAGTCTGAGGCTGCTAAGTTGTTGCGTATGTTGAAGGTGTCGGTGTCCGATCGCATACTTTACAAAGCAGCTGGTCTCGACTGTCCAGCTCGCCGCTGCGCGATATGCCGAAGACGTCCCAGATTTCCGCAAGAAGATTAATTGAACTTTTTCTATGTTCACAAAGCCGCTCCGACTTCTACGTATCGAATCCATGTCCGCTGCTGTCTTTTGAATGGAGAAGAAGACAAGTGAATGGAGGTGAAGGAGGTCACAACATTTCTTCTCTCGAGTAACTTGAGACATGAGAAACACGTGCAAAACACGCGGAAGCAAACTTTGTAGATTTTTGATCACTTGCTTGAATTAGGACAGGGATCAAAGGACATCGGATCAAGAGCATCTCCATCACAATCAGACGATCAAAACACATCGGTCGGCGAGTCGAACGGGATCATGATCTCATATCTCATCTAATACTCGGTAGCCTTTTTCTCACTTGACCTGGACTTTTTTTTCTCTTTTTCTCTCTCTCTCTTTACTTGGAAATATATCCTTTTGGTCAATTTTTAGCCTGTGTACAGGAGAGATAAGCACAGGAGACAAGAAAAATACGGAAGACACGCAAGATAAGAAGAGCTGTGTCGTTAATTGAGCAGAAGAAACCAAATCCGAACGCGCACTGCTTCGAATAAGTAGATCTGGATTTCGTGACGTGGATGGATGAATATAAATTCGAGACGCGATGAGCTTATCGTTCGTTCGTTTTACGCGAAGACAGCTGGCTGGAAGCGATAACATTTCCTTTCTTTTCTTTTCCTTCGTACTTTTCGGTTTTCCCTTTTTGCTGTGTTTTATTACCGCGGTTTTGAGTAATATTTGGACGCCGAGGTGCTCAGCCGCTAAATAGCCTGACTGCCGAGCCCTGCACTTGCTTAACTGTGTACGCTACGCGCACCTTACGTCCGAACTCCGAGCCCGGTTATCCTGACGCGGACGTTCTTGACCGTGAAGCAACAGAACTTCGATCAGTCGGGTAAAGGTAAGAAACACATAATCTGTATTCATTCGCATATTTTGCAGTGAGTTTCCGACAGTGGCACAATTACTTACTCGAGAGGTGAAAGACAGAACGTATCAACATTGTAGGGTATCCAATCCGCATCCAAGAGTGCGGATGATTTCAGGACAATCTCTCCAAGAAGTTCAAGCTCTCATAAAGTTCACGAATTTGAATACACCACACATTATAACATTATATCACCCGATTCAATGTACACATCGGTCGGTCTCTTTTCATTTACATACATCATTTTTTGAGTTATGTAGTAACTGAATAGAAGCTTAAGATGGCAAAAGAAAAGGAATTGGATTAAAGGATGGATAAATGGGACTACTGTACTGTTCGACAGATCGCCATCACAGCCAAGACCGACTCGGAGGGACGCAATTCATATCGAGGTAGAGTAGAGTGGAGGGAGAAATAAATCACCCCACACGGAGAAATAAACGCTGTAACTCTCTGAAATCAACTCTCCAGGAAGCAACTCAGGAATGCGTTTGAATACCTCCGAGTCTGTATAGGTTTTTCCTTCGCGGCCAGACTTTTCGCCTGTACGGCCCGAGTGGTGGTGTTACATGCATACAACCAGAAAGGGAATACTACGGTCTTCACCGGACTTCCGACTGCCCGGAACACACTCCCGCAGACCCGAAGCAAAAGTGAAGAAGAAGAGAGAAAAAGAAAAACTCAAAAAGTTATGTACAGTAGAATATGTCGTAACGCATAATGCTGGGAGAGGTCATTTCTGTATTCATTATGGGATTTATGCATTATGGCATTGCATTTTGGCAGAGAATGACCATTTGGTTTTGAGAAAAAGTCATTCATTATGACATTTATACATTACCACATTATGCATTATGACATATTTGACTGTATTCAGATTACACAATACAACAGAGATAACCGAGGGTAAAACATTTAAAGAAAAAGTCACGTAAATGAATTAAATAAACAAGTGAATAAATAAACGGATAGATAGATAAAGTGTGAGGATAAATGCGAAGGAAAACACATAAAATAAGATTTAACTTTTCAATTTGGTTCGTGCGTTCGTTCATGCATCAGGTGAGAGGGAGCGCTTCAGTGGTTGGAGAAAAAGATAAAATCCTGAGACACCTTCGCGCTGACCCGATCGAGGGCACCTTTCTTCCCTGCCTTCTTCGTTCCATGCCATACCCATACAATTCATAAATATACATATATATTCGTGCTTCGTGAGCGTCAACATTAAATAATACATATCAATACGTGTTTCGTGTGAGACTTTCTTCTTCCCTCCCCCTTTCTCCCATGGACATGTACAGTTGAAAATGTCTTATTGCATAACGTCGGGAGAGGGCTAAACTCAATGCATTATACAATTTATGCATTATGACAATACATTTTGGCTGAGGACCTGAGTTTTGGTCTGGCCAAAAGTCTATGCATTATGCCATTTATGCATTATGATGTGATGCAATAAGACATTTTCAACTGTATTAACAGTATGTTTTTTCTCCAGCAATAGACGCTCATTGCCGAAGTGTAACAGTTCTTTCTTGATTTCTTCGCGGGTCTTCCAATTATTCGCTTGCGCCTCTTGTTTCGTTCTTTGGTTCGTCGGAGTCTGAGCTTACTTTCTTTCCTTCTCCCAGCGAATAGAAAAAAAGTAGATAAACTGATAGAATAAATAAATTGGAGAGAACACATGACCACGCAATGACGTTTTTTTTGTTCGGCGTTGATCTGATAAATTATTTTGATTTCGTCCCGATAGCACAGACAGACAGACGGGACGGACGACACGGACCAAGTTGTCGGGTTGGTTGGGATGTGTATAAATTATAATGTAACTTAAAAGGAAGTTCAAACACGTGTACGGGGGAGGGTCAGTGAGGGCGAGTGGTGTAATGTATGTATTCTTCTTCCTAAGTTTCTTTCTTTTCATAAGGATCGGATTGATTCATTGCCGGTGCTTTCATCTGAGGAACCGGAGTATTAATGTTAGAGGAGAAATGAATGAACGAATGAATGAATACATGCGCGGATGAATTCAATGTGTGTGGACGAGATACGGATGAACTGTGTCGAAGAAGGGTCTCGTCCCCCGGCTGTGAGCGATAAACGAGCTGGCATCCGCCGAGTCGAAGGAGCGGAGGAGGAGAACGGGACAAGACAAAGGGATGAACGAAGAGAAAGGAACGAGAAGGAGAAGGAGAAGAGGAGGAGGGTTCCCAAGTAGATTGTTTGTTTGGTGTTTCAAATGCATGTGCAATTGCGATAGAGGAGAGTTTATAAAAACTTTCTTTCGACACGCATATGGGCTTCCCCGCTGGTCAGTCAAACAGACAAGGACAGAAGGACAAGTTTACTGCATTGCACTGATACTGATATGAGATGCGAGACGAACGACGCGACGGGCGTCAGGTGCCATGTGTCGGGGCAATGGGACAATGATGTCCCGTCTGCCGGCGGAAGGGTGATGACAATGATGTATGTGTTCTGCTGTTGGAGTGGGAGTGGAAATTCGCGAATATGGGAAGTTGCTTCTGCAAAAATGGACGCGTAGAGGGGTGTGTACGTGCGAGCAAGGAAGCATCGTTGGAGATGAGCAGATGAGCGAACAAGTGATTTACCTTTCGACTCCCCAGAACGAAGTGACGGGAAAATTGACAGCGGAATAATGATGGATGCGAAGCTTGCATGCAGCGCTTGCGGCTTTGCTATCAACATGACTGGATCTCAAGCATTCCTTCTTCTTGATTATGATGATGACGATACCACATGCATGTGAACAATGTTCGTATCCCGCATGCGAACTAACACTAGTCGATTTTTCTTCCTTTTCGAGAATCGACTCATCGACGACGAACATCTCTCTCGCTGAGGCAGGAGAGGCGCCGTCGTAGTCGTCCTTGTTCTGCCCGTGCACATACAGTACGCGCTCCGTCGAACTTCCCGAGTTTCAAGTTTCGGATAAATGTGCAAAATAATATTCGCAGGCAGAGCTAGGATGACCGGCCGACCGCGAGTTCATTCATGCCTTTCTGCTCGAGTGAAGCGCCGTGAGTGCCGCGTGGAGCGGATGGACAGAGCCAGCGCAAAGGCTATCAACACCGGGAGGACCCGGCGAGCCGACGGAAGCATCGCCCAGAAGAAGAAGGTGCAGGCGTGTACGGCATGTGACCGCTACGTAATTATTAGATTGGTCACGGCGGAAAGGGTGTGATTGGACGTCGGAGATGCCTTGCGAAATGGGGAGCAGCAGAAGACAGCAGAAGGGTGTTGCTGCGTGTTCTGGGGAAAAAAGTAGAGAGAAGGCCGGAATGACGCGAGAGGTGCCGCAGACGAGCAGCCCAGAATGGTCTGATGATGGGCTGTCTGTGTGTCTGTGATGTGCAGTTCGGCACAATCGGTGCGGGGAGTGTAGCAGCAGTAGTGCGGGCTAAGTCGAGTGCAGCAGCAGCAGCGTCGAGCTAATAAAGCAGACGGACGTGGTGTGTGTGTGCACGGGGAGGTGGAGAGCGTGTTTGACACGGGCGGGATAGGACGAAGCTGTGGGGGGCGGAGGACGTGTCGGCGGGGGAGCGAGAGCGGGCGTTTGTTTGTGGCGCAGAAGGGCTCAGAACTGCAGGGCTGGCTGGAGTGAATTGTCGGAGTCGGAGGACATGGGCGAGACGAGAGTGTGACCAAGGGTTCAGCTTCGCAGAGGATCGAGGGAAGCGAGGGAAACAAGGTTCTGTCGGGCTCGTTCTGCCGAAGAGCGGCTTTGTTTTGGTTTGGAGTGACTGTCTGTTGGGCAAGAGATCATCGGGCTGTCCGGATCCGGAAGGGAGATGCAGCAGATATACAGGACGATCTTGGAAAAAAAGAATGCTGCAAAAAGAATTGCAATTTCAGCTATTTATGTAAAGCCTCGCTATATATATTCATCTCATACATTTCTCTCTCCAAGGCAGGCGCGTCCACCGACGACTCTCCCTGGCTGATGCTCGCACCAGACCGCCTGTTCATCCCCCTCACCCCTCCGCCCGACAACCTCGACCTTCAAGTCGCCGGCGACCCCTTCGGCTACACCCTCAGCAAGGCCAGCCCCGCCCTCTCCGCCCCACCCGCCAACAACTCCGGTCCCAACCCCGGACTCAACCTCGGGCGCCCTCACCTTGGCCAGGCATCGCTCCCCCACGCCGCCCTGGCATACAACGTGCATCCTGCCTCCGTCGGCGTTTCTACCTCCTCTTCCGCCGAGCAGACCTTCCGCTATCCGCGCGACGCGCTCCCAGTAGCTGCTTCCGTATCGGCCCCGCCCGGTGGCGATCAGGGCATCTACACCTCCCCCTCCACTTTAGAGAGCTCCTCCGACGTCGCCACACTCGCCACGAACGTCTCTGGTATGTCGCCGCCAATCCATCCATCTGTCCACTCAGCGGTACCGCCGCCACCAGCTTCTCTCTTGCTCTCTTTCTCAATTTGTCCGCCACTCATGTTAATCACTGCTCTTTAGGCTATCCGTGCTCTCCTCCCCCTTCAAGGCACCATTCCGATGCTGCTTCAAATCGTGAAAAGCTGTCCGGTGCTAGCCATTTTCCTACCCAGTCTCCGGCAGGCTCTCCTGCACGTCAAGCCGCCACGGGCACCCCAGCGAGACTTAATTTGACTTCGATAAATTCGCAATCTCTACCAGACCAGTATCACGCTACATTTAGTGCACCAGCTCAACCGGAACAGAACGATCAGTCTAAACATCTCACTCAAGCTCAGCAGTCTTCGCAGCCGCAGCAGCAAGCTAGCTCCCAACTACGGACTTCATCCTCGGTACACTCGCCATCCGATCGCTTCCCTCCCTTAGCGGCAATGCTGTCCTCCGACCGCTATCCGCGCGTTGATAGATATGGGTTCCAACCCCCAGGTCATGAACGCCGCATATCTGATCCCTCAGATCACTATCCACCTGCAAAGCATTACCCTTCGTCAATAACTATGGGAACTGGCTATGGAGCGCCGCCATACACCCTCCATCGAGTCGGTCGAACTGGCTCGTACTCAGAAGTTGCAGTAGACGCTGGCATCGCTCATCCTGATTGGCAAGATGAGGATCGGGATCGACTCTATGTAGACGACCGCACTCGAGCTGGCTTCGACCCATATTCCCCTATCCACTCATCTTTCTCCTCATCGAACTCGTCGATCGCCACACAGGCACTGCCTTCCCCTCATGGACCCCCATACTATCACTCTCAGACTTCCCGCGGGTATGGCGGCCCGCAAGGTGGCGCATACACCCCTCTCTACGGCTCGTCCGAAGACGCACCATACGACACCAGGCCTCAGACGGGTTCCAGTGACTCGAACTCTCCGTCCTACGGCTACACGCAAGCATCCGCGCCCTCTGGCTCTCGCGGCCATCCGGGTTCTCTCCCTTCACACCAGGCGGACTATGCAAACTACGGCGGTGCTGATCCATCTTCGAAGACCTACTCGTTCGTTTCGTTGCCTGGAAATACCGTGCGTAAGCGTCCTAGACGCCGATACGATGAAATCGAGCGACTGTACTCGTGCAATTTCCCTGGCTGCACTAAGGCGTACGGAACCTTGAATCATCTGAATGCCCACGTCAATATGCAAAAGCACGGCCCAAAGAGGCATCCAAATGGTGAGTCTGTTTGTCAATATCGGAGAGTTTTACACTTCCTCCCGACGGAACATTGACGTCTTTATTTTTTACTTGACATGAACTGTATCTGACTGATCTTTTTGCTCGATATTTACATAGAATTCAAGGAAATGAGGAAACAGTGGCGAAAGATGAAGAAAGAGCAAGAAAGCGAGAGGGAGCGAATGGTTCAGGCTGAAAGTTTACCTAGCGCTGGAACCAATGCTCTTTCGGAGGTGATGCGCCGTCGGCGAGCGACAGATCCAAGTGCGTACGGCATTCGTGGGATAAACACGGAGGACATCAACGCAAATGGACTCTCTTCGGGCCCGGTGGCGACGCCTGTTAGTGATCCGTTGGGGATGTCTTCGCTTGACGTTTCTTCGTACGGATTGAGCTCTGGTCTTCCGATGAACGTTGGCTCCGACCCGATTACGGGAATGGGGTATGGCCAGCAGCACTACACGTCTCCGGCTGGTTATCATGGCCCTCAGCGTCCGCCGATTTCCCCAGTTTCCCCCACAGGACCCTCGGATACGCTCGGGAGGTACGCATCGAACGGATCAGGGCTTGGGCCCCTGTCTGATTCACCGACTAACTATTACCATTCGGGTGAAGGTGAACGCGAACGTGCACGGTCCCCAGCTCCACGGAACCAACTCCCTCCTGATGCTACGCTCTTCTCGGCGTACTCCCATTCGCAACAGTCAGACATGGGAAACGACGCATACTCGTTGTCTAACCTGTCTGCCGGCCGCGTGGAGCACCGTGGGCACCATGGTTCACAGTAATGTGCATCTCTGCCAACATTAATCACACATGCAGATTCTGCGTGCGACTCATTCCTCAACACGCACACAGCTTCTCTTCTTTTTATTTTTTCTTTCCTTTTTTGCTCTCCGCAGTGGATCAAGCTATGTTCTTCTATTATTACAACCCTAATTCTCTTGTCGGCGATTATTGCAGCGGAGTCCACTTCCTTTCTTCTACGTGTCAACAACGTCGGGAACCCTTTGGGAAAACGTCTTACT
Source organism: Fomitiporia mediterranea MF3/22 (assembly GCF_000271605.1). Taxonomy (NCBI): domain Eukaryota; kingdom Fungi; phylum Basidiomycota; class Agaricomycetes; order Hymenochaetales; family Hymenochaetaceae; genus Fomitiporia; species Fomitiporia mediterranea. The sequence continues at coordinate 626,314 of NW_006760386.1, forward strand.
CGTATGCAGCTTATAACTTCTATATGAATCTCTTACTTTTCCACCCTCTCCTATTTGTGCGTGCGGTGTGCGATTGGAGCTCATCTGCCTTCCCTCATCGTGTTTGTATTTCTACCGGATCCCTGTCTCCATGTCTTTCCCGTTTCCTAGTCATTCACTTTCTGCAACATATTCATTTCCGTCGGATGATTGCTCCTTCGCCGTACCCGCTTTTGGATGGATGGAACAACCCCTCTTGCAATTTTTTCCCCTTCCTTCTTCTATTCTTTACTGTGTTTCTTCTATTCCATTGCCCGCCCCCCAGCTTCTTTTTTGTACCTCTTGCAAGCCCTTATAGTTTTTGAAACATCCCACATGTAATACGCATGCATTGTGTTGTCGCACGATACGTGTTCGACAGACATGATGCATGATGGTCGGCTTGAGCGCAGATTATAAGGTTATAAGGTACCTAGTAAATAGTGTATATCATATATCCTTTCTCAAATCCTTCTTTCTTTCTGTTGGATGTTTGTGCATTGAAACAGAATTACAGAATTTTGAAATGAAATTTATGTAAGATGTTTTGTTCTGTCCGCATTTACGACGCACGTCGATTCTGTGATTCTATCTAGATAATATCAATATCAATATCAATACGAGAATGGCATCTGTTCGCCCCCGTTCGGGAAAGTCAACAGCCAGATGAAGGTATGTACGATTGCCGAACAGGCATAAAGTTAAAATTCTAAGCCACGGTTTCGATCGAGTGCGTGCATTTTGCGTTTCGCTTTCCTTGTCGGAATTAAAATTAAATGCTCCCTGCCTCATAGTCAGATGTCTTGTCCGCCTTTACGACGCAGCACAATTCTCTGTAACTCCAATAATTTAAATGCTCGAATAACTTCTATTCACCTCTTGTTCGGGCAGGTCGACAGCCAGCGTCGTGCTGCTGGCAAAATGAATTAAGTTCTTTGCCATCTTGCCAGCACATTAATGGGTGTTTGACAAAACGGACTTGGAGAAGCACCGGGAATATGCCATTAACGTCCTCGCCGACCCCAGAGAAATGATGACGATGATGACGATGATGGATGGTGATGTATGATGACACTTTCCAGGTGGGGCGCATGGCTATCCGAGCGAATGAACGAATAGATGGCGAACAAACTGTGTTGCATACATACATGTACGTACAAAGTGTTCACCGCGATGAGTGTAGGAAGAGCGGCAATAGGTGCTTGGAAATTATGTGTCAACGAGAGTGTATATTTTATATTCTCTCACAAAATAATTGGTCCAGGACTGACCAACTGACCGACGTGTATTATTTTTGAGACACGAGATATAGTCGGCCATGACTTGGAATGACTGGAATGACTTTCTGTGGGATCCCGCTATATAGATTGGCTTCTTGACGCCCAAGAGAAGACGATCATCGACAGAGACGAGACAGAGTCGGTCCGCATGGAACCCAGGCCTCGTCGAACACCCCAACATGCTTCCCTTCAAGAGTTCCGACGACAGAATCACGAAGCATAGTTCCACGGAGGACAGTCAGAAATATCAGAATGATAGAGTTCTAACAAGCATGTTTTCCCAGATAGTTCCGCGGCCATAAAGTTCTTGATTTGCAGAGACAGAGCGAACGGGAGAGAGATAGGGAGAAGTAAGACCCAAGGCCTTCGCGAAAAGAATGTCATATTCCGGATTTTCTTGGCCCCAAACACCTCCGCGTTTCAGAAATCTACTCGGGGTACACTTCCGCGTCTGAGCACACTCCGTTCCGAGAACTTCGAGAGTTCGAGACGTGTGAATTGAAGTGCAGGCTGATAGAACGAACGATGCATTGAGTTCAAGCAGAGAGGCGAGATGGGAGGTGCTTCGTCCCGGACGTATCATGGTGGTGGTGGTCGAGAACATCATGCCACTCGAGGCAGAACTGAGAAACTTGAACAGATCCGTTCCGTGACGTGACCATGCGACTATTTTTGTACACGTTTTCCACGTCTTTGCTTCCCTCTCATATCACTGGCAGTTCTTCTCTCCAGTCGCACATGATTGAAATTCACGGCTCTCATCTCCCCACTCATCCAATCGCAAATTGTGAGCCATTCCATTGGCTTTAACATCTTTTTTTCATTCGTTGTCGGATGACGATTGGACAGTTTTCATTGTATCATTCAGAGTGTCTCTTGGGGATGCCGATCTTCTTGATCTGGTTCCATCTGGATCGTCAAGAATAACGAATTGAGAATTCTCGTTTAGCGGCGTTCTCGAATTGCCTAAATTACGCTGAAACGATGCATTGTAGCTTCCTCTAATGTATTAATGAAGGACTTTCATTCTTGTACGTATATTACAGGTAATTTGTATTTGATGATTATTTTAACAGGGCATTCAATCCACACTGTGGTGTGGTGTACATTTGGGACATCGATTTTTAGTATCAGAACACCCAAGCTCGGGAACAACGTGTAATAGTAATATTAATGTCGTTAGTTTCCCATAGACCGAGAGCTGCATAGGCCATTCATAACGAACCCCGACGCAATGGATCTACTATATCAAGAAGCATTCACAGATTCCGGCTCGACGGACCTGATCCAATTGAATTGAATGTGTGCAGCATCGACACTCAGGTTGCCGAAGAACAATCATTTTGCTATTTGTGTACGCCGCCGCATTACCTGCACTGGAAAGTTTACTCGAGATCTTCGCGCTTGAATGCCCAAATGGGGAGGTTGACGAAGTTGATAAGAAGAATTAAGAATTACCCCGCACCTGAGTCTTGCGGCGAACTGACTGCTAAATGTATGAAGCGCCTGAGCATTGTCCATTCATATGCCGTTAGGTCAATGAAACGTCGGGAACTGCATGAAAATCAGAGCATGACCATCAGAAAGCTCTCAGATATCGAAACAAAAGACCCGGATCGAGGCAGGTGAAACAGTTTATCAAAGATTCATAACATGAATCTTAATAGAATAATCGGAATTCATTGTATTTTTTAATTTCTAATTCTATAGATAATTTGCAGGCTAACCCTTCGTGACTTGTCTATAGGGAGGATGGACTGCTGAGCCCCTGCGCCGCATGAAGAAAGTAATGAATTTCAGGTTATGTTTCTAGTCGAATAATTATTGCTAACTTTGTAATTTGAGCAGACAAAGTACGAGCAGCCATAGTGTGAAATATGTTCCAGGCGGGGTCAAATTGAGAATAGGACAAATGATCTAGACACAATTGTGCAGTTTCGAAGCACTAGAGTGTCGCAGACCTTGTGAAATGGCCACCAATCGCAGAGTCATCTATCCTTCTATCTAATGGATATCTCCTTGAGAAGCAAAGTCGGTTCAAAATAGCAAATTCGGGAGTCGGTGCAGTTACGTTACTTCTTTTCGTCTTTCTGACTCGGAATACGCTACAATGCTGAACCGAGGGACCATGCAGGTCGAATTTGTCGTAGAAGAAAAGCCAAAAAATAAAGGAAAGTGGCATACCCGGACGGAAAAGTATTTGAATTTCTCACAATAAGTAAATCCAGTTACGTAATCATTGCGTCATGTGGTAATTACTGTTCCTTCGAGTTACGGCGCAGCATCACTGCGACTTGTTACTTGACAAGAAACACAACAAGTTCATACACCTTTCTAACCAATGGCTTCATTCGAGCACTTACCTGACGAACTATTAGTTGACCACCTTCTACCAAACTTACCAGTGCGCGATGTACTTGCATTAAGTGCCACAAATCCCTACTATGCCAATCTATGCAACGACGAGACGTTCTGGAAGAGGAAATGTAAAGAGGATTTCAACTTTCAGGGTTCGAGAACAGCGAGGACGAAAGGTTGGAAGTTTATTTACAAGGGACTAAGTAATCCCAAGGTCTTCGTTTGGGGGTTGAGTATGCGATTGTTTAGGATTCGGCTTTTGCTTACTTTGGAAGTAGGTGTAATGCGAATGGCAGATTAGGAGCGGTGGGATCTTTCGCAGGGCATAGTCGAAATGGCGTGCCATATCCTAAGCAACTAAGCTTCCCGAAGAATTCTGCTATAGTTGACTTGATAGCGGGGGGATGGTACGAACCTTCTTACATTGCAGCCAGCTATAATTGACAGCATATATCCAGGTCATTCCATGCTCTGGATTCTTCAGGACGTGTATATGTCTGGGGTGAGATCGTATTCAGAAGTTAATAATGTGAAGCAGACATTCAGTTCCTTTCATCTAAGGCACTATGGATGGAGAAATGTTTGGTCTACAGAGTGACGGATTTTCTCTGCCTGAGAAGGTTGCGGAGACACCGTTGCGCCTTGAACTTCCTGAACCAATTCGAACATTGAGGTCAGTATAATATAGCCGTCATACGTCATAGTTCATCTTTTTTAATGTGATCTATAGTTGTGGACGCAAGCATTCCATGGCTATGGACGCAAAGAACCAAATATGGACGTTCATCTCATGGGGAAGACCTTTTCGACTTATCACACCAGCACTAGACTGTACTTCTCCGGATTCAACACCAATACAAGCAGAATGTGGGTGGGGGTACAGTGCTGCTTTGGCTTCCTCTGGGGATATCTATATTTGGTGGCCACTCGGTGAATCTATTCAACAACAGTTTGGTGCGACAATGGGTCAAATGGACGCAGAGGGGGATAAGCGTGCACAAGCAACAGCAGAAGGTACAATTCCCTGTGTGACGTGGGACTTGCACTATAACCCACAGAAACTTCCGGCTGTCCCCCATCTTCCTGAATTATCGCACACGGGCCGAGTGATGGAGAAGGATGAAGAAGAAGATACGAAGGTTGTCAAGATTGCGGGGATGGACGGGTTTTTGATAGCACTGACAAACAAAGGACACGTCCTGAAGTTCGGTGGCCTGAGCAACGAGACATTTGTTCATCAAGCGCAATGGGAATATGTAAGGGAGTCGTTTTGTTATAGTGGATGATCTTCGGGCTGATGTCCATTGCGCCCCGTCTGCAGCTTCCAAACTTCAGCGAGACAGAGAAGATTCGGGCGCACCCCGCGTTTGCTGGCGGGGAGCGAAGAGAAGAAGGGAAGCCCGATACGCTGGCTCCACCGGTAGATGTACAAATCACCCACGTATGTTCTTGCCTTGTCTTCCGTTCCGCCTTGTTTTCTCACACATGTTCACCGTCGGACCGGCTATTCATTTGCACACAGATTACAGCGCACTTCGACCACTTTGTCGCGTATACACACGAGGATAACTCTATTGTCCTACAAGGGAACACGGACACGAGGGCGGACGAGGCGGCGCACGTAATACCTGAACTGCAATACAAGGCGATCATTTCGGTTGGTCTGGGCGACTATCACAGTGTGGCGCTCTCTGCAGATGGAAAGTTATACTCATGGGGTGCGTTCCAAATGGGTGCACTTGGGCTTGGACAGCCGGAAGAACTACCTGTGGGTGCACCAGGCGGGTATACCACACAACAACAAATAGATCGCGCAAGACAGGGATACCGCGTGCATGTTCCAGACGTTCCAGTACCGACGGAAGTGCGCTTCGACCACGACTTGAAGAAGAGAAGGGACCGGTTTTGTTTCGCTGCGACTGCAGCCGGTTGGCACTCCGGTGCATTGGTGATTGATCTTGATCCCGAGGTCAGACTTCTTCAAGGTTCTCGGAATGTATAGTTATATTGAACGTACTCAATTTTGAATACAGGGGGCCGAAGAGGACGAAGTCGAGGCGGAACACGACGACCCAACAAGCCAAATGCCCGGGCACTTCGATCCACAACCGTCGTTTCCTGCAGACATTCCACAATACGGTCCAGGTCAGATGCCACTCATGCCATGGATTGGCAGGATACCAGGACCACACGCACCTCGAGGACCCTTCAGAGTAGGGTTTGCGGGAAGAGGGGCATCTAGAGGACGGGGCGGGTAATACGGTAATATAGATGGACCGGAGTCATTATGAAGATACAACATAGAGGGGCTGAACTTTGCGGAAGTTAGAGGTATCGAAGAAGACGACTGTATCACCTTAACATTGACAGTGAGAATGTACAACAGTAATGACTCGAGATGACATGAATTGGGAACAATGTCTGAGAGTTTTTCCGATGTCATTAATAGTTCGTGTCCTGAATAGCGGAGTTTAGTATTCAACTGATTTCGCTAGCGAGGCGTGTCAGAGCGTCTTTCGGTAGAGGAATCCACAATGTCCCGCTACCGTCTGCAGCGCTTGACGAGACCACGAGACCATGGTCGCGGTACTCGCCGAGTAATGCCTGCATCGCTGTATCGTTCGTTGCAATGAATTCATCTCGCGCAGCCGCGAAAAGTAGTTCATAGCTCGTCGCGACATGTGGCCCGGGCTGCACGGGAGCACCGGAACCCGTCTCGGCCGCGAGAGCGTCCATCGCGGCAGTTTGCCGCGTGCAGAGGAGCGCGAAGAGGCGCTTCGCCTTGGCTGTCACGGATGCGAGGACGTGTTTTGCTGCTCCCTCCGCGATCATCCCGCCCGCGGTACCAATACCAGCTATGTTAGCTTGTATACCGCGTCCTCGTTGCCCAACTGATGTGCCTGCGTAGGACGTGCGGTCTGCGTAAGTGAGCTCGAAATCGTATGACTGCATCGTTGTAAGATCGTGCCAAAGCCAAGAGAAGCCGCCTGTTGGAAGAGCTTGTCCTGCAATACTGTGATTTTCACTTCCGCTCGATTGTCTGGCTTTGGGTTGTGCAAAAGACTCTGTTGTTGACCAAAGGAGTGGGGCATTGATGTGGTCGACGGAAGCTGCTATGTGAATAGACCGATGTGATGCAAGTGCTGCAAGACAGCTCTTAGCACGTTCAGAACGAAGTGCTGGGGCGTCGATGTTGTGGATAATGAGGAACAAATGACGCGCAGTGGGCTTCCGAGCGTATTTCTCTAAAATTCGTCTGCATTGTGCTTCAAGCCCAGAGCCAGCATTGGGTACATCTGGGGCACCGATTACTTGTTCTGCTGAAGCGAGGAAGTCCTTTAGAGCGAAATTAGGAAAGAACGCGTTTGCGATGACGACGTGTCCCTTCTTCGCACAAAGTCGTGCGAAACGGTTGAGGACCTTGCGCTTTGAACCAAAGCCATAGAATATGAGATTGAAGTTCACGGCAAGTTCGGTAAGGTACATCGGGAAGTAATTAACATGGGACTCTTCAAGTGCGGATATCCGCTCGTTGAGCAGTGCTGGAACCTTCATTCCACGAATACGCTCGTGGAATTCTTCGGGAGTAAGAGGCGGAACAAGTTGGGAGAAGACGTTTGAAGAGGTCTTGGATGATTTACCAGCCTGAGTGAAGTAGGCATCAAACGCGCTTGGAAGGTGTGCAGAGGAAGAATCGTCGAGGAGAAACTTGCGAGCCCAAGCCGTCGCGTCGCGTCCAGCATCCTCGACCTCGGAGCCGGATTCAGCGTCGCTCGTCGGGGGATTTGAGTCTCGCTCGTCTCCAGAGTTTTCCATGACTTGTGTGTCTTCAATGTTCCCTTTGCCGCCTTTACAGACACAGCAAGAGTAGAGACACAGAATTTGTCCGAGCAAGAGAACTGTAAGCTAGAGTAGAGCGCGATTCAAAATTCGCGTCGCGTCGAGAAATGCATCACGTGAGGATTGTGGTACCGTGACTACCGAGACTAAGTACATTACAACGCATTTATTATTATCTATCGTTCCTCTTCATAGCATTACAAACGACGAACGTAGAGCACTGCCTGTCAGGGCGCCGCACGCCCAACAATGTCGATACAAGTACCTTCAGCGGCGCAAGCCATCGGCGAGTACCTACAGTCTCCAGACGATCTCATGAAAGTCGCTGCGTTCCGCAAGAAACTCGAGAAGGAGAAAGCATCTATCGACGCCAGGCTCAAGACAGGCGTCAAGGAGCAACTAGAGGCTACTCGTGATGGACTGCGGAAGCTACTAGGTACTCGTACGAACGTTCAAGCAATCAAGGACGAGATGGCAACTATCGACGGCTTGTGCAAGAATCCGCAGAACACCATATCGACGTTTGACCAGATCGCGCGGGTCTCGATGGTTCATCGTAATTTCGAGCAAGTAGAGGAGATGGTAAATAACCTTACGGAAATGCATGACAAACTAGACATGCTCGAAGGGATGCTTAATGCTGATAGACAAGATATCACTGGACCTGCTCGCAATCTCCTTATACTCCATATCCACCTCACTCAGCTGGAGAATTTCAGGAATCAGACCCTGCATCAGGCAAAGAAGGCTACTACGGATTCTCGCGCCATCTTGAATCGTTGGTTTGAGCGTCTCAACAAGTTCGTGGCGAACTTTGAAGAATACTTTGCTGATCTTAGTCGCAATATTTTGCCTATTGTCCGAGCTGGTCACTCGGAGGTTGTCGTTAAGCTGGTAAAAATAGCAGAGATTGAGGGAAAGGAGGATGAAAAGGTCTGTTGTTTCCCTTTATTCTAACCTAGTTACTAACCCGATTATAGGCCATAGCCATTCGTCTGGTTAAGAAGGCGGCCAAAATGGATGCTGCATCAAAATTCAGATCTCTGCAGGCTAATGCTCGAGTCATCAAGCACTACAGATCAAAGCTAACAAAAAATGTAACGGACTCGATCAAGGCATCCTTTGAAGAGGCATATCGGGCGGATGAGGAAGACCCAGCGGCATTTGTAGAGAACTTAAACGGGTGGATGTACAAGGACCTCGTACGAATCGAGAACGATGTCGTTCCCTGCTTTCCGCAGAGCTGGGATATCCATTCCTTATACATCCGCGAATATCATAAAGCTCTGAACGATTCATTGAAGAAAATTGTCGCCTCAAAACCTGATCCACCCGTTCTACTTATTATTCACGGCTGGTTGAAGGAACACAAAAAGAACATGAAGGAACTCGGTGTACCACCCGAATGGCTCGAACCACCGTTGTTGGGAGGCAATGAACAAAGTCTTATCGAGGATTATCTACAAACAATTATCAGTAAGCTCGACGAATGGACTGATAACCTCATGGCTGCGGAGAAGAAGACGTTTATCACTCGTTCTGATCCGCCTGAGGTCGATGCGGACGGGCTCTACGGTATGCAGGGTGCCGTCGACTTATTCCAGATGGTCAATCAGCAGGTCGACCTGGCCATGGAAAGTGGGCAAGGCGGGATCCTTGCTCGTGTTGTCACAGAAAGCGCACGCGCCATGCGTGGTACACAGGAACAATGGGTACGTCTTGTCGAAACAGAGTACAAGAAACAAGTCGAGAAGCCCGACGAAGTTGCTGGTGGACTGGGCGAGTACTGTATCGCTCTCGCAAACGACCAAATCAAGTGCGCAGACTACGCGGAAGCTCTATCTGGACGTCTAGAACCGCTTGTATCAGAGAAGTACAAGGTCGTGATTGTCGAGCGGCTGAATGATGCGATAGATGGATACCTTGATGTTGCGAAGAAGTGCACACAGACGTTGATTGATATCGTTTTCAATGACCTCAAACCTGCATTAAAGCAGCTGTTCCAGCCAGCATGGTACGACGGTAACGTGGGACAAATTATCGAGACAATGCGGGATTACATGTCGGACTACCAACAATATCTCAACTCAGCAATCCTAGAGCTCCTTGTCGAGGACCTATTAGATGCGTTCCTCGTCGCCTACCTGACCGGGCTTGGGAACGCAACGAAGTTACGCATGCCAGCAGCAACAGATCGGATTCGGGACGATGTCAGCCTCGCGTTCAAATTTTTCAGCACGTTGAAGCCAGCAAAGGAGCTCGAAGCTCACTTCGAAGTTGTCGAGCTTGTTCTTGCGCTCCTCGAGGCATCCAAGAGTCTCGTCTTTCTTTCATTCTGGGAGTTCGCGAAGGTGCATGGACCGAATATACCTTTCGTCGAGGGTCTCATGAAGGCACGCGATGATCTCGACCGTACGGCGGTCAGTGAAGTTATGGAGAGCGTGAAACGCAAGGTAAAGGAAGAAGGCCTTACAGATCGTAAGTGAATTTCCACAAACCGGGGTTCTTTGCATCTAACTTTATTTCGCAGCACCTGAGCCTACTATTATGAAGAAGATCGCCATCCAGGGAACATTTGCGCGGCTACTTCGCACTGCGGCATCGTAGTGTGAATGTTGTTGATATTTGTTATTCTCGTCATTCTTCGCGCCTGTGTTCGTTTTCCGGGACATTGAGTTTTATTCTTCGTTACCCACGTATTTATTCTGACATTTGTCTTTGTGGAACTGTATCGACTACCCGTAATTGTATTTATACATCTTAACATTAGATGCTTTCAGTTTCGCTTCGTGTACTTCGGCTTCATACCTTCAATCTGTTTTGGTCTTGCTTTCGTCCGACTTCGAGCGGTCTGGAAGCCTCTTGGCGGTCTCATCGATCTTCTTGAATTGGAACGGAAATCGAGAAGGATATAGGAACGGGCGCAGATCAAATCCTGCAAATAGGCATCAGACATGTGCACTTCTTCCGCTCATCCTGCCTTCGGATATCAAACTCACTATTATCGTCCGGACTGTACGACTCCTAATTAAGACGGTATTTTTTCCCAGTCAACTCTTCTTAATTCTGTGCTGCCGAGGTCGGGGAATGGGAGAAGAAAGAAGTCAACTTACGGCATGATATGCCGGGGTGAGAGTAGTCATCTTGTGCCGGTTTCGCGCGTATTCGAAGAAGAAAAGCTTCACTTTATCCGCTATCTTCGATATGCAAAACAAACTCGGCGTCAGTCGGGCTGGGGAAGCATAGGGTCACGCGTATGTGTGTAGATTGTGAAACGAAGGGAGAAAGCAGGGAAAAGAACCCGTGGAAGCTTACTTGCAGTGGCGAGAGCTTTGACCCCCACTCGTGTACGAGCTTCGTAAACATGCCATAAGGCCCACACTTCTCCACTTTCCTAAGGCGCCCGAAAACCGATAGTTCGTTATATGTCATTCCCATATCGGCCTGTCATACGGAGAAAATGAACAAGTTTGCTCACGTCACTCGGCTATTGCGGGAAATTTACTCACTTCATCAGCCTGCACGTAATTTTCAGTTATTGGCTCAAGCTCAGCCGTGGGGACGGCGTCCAAGAAGCTGGAAGAAAGAAGATCCCGTGAGCCTCGGAGAATCCGTTGTGGGACGATTCCTTAATATTGTGGAATCTAGAATAAAGTTGCATACTTGGTAAGGATGGGAAGTTCAAATGCATCTCTCGCATAGGCAATGAACTTCTTCAAGTCTGTCTTGCTGATTCCGCCGATGGGATTGATGTCAGCTGAAATGGCGGAAGAACAACATCAGAAGATTAAAGTTCGATAGCATCGTGTATTTCTGTCTTCGGAGGCACGAACCGGAAGAACAGTCATATTTGGTCAAATATCCTCGTAAGCTATAAGATACGAGACAGAATGTCAATTTGGTTGTTTTACTAAGCTCGAAGAAACTCACCTTTCATCGACGTTTGCGCTTCCTAGCACGAGGAGTCCACCTGTCCTGCCTCGCAAGAAAGGCATGAGCTGTGCAAATAAATAGGAGAGGACCATCCGAATACGAGCCTATTCGGCAAGCGTCGGGCCACGTCAAGATCAACAGTAGTAAAATAAGGAGCCCCGAAATAGTGCCTACTTGAATATTCTGTAATGCAAGGTTTTCCGCTTCAGATCCGCCATGCAGCTTGAACTTGGGAGTGACTCCAGTTACGTATCCAAAAAGAGTACGAACAGCCGTCACGACGGAGTCCATATTCAGGTCAATGTGGTAGCTTCCAATCGCATTCCCTAGATCCTTTGCACGCTCTCGTGTCTCTGCACTGGAATTTACCGTACCCATATAGCAGGTGTGCAATATGCGCTGGCAGAACTGGTTCGGGTCAGTCGGTACGTAAGATGAATCCTCGGGCGCGCCGGCGATTCGACGCGCGTCAGCAATGACTTGAGCGTCTGGAGAAACCAAAGGTAAGGATATTAATTGCGTGATAAGACTCTGGACTAAACTTTCCTCCACGATGGGCAGCTTCTGAAACAAGTCTACACATTGAGTAAACAATGACAGCAGTCGCACAGCTGTCAATCCCACCGCTCAAAGGTAGGAAGTACCCTTGCGTCCTTGATCTCCTAAGGTAATCCCAGAGCCAGCATGCTGGCCCAAGTCTGATAAGAATCATAATAAGTACCAAACTTGTAAAACGTTGTAAACTGATCATAAGAGAATTGCCACGTACGCAATCTCTTCTTCTGGTGTGTGATAACGAACTTCGAAAATTCTGTAACCCTCCACGTCAAGTACGTCTAACGCCAGCGGATCAGACAAAGCAAAAGGCACTTCGACGCGATGATAGCGTTCTGCTTCTGCTGCTTGCATACTCCTACTTGCTTTCGCCCTGTGTGCACGAACGTCTTCGATGTCTAACGTAGCAGTCACGACTTCGACATCCTGGAGAGAAAATTGAGATCCTTGCGCTACTATGCGACCATTTGCAGCAATCATAGCGCATCCATCATAATAGAGTCTATCGCCGTCGCACCCTTGTTGATTTGCATATAAATAGATCCCTCCGAGCTGTTATCGCGGATATTGAGAAATGCTAATCGTGATCATAATGCATATACTGACCTTGAGAGTCGCTTCCTTGATCAATTCTACGCGACGATAGAGCTTCCGTAGTTCATGGTGACTTCCGCTTGAGTTTGTAAAGATCTCGACGCCATCAAGTCCCATAAGAATGTGGGGACTGAGTATAGCTTTTGTCAGAATGGTATAATTTCAAGGTGTATACCTCTGCACGTACCTTGCTGGAGTAAACAACTCTTCACAAAGTTCAACGCCAATACAAGTGTCGGCCGTGCTAACCACAGCATCTCCAAATGGTACTTTGACCTTAACAGGAAGGGTCAGCCAACAGTAGAAGCGTGCATGTATTGACCTTGTCAACCTGATTAGTGATATTCTGGATCATACGAGGCAAGTAGTGATCCTCGACTTGACGATGCTTCTGCCATGGTGTAAAGTAACGTAGCTCCCGGTAATTTCCATCATTGGCTAACCACATTTTCGGACGAATCAGGAGAATTCTATGATTGTATATGATGATCCGACAGTTGTAAATGACGTTCTTATGCGTCACTGGCCTACGTCACTAATGAGAATAATGTACCATGATGCGACACGAATACGTACATCCCAACGTCGCAAAGAATATCCGACACGTCTTCAGACTCTAAAATCTTCCCAAGGATCTCCCAGGAGTGAAGCACAGTGTCACCTAAGGAGGTTGAGACCAAGCCATGCTGTCAGATAATAAACTGACCCTCCAAGAAATGGTCAAGGCATCCGTATCCACTGGCATAAGTATATATTAGACACCTGAAGGAGCAGAAGAGCAAGGATACACACGGAATCTCGAGCTCAGGCCCGACTCTGAGCGTGGCACCTCGTTCCTTTGCGATCCGGATACTTTGCAATATCCTCTCGAAGTTGCCCTTGCAATCACATAAGTGCTGAATAATTTGTCAAGAAGTATTGGTATACCTCGAAGTCGAGCGCCCATTGGTTCAGAGAACTTAGTGTTTTGCATGTTCAGGTGCATTGGTAAGAATTGGCGAAAGAACAGCTCACCAACTGAACAAATTGCTTGAGTAATTGAAGAAGAGAAGAAAGTTGATTGTGCTCACGTTGCAACAGTAATAAGGTGACCCATACCTCGTATATGATAGTACAGTAATATGTTTTGAGGATTTGGGTAGTGATGGACAGTTTCAAGTCGCGTCGGGGTTGGCGGTGTGATATCGTCCAAAGTTGTAGTTCGTGTGATTATCTTATCTCTGCTCTAGATTATTATTTATTACGTAATAGTAAGAACATTGGACATGAACACGAAAAATTGCTTCATATTTTAAATATTTATTCACCGGTCGTAAATCGGGCTGAAGTCGGGACTACGTAATAAGAACATCAATCTATATATATACACGACATAAAGGTCCCCTACACACGGCTGTACCGCATTTTTGGTCCATACCAAATTTCTGGTCTAAAGTCTAGCCATAGTCATTAATCCTTGTTAAGTCGAAATTCATCAGGATTCAGGGTCCCTCGGAATGATTTCCGTGAGTGAAGATTTCGGTGGCTCTGAGAAGCAAAGAATCATAGCTGGTCTATATAAAGCCCTAAGCAGGACAGTTGGTTGGTCACTACCCCCTCGAATTCTCATCACGCTGCACTAGTCTCAAAAAAAGACAATGCCGTCCTATCTCCCGATAGAACTATGGATACTCATTGTCAAGAGCGCGGTTGCATTGCCTGTGAACCGAAATTGGTTTAATCCTCGTTCAGGCAACTTTGAATGCGTAAAGGGCCTTGCAAAGAGCTCAGAAACATTCACAGAAATAGTGCAGGCGCTGAAAGATGAAATACTAGTCCTTTCGTTCCCGGGAATTGAGCAAGTTAGTCCCAGTTCAGCACGTCGAGCAAAGTACGTGAAACCGTTTAGTCACAATTACTGACACCTGATAATCATCACCAGGCACCTTGACATAGTTGACAACAGTCGCCTTTTGGGAACGCCAGTCCTCGACAGGATAGCAGGATTCTCACAACTTACATCATTATCACTCTCAGCACAAGAAGAGCCCATAAATATTCTCTTGTGTCTCCAATCTCTTGACGTCTCCCGGACTCTCCAATCTATCGACGTGGAAGGAGGATGGGCAAGAATGTTTCATCTCGGAGATTATCCAAAGCATTTCTTCCCATCGACATCACTGTCTTTTCCAAACTTGAAACGGTTGCGTCTGCGCCATATGGGACTAATTCCGTTCTGTAGGAACTCGTTTCAAGAGCAAGTTATGGTACGTAACTTAATTACCTTGTGTCAATTTTCTGCTATAAAACTCTTATCCTGTCCAGAGGGATGTGGCATTATTCTTTAGTGGATGTAGTGATCTCCAACTTATATCCATTCACGTCCCTTTGGACGACGCGGATGACTTTTACGGGCTGCTCAATGTTCATCGGTTCTTGCTTGACCACATTGTACCATCAGAAGGGTACGAACGGGACATGACTAGCTGTCCAATATGCTTTAAGGCCTACAACCATGCCCGTGTCGCACGGGCAGAGAACTCGGCAACGCGTATATTTGCGGAGAAACTACCAAATCTTTCAGAGATCCGTTGGATGAACATATGGGCTGATTCACCGGAAGAGGGCCATCAACGACAAATCAAAATTACACGTCAGAGAGGCGCTATAACTTTGACGAGCGATGATGGACGCTGGAAGACGTTCATCGACTTGTAGCTCATCATTCTCTCATATGTGAGTATTTGTGCCCTCCATAGTAGCCGTTACTGAGCTGGTCGGCATTGCTTGTTCAGTGCACACTGCACGCTGCAAGTATCACTTCGGCAGAGGGCTCTAGTCGCAATGGGAACGAATTGTGTAAATAGTTAGGAGACGTTGTCTGCATGTTACCGCTGTTTTTCAGCAGTAATGGTTTGCAATATCATATTGTCATAGCTTTTTTTTGCCGTAGCTCAGTGTATCCAACTTCGACATATTTTCCATTTTTGGACGAAAAGCGATTCAGATTTGGATTACATAACAGAGACTGTTATCTCCTGATTCCCACGATGACATTGACAAGTCTCACATTCGTTAGTTCGTCTCCGAGACTCCGACCACTCTTTGTATTCTCGGTGCTTCACGCCTGTTGTCACCATAAAAGGATGCCGTATCGTCTTCCGATAGAACTATGGACACTCATAATCAGACATGCGATAGCACCACCGCCCATCGAGCCAGATCGATTCAATCCACCTCTGCACGATTTTGAGTGTGTTAGTGGCTTTGCTGGAAGCTCGACGACATTCAGAGACATAGTTCAAGTGTTAAAAGATGAAATACTGGTTGTACATTTCTCAGATATTGAGCAAATTAGTCCTATTTCAGTGCGCCGAGCAAAGTAGGTAGGAACATCCACCTGCAAACCCCGGCGTCTGATAATCATAAACCAACAGATACCTTCAGATAACGAGCTCTAGTCTAGGCAGTGACGTCCTCGACAGGATAACGGGTTTCTCGCAACTGACATCTTTTTCGGTTGTACTTTTGGAAGGACCTGTAGAATTTCTCTTCCGTCTTCAATCGCTCGCTATGTCCCAGACTTTGCAATCCATCGACATAAGGGCACAATTGTGGGCGATATTTAATCCTGGGGAATATTCAAAGCATTTACTTCGGTCATCGACACTGTCTTTTCCAAAATTGGAACGGTTGCGTCTAAGTGATTGTGATCCATTCAGCCTCTGTGAGGACATTATTCAAGAGCAAACTATGGTGCGTAACGATATTATCCGAGATCAGCTATATAGGTGTTCTCATACTATGCAGAGGGAACTGGCAGCTTTCTTTAGTGGATGTCGTGATCTTCAGCTATTAACTATCCATATCCCTCTGGGAAAGAAAGATGACATTGTTAGGATGCGCGGAGTGCATTATTCTTCTCTTTAACATCTTGCACCGTCGGAAGGCTATAAGCGGAATATGCTCGCATGCCATATTTGCTGGGAAAGTTATGACCACGCCTTCGTCGTACGGTCGGAAAATATGGCAGCGCGTATATTTGCGGAGCAGCTCCCAAATCTTTCAGAGATCCGTTGGCTGGACTTATGGGCATATTATAACTTCGATGAGGGTTGTCAACGGCGGGTCAAAATTACCCGACAGAGGAATACTACAAAATTGATAAGAGATGACGGACGGGAAGTGTCGTGTATTGTATTGTAACTAATTATTATTATACCTTACGTGTGTGTCTTTCTTTTTTCTTTTATGTCCTCCGTGCTGATTCTGTCTGTGTTCCTATTTCGTTTAGCATGACCCTTATTTCCACGGAGGACTCAGAAGTCTCAGCTCAAATAAAAGCGTACTTCACGCGAGCGCCAAAATTCAAATGTCATCGCTATTGTCATTCGTTGGAGCTGTTCGTTTGGCTATTCGACTCATCTGTATTGTCCTTCAAGTTGCTTCTGACTAAGGACGGGACTCTAATTGGGCAAAGTAATAAATAGTTGCCATCAGTTCGTATGGCGAAGGATACGTTCGCTTGACTTGAGAAGAAGACCAACCATATCGGCTCCCTTGTGCACGCTTTGCAATGCTCACTTAACTTTGGTGAACAAGCACAGACTTCTGTGCATCAACAACAAACAGAAACACGTCCTGTGCTTCTTCTGCTCAAGGCCAAGGTGAGTGTCCACCAAGGTAGTCATTACTGAGCCAGTCAGCATTCAGTTCATTTAGTGCCAGTCTTACTTTGGCAGACAGCTTTAGACACAATAAAAACAGGTCGTGTAAATAGCCAAGTGTCATTGTCTGAATGTTACTATTGTCATTGTCTACTACATGTACTAAATGTACTAAGCACATTGTCTGTCAGTGTACTATCCTGCAAGTAGTTGCTCCCAGAAAGTGTGTGACTCTCTGAATAATATTGTAGTGATCACCTTGTGCCAGTAATAAGGTGATCCATGCCCAATATTTGATAGTACTGTAAACATTTCAGTGTTAGATAATATTAGGCTGCTAGTATAATTTCAAGGTTATTTGATCAGATTGTATGCTCACATGATCAGCAGCATTGAAGCATGAACTTAGAGCATGAAGGGAAAACTGCTTTATATTTAAACCAGCAGTGGTGGTTTGCAATATCATATTGTCACACTATTGTTTTTGCTGTAGCTAAGTGTTTCTCAAGTTAGACATATTTTCCATTGTTGGACGAAAATCAGATCATGTTCAGATTACATGACATGTGGTTATCTATAACACCTTGTAGCCAGACGAAGCGCGGTAGATTGTTTCTAGCGTCTCCCTTTATTCTCGGTGCTTCACGCTTACATCGCAAAACAAAGATGCCGCATCGTCTTCCGATAGAGCTATGGATCAAGATAGTCAGACATGCGATAGCACAGCCCTTCGACCGAAATCGATTTAATCCGCCTCTGCACGATTTTGAGCGCATTAGTGGCTTTGCTGGAAGCTCGACGACATTCAGGGACATAGTTCAAGCATTAAAAGACGAAATGCTGGTTGTAGATTTGTCCAATATCGAACAAGTTAGGCCTATTTCAGTGCGCCGAGCAAAGTATGTAGGAACATCTAGCTGCAAATCCCGGCGTCGATAATCATATACCAACAGACACCTTGAGATAATGCGCCCGTGTCTCATTTCGGGAACTCTCGCCCTCGATAGGATAGCAAGGTTCTCGCAACTGACATCTCTCTCGACTGCACCAGTGACAGAACCTATGCAATTTCTCTATCGGCTTCAATCACTTGCAATCTACCAGACTTTACAATCAATCGACATAGGAGGAGATTGGTCGAGCATATTTTATTTCGGAGATCATTCAAAGAATTTACCTCGATCATCGGTACTGTCTTTCCCGAACTTGACACAACTGCGTCTACTTGAGAGAGATGGACACATGTCCTTTCCGGATATTCTCCAAGAGCAAGTTATGGTGCGTAATGACGTTGTTCAAGGTGATCTATAATTACGTTCTCATACAACGCAGAGGGACATGTCAGTTTTTTTTAGTGGATGTCGCAATCTCCAGCTTTTATCTATTCACGTCGCGTTGGACAAGGGAGATGACATTGATACGATGCATGAAGTACATTGTTCTTCTCTTGAGCATCTTGTACCGTCGGAAGGCTACGAACGGTATATGTTCAAATGCCCTCTTTGCTTGGAAAGCTATGACTACGCCTTCGTCGTACGGTCGGAAAATATGGCAGCACGTATATTTGCGGAGAAGCTTCCAAATCTTTCAGAGATCCGTTGGCTGGACTTATGGGCATGGGATAACTTCGATGAGGGTTGTCAACGGCGGATCAAAATTACCCGACAGGGGAACGCAACAAAATTGATAAGAGATGACGAACGGGAAGAGTCGCGTATTGTATTGTAACTAATTATTATTATACCTTACGTGTGTGTCTTTCTTTTTTCTTTTATGTCCTCCGTGCTGATTCTGTCTGTGTTCCTATTTCGTTTAGCATGACCCTTATTTCCACGGAGGACTCAGAAGTCTCAGCTCAAATACGGGTGTAATTCATGCGAGCGCAATAAGTCAAATATCATCGCTATCGCCGTTCGTTGGAGCTGTTCGTTTGGCTATTTGATTCATCTATGTTGTCCTTCAGGTTGCTTCTGAATAAGTACAGGATTTTGTAATTGCGCAAAGTAAGGAAATAGTCGCCACGGCAAATGTTCTTGTGGCGAGAGGTACAGTCGCTTGACTCGAGACGAATATCATCCATATCGACACCCTCGCACACTCCTCGCAATGCTCACCTAACTTCAGTGAACAAGCACAGACTTCTGTGCGTCAACAGCAAACGGAAACGTACCCTGCGTTTCTTCCGCTCCGTCTGAGTGAAGCACCTCTGCGGGAATGGTTCCCGAGTTGCCTGCCGAGATCTGGACAAACATTGTAAAACAAGCAATTACAGTCTGGCCGGCTACCAGCTTTAACCTCCTTCCTGATGACTCAAAATGCATTGAAGGGTTCTCATACGCTTCAAAATTCACCAAAAGTATCGTCGACAAACTTCGCCACGAGAACCTTGTACTACAAGATTATGATGACTTTATCTTTCTTTATGTCCCTTGTCGGTCCGTAAAGTGCGTGTCTACACTCCTTGGCGAATGGATGCCTTTGTCCTAACTCCTTTCCAGATATCTTCGAATAAATGAAACCTTACCTTCCAGGCAGATGTTCTCTAATGCCTTCTATACAACACTATCAGACTATGATCAACTAATCTCGCTCTCCATCTGCACGCCTGAAGTAGAAATGACTTGCTCTAGACTACCAGATCTTTCGTTTGCAACCACTTTACGTCGGCTCGATCTGCGGTGTAAAAACAGCCATGACAGGGTGTTCTGGGACGCGGTGACTGTCAGCCTACCTGGGTTACTAGAGCTACGACTTGGTGCATCTGAATTTGTCGAATCTGATACCGGACTCTCTGGACAACAGGATCGCTCTGTCCGTGAACGGGCACATACAGATGCAGAGACATTCGCAGTAGGTCTTACTCGCTTGTTTTGTGTTCGTCGAAATTAATTGACATGTGTTGTGAATAGACTAGTCTTGCAACGCGCCTGTCAGGTTCACAAAACCTCCGCTCCCTCATTCTCCACATTCTGCTGAACGACATCAGCCCTGATGATGGTTTCTTCGACGAAAAGATAACTATGCAAAACGAAAGTGGAGCTACTTTGATCTTAGCGCGGACGCTCCCAAAACTCGAGAACGTGTTTTGGCAGAATCCGTGGATAGACGAGGAGGGAGATGGAGAAGTGGTGCAGAGAGGCTTGAAGGTTGTCAGAACGGAGGGTGGGATTGCATTAATAAGGGACGACTAGGGGCTTGTGTGGTTCTGCTGGTGGCAAAACGTGATGAAGCCGTTGTTCCTATATCTCCTAACAGGTGTTGATGGCATGGCACCATGTGTACAGCTATTTGAGTGATAAAGTGCGCAATATGAGTCGGGTACCTACTCAATGGGTGCAGTGTGAAGAACGCAACATGTTTCGCAACATAGATTGATAATATGATAAATGCTTTTGAACTTTTGATACATACATAAATCCTTATTTGTTATACATACAGACTACCCATGAGAAACTAATGTGTATACTATAGAAGATGTGCGATTAGGGAAAAGCAAGATAAGAGCGAGTTGCTAACCATATTCCCATATGAGATGCCAGCAAGAAAGAATATCCAATTGAAATATATTATACTTGACCAAGAAATAATGAGACAGCTCAGCTATGCATAGTGGCTGCACGCAATCCCAGCCGGGACGGAGACTTCATCCTCAACGTTCTCATCCCATGTTCGATCTCCTCAATATTATTCCGTACCTCCTCCGCAGCTCGAGTAGCTGCTTTCAACCGCGTACGTCCCTGTTCAAAAACGTCGTCGTATTCAGCATGTTCTGGCCCGCTTCGCATGCCACGCCTTGATCGTGCTCCAGTATCTTCAGATCTAGAGTTATCCGTAAAACGTACAGTGATTCGACCAGGGTTCGGATCGTGTTGGTCAACTTCTAAGTCAGGTTGGCCGTCCAGAAGTGCTAATATCGCAGGTCGAATACGCGCAACGCCGCCTGTACTGTGGTTTCCTCGACCGCTAATGATTTCAGTGCACTGAAGTCCAGCTCTACGGCAGTTTTCAATGTGAGTCCTGACGAACTCCTCTGCTTCGCGAACGTGCAAGTGGTGTAGGTCTATCTTGACTCGCGAGTTCGGATTGGAGTGATATTCTGGATTGTGGTGGTTGAAGATCTCAGCGGCGGCTGCGCGGTTGTAGTTCCTCATGTTGTTACGATGTTGAGCGCCTGTTTCCTGAAGCTGTAGGACGATATAAGTATGTCAAAATCTTATGAAGTTCGGCCATGCTCTGGGAGACCAACCTTCTTGGCGAATGCTTTATCTCCGGAAGCATACGCTTCGCGTGCACGCTCGTATTCCCGGTCTGCAAGTCGTCCCTCTCGAACTGCCAAACGACGAAGTTCCTGGCCAGGAGCGTCGTCAACCTGATCTGCCTCGTTCGATCCCGGACGACGGCCATCATGAGCTTCCGCAGAAAGCTCCGCTTCCTCTGCTTCTGCCTCAGCTACTTCTTCCCTCACTTCCTCTTCTTCCGTGAGCCTCCCAGTCTCGTCATCCTCTTCCTCCTCGGAGTAGTCAGATTCCAGCTCAGGAGTTGCCGAAGGAGCTCGAGGGGGAGGAGTAACTGCGCGGCGTAGAGGTGACGGAGCTCGAGAAGGTGATGCAGTGGGAATACGAAGGTGGGACGTATTGCTGAGAACATGCACCTGAGTGGGAGGTGACGTAACGGAGGGTGCATATCGCAGTGCAGTTGTAGTAAAAGCAGGACTTTGCGAAGGAGAGGCTGAGCGGCTTGTGGATCGCAAGCTGTGAACTTCGTCTTGCAGTTGCTGAACTCTCTGTTTTGAGTAGAGGCGTTGAATTTCTACATGTTTATAATCGTCAAATTAAAGTATATTTAGATGGAAGGTAGTACTACGTACTTGCTTCCTCGAGATCGCGTCTGAGCTGATCCATACGTTTCAGTGCACTACGTGCCTCCGCGTAGTCATCCTCCAAATCCAGGAGATCGGCTTCTAGCTCCTTGATGATCTTGTCCCGTTTTTCGAGCTTGCGCTCCAGTTTTTCGGAATAGTTACGCTCATCGTCAAGATCATCTCGTAGATCTTTTGTGAGTTGTGTCTTGCTCGCGAGGTCCTTGCGCAATCGATCGCAGTGCTTATATTCCTCCTCCAGCTTTTCGCGTAGTTTCTTGGAATACTTCGTTTCTTCGCGGAGGTCATCACGAAGAGATTTGATATCGTCCGTGTGTCGTTTACGTTGGTTCTCGATGTAGTCTTGTAGACGTTGGATTTCCCTGCGGAGGTGTCGGTTTTCTTCTTCGGCCATATTCTTGAGCCTTGACCTATATTTCGGGAAAGAGAGAGCGGAGAGTGCGTTTCAGAAAAGTTCAGAGAGGCGTTGCATGGGTTAAGCAAGCCCTTGAAGTAATTTCAGACACAGGACACGAGGCAAACAAGCTTAAGCGGCTCGCTCTTCACGTTTTCAACCGAATTTTATTCTCCGACGCCTCCGGTGTGAACAGTGGGCTTATTTCCGAGAGAGTCCCATGATTCACATGGTATGATGTACACCGTGGCCCATTTACAAAGGAGATAGGTCTCTTTTTGTGATTCATGTTGTGAGGCGGAAGGTGTGGCCGGACTGTTGCAGTGGCTAGGGCCTGGTACATGATCGTCTCGTCGGACCCGAAAGGGCAACTCGATCAGACGCGTTGACGTGTTGGCTACACGTGACCATTTTCCATCTCCTTAACTCAACTTCTTTCACAGCAGTACGCGATTGAAACGAGCTTTATGAAGTCATTGTACCTACTACCGACCATATAGCCCGGTAGGAGAGCCGTAATCTATGAGTCTTCCATGGTATCGATTTCCAGGAACAACTGCAAGAACTTGGATCAATCCGTCATTGAATACGTACAGAGAACACGTCTGTGACGCGTGTTGAGGACACGCTGAGTAGGTATGCCTCGCACTGTGCTTTACAGTGCACAGGAGATCTGCACCCTCTGGTTTCCTTCATCAACGTCTCTATTTGTAAATTAGTCCTCTGCTTTTGTACTCTGCCAATGAGTTGTTTTGCAAACCTCACTGCAAGGTAGTTCTTCATCTTCAGAGTTTCCAACATTTCACGCTAAGGTGAATACATCAGAATAGTGATGCACTCACTGCACCAGAACATTGCGTCATAGCACACACATTGAGGGGAGGGGATGCATTTCCCTTTGTACGTGTCATGTGCTGTTGGGTTGCATCACGTTTCTTATTTAAACCGGGATGTTTCCATTACTGACGGATGCTTCCTCAGCCTACATGTATGAAGAGAAGCTGTACATCAATGGTTGGTCAATGTAATAACTCAAATATTGACTCTGTTCTGCTAAGAGACTGAGAATTCACGTACCTTTCCTCCAATGCTGTCATAGGCAAACAAAGGTAAATGTCGATCCTCCATAACAAGCAATGCTTGGCATATTGTCCCCAGTTTCTTAGCTAAGCAGTCGAATAAAAGGCCCTCACTGGACAAATATGCTTGGGGAATGAATTAAGGCTATCAAATTATGATATGAGTTGTTGATAGGAAGCTGTTGAAATACACAGAGTGAGCGGAAGAGATGCACGTTCGCGACGCGACGCGTCAGCAACTCTGTTACTCACCTCCGTTCAGGTCTCGATCGAGATCTCATCGCGCAATCAACTTTGCGCTGCGCTGCATCTTCCGCCACGGAACAGTCGGCGACGACGGGCTTTGCTTTGAGATTCAACCTTGTTTCATGACTCCGACAATCATCTGACAGCAGTCTTGCGAAGTCTGTAGTCTACTGCCTAGACTCGGGACCCGCGAAAGAGAGGGTTCGATTGCAGTTGATTCAAGAGCCTCCCGTGAAGCTTCGTCCTAGGCTTTAGTGGGAGTTCTGTAAGTCTTTTATTTGTCGCTTTCAATAAGACGATTATTTATGCTGCTCTCGTAGGCGCCTCCGTTGAACATTGGATTAGTCGGCCAAGTACTGCAACCTGAGGATTCATCTCAAGTAAGCAATCATATGCTGTTGCTCTTTTCCTGCCCGAAGACTATCAGAGTTCTTGGGCGGCTCTTCTCGTGATGAACACTTTCGATATATTTGCACGTCAGTCGGAAATTTCGCAAGAAAGCAGACGACAACTATCGCTTTTTTTCTGATTCATCCACGTTCATGCCTTTTTCATCATTCAATATAAACGAGTAGCGCGCTAACTTTGTCACGTCTCGTATCATAGCTAAAGGACAGCAATGAGCACCCTCGCGAATCCAGGAGCCGCGAGTTCCTCTCGTCTTCTGCCCGGTTCAAATGGCGTACCACCCAGCTCAGGAGGGACCGCGTCAAGCGCCCGTTCGGGAACCCTCGTGCCCACGAACACAGTCACCACGAAGGACGGCACGGTCGTGCGCGCAAGGATCGACCCAACTCTTGCTGTCGACGACGTTATCCGTCAACTATGCCTCAACTTGAAGATCCAGGATCCACCAGTGTTGTACGCTTTGAGAGATGATGCGGATGAGTTGGTGACGGATGATAATTTGAGGAAGAAGATTAAGGGGAAGGTGAACCTCAAGTACGTTTTTCTTGTTCTCGTTTTCATTTTGGAAGAGAGTTGTTGACGGGCTGTGTTTAAAGGCTTGTGAGCGCGCCGATTATCGAGGCGGCGGAGATTGTGGAGAAGTTGAGTATTAAAGACGAGAAGACGCTGCGGATGACACTTTTTTCGCTTCAGAAGTTCATTCGGGTGAGCCTGAAACGTTACTAAGAGGAAGTTTGGAATTCTCATTTCTCACTTAGGAAGAGCAATTTGCGAACGAGTTCTTACAGAGAGATGGGTTAAAAGAACTCATCGACGTTATTGGTTTGAGCCACGGAAATACGCTGGCGGTAAGGAGCAATTCATTTGTCAACATAGAATTAGAACTGAATAAATTCCAGTATGCCCTGAACGCCATGCAGAACCTGATGGAACTCGACTACGGCTGGTCAACGTTGGACCAAACCTTCATCCACACTGTCGTCCAAATCCTCTCATCATCCAGTTCGCTCATCAACGTCTGTCGTCCAGCAACAGCCATCCTCAAGAAACTAGTCGAGGCTGATCCGCGATCACAGCCGGGTCCAATTACCGCGTCGTCAAGCCGTGCACCTCCTGCTGCTCCGCCTGGTAGCGTCTACCGCTATGGCTTCGACGTCGTTTGGGAGCAAATGCGGAAGGAGAGAGGTTTGTTGGAGACGGTTGTGAGCCGTTTAGGAAGCGCGGATAGTTTAATGGTGTTGAATAGGTACGTCGTTTTTATGTGTATCCGCTGATCGGCGCATTGCTGAACTGATACTGTCGTGCAGTATGATGTTGATCAATTCCTTACTCTCTCATGCGACGGATAACCACTGGGAGGAGTTCACTTCTGAGCTTGAACGATTGAACGTTCGAAAGGCTGTTGTTGTAAGTGACTCGAGTAATCTCAGCGTGTCGTAAAACATGTATCCTGATATGTACGATTACTAGCGACTAATGTCTTCTCATGTAATCGAAGACCTAACATCCTCCATCCTCGATTTCCAAGCCAACGAAGTCCGCATAATCCTACGCCGCAAACACGAACCCGTCGACCCACTAGAGAACGTCGAGCACTTCAACTCATTGCGGTATATCTGGCAAATGGGGAAACTTGAAGAGGAAGTAGACCCGGTCGAGGTTGGTGCACTACGTAAGTGGCGGAAATTGGGGTTCGAAACGGAGGATGTGTCACAGGAGTTTGCTGCCGTCGGAGCACTGGGTTTGGATTGTTTGGTGAGCTTTGCGGCGACTGGTCCGATTCGGCGTTGGGAATACCGGATTGACATCGGTGTTTAGAAACATTTCGTACAAAGTAATCAGGATGAATTCGCCAAGGTGTGATGGCTCTCTCAGACGGGAGCTGATTGACGATACTGATACTGCATCCAAAGATCATCCTTGAACAACTAAACAGACCCGAGGAGCGTCGTTGTCCAATAGCAAAGGTTTCAAATGAAGTTGTTGAACTTCTCTGCGAGCACTGGGAGATTTTCGCACCTGGTTGTAAGTGCAGCTCGGTGCATTTGGTTGTGAAGCTAAATGCATTCTGCGTCGTTAGATTCCACGTCGACGAGTTTCCAGCCGTTTTTCTTGAACTTCTTCAAAGTCCATGTTCTTGCAACCCAGTTCTTCCTTCGGTTCGTGAATTTTGTATATCGTCTGTCTATAGTGACGGTTTACCTCGTTCGATCAGTATGTGGAATGAAAGCGGCGCAGGCGTCGATGATTTCGCTCGGGTTGTTGCACTTGCTCGAAGCCAGTATGTACTTTCTAACTTGCGTCGCACGTACTGTAATTAATTCATCGAATCTTGCAGGATCAAGGTTGCTCTCCGAGATGAGAACCTGCGCGCATGGCATGAGGTTGAGCATGACTTCCTCGAGTGCGAGTACAGGGCTGTTAGGGACAGACAGATGAAGGAGCTGGAGAACGAAGATGACCTGCTTAGCAAGGTTCCCGTTAGGTATGCCGGATTTTTTACTCACCGGCTAGCCTGTCCTGATCCGCCACATGAGCAGGAACTTGCGCGCCAAGCTGTATAAGGAGTCCTATGAATTTGTTCGCCAACAGCGGATCCAATGCCTACTGCAAGGAGCATGGTTTGTTAATGGCATCCCGCTCAACTCGGCGAATTCAAAGGATGCGAATCGGCGTCCGACTCGGCCTTGGCGATTCATGCGGTTGGACAATGGCTTGAAATACCTTAACTATGTTGACAGTGCCGTGAAGTTCCCAGTGCGGAATGGGCTAGAGGACGTCCCAGAACGGATTGATATTTCATTAATTACGGAGATTGCGACGGGGACATGCGCGCCGCCACCGAATGTCCTGCGCGAGCATTTGGACGTTCCGCCTCCTAGCACCCCATTGCAAGCTTCTCCGCTTTCGTTCTCGTTGCTAACACCAGATGGGTCGCTTGCCGACCAGATTGCGCCTGACCAGTCTTGCTGGGCAGACTGGACGGATGGGTTGAACATGCTCCGACACAATGGAGGACACGTGGCGACGCAGGAGACAGCGGGGTTCGTCCAGGCACTGACGGAGATAGGATTGAAGATTAAGCTGCTTGGTGAGTGTCCCGATGATAATGGCAACGTTTGCCATGGCGTTCGAGATGGCTTGTCTGACGTGACTGACGCTCTTGATGCAGATCTCTCGGGCGAAAAGGTGGAAATACCAAGTGGGTTGATCGCTGGACCGCCACCGCCCGCGAACGATTTCTTCTTTTCTGATCTGTCGTTTGATACCCAAGTATGATTGATTCATATATGTTTTGATATATATGTGTGTTGTTGTTTTCGATATTCGAGATGTACAATTTTTTATTGGCTGTGTTATGGTATTTAATCAATGTGCTTTTGTGTGCGTGTGTGCTTTTATTATTATAGTCATATCGGCGACGAGATCCGACGACGACGTGGGTGGTTGAGTACGTAATACCAGCAGTGAGGAGATTTGCCTTCTGGCATCAGCAATCAGCCTGCGAGGCTCTTTACATAGAAAAAAAAATCGGACGACTGCCGACAACGAGGCGCTCCTCTCTCAAATCCGGTCGCTTAGTCGCCGCCCCACCCTCCTTTGCCTCCGTCCACCATCATGAAGATCACTCAAAAGATAGAACGGGCCACTAGAGAGGATAGAGTATGGTGGTCCTTTGAGTACTTTCCCCCTCGCACTGCGCAGGTGAGTCTGTCATCTATTGAAGTAAATTCGAGGTATTGATTGAACATTAATGTACAGGGTTTACAAAATTTGCTGGACCGTATTGAGCGCATGCGTGCGCTTGGGCCGGAATTCATTGACATTACATGGTGTGTGCTACTCTTGTGCTTGGGAATTTGAGCAGTGGAGTGCTGAAGAGCTGCATGTATGCAGGAACGCTGGTGGTCGTACGTCGGACTTGACCTCTGAGATGGTCAAGACATGTCAGGGTCTCATCGGTATCGAGACATGCATGCACTTGACTTGTACGAACATGCCGAAGGAGAAGGTCGATATTGCACTCAGGGTGTGTCACCATTCCTCTGTCGAGCGTCTGACCTAGCTAATGCTGATTGCGTTGTACAGGACGCTAAGCAACACGGATGTCGGAACATACTCGCTTTGCGTGGCGACCCTCCAATGGGTAAGGACGAATGGGAGGCAACGGAGGGTGGCTTCGTCCACGGTATCGACCTGGTAAAACATATTCGGAAGGAATACGGTGACTACTTCGACATTGCTGTCGCAGGTTTTCCACAACACATGCTCCTCCCACCCGAAGAAATCGAGTTCGAGATGAAGTGCTTGAGGGAGAAGATCGAGGCTGGCGTGAATTTCATTTTCACACAGATGTTCTATGATGTGGAGATTTTCGTTGATTGGGTTCGGGCTGTCCGTGCAGCGGGGATTACGATTCCTATCGTTCCTGGTATCGCACCTATTCAGACGTGGAATGGGTTCATGCGTGCGACTAGTCTCGCGAAGACTATTATACCTCAACATTTCATGGATCTGCTCGAGCCCCATAAGAATGATGACGAGAAGGTTCGTGCGATTGGGACGAAGCTTGTTGCGGAGATGTGCAAGCGGATACTTAGGGAGGAGGACCTTGCTATTCGAGGGTTGCATTTCTATACTATGAATTTGGAGAAGGCGACTAAGATGCTGCTGGAAGAGCTCAACCTCGTTCCTCGCGTGGAGACTATCAAGCCCCTGCCGTGGCGCCAGGTGCGCATCTTCGTCCACACAGATACTCTTCACGTTCTAAATTTTTATAACTTCACTACAGAGTCTTACACCGAACAGGCGACAAGAGACGATCCGGCCTATTTTCTGGGCAAACAGGACCAAATCATACCTTGCACGTACAGAAAACTGGGACGAGTACCCTAACGGTCGGTTCGGTGACTCACGTAGTCCTGCGTTCGGCGAACTCGACGGTTATGGTGTTTGGATAAAGCAGACGGTATGATCCTTTTACAATTTGACTTCTCTTTTCGATTGACTAATGGATCACTGCTTAGAGAGAGGAAGGTCTCAAGATCTGGGGCACTCCAACGACATTTTCGGACGTCGCAGACCTCTTCTCACGTTTCTGTAATTCGGACCTACCCGCACTTCCATGGTCAGATGAGAAACCCTCCCCAGAAACGAGCGTCATCAGGTCCCAACTAGCAAAAATGAACGCCCTCGGTTTCCTCACGATCAACTCCCAACCAGCAGTCAACGGTGCACCCTCAACAGATAAAGTCCACGGTTGGGGTCCGTCAAATGGATACGTCTATCAAAAAGCGTACCTTGAGTTCTTCGTGCAACCTGAGTTACTCGCTGCGCTGCTGGTGCATATTGAACGAGACCCGTTGATTACGTATTATGCGATTAATAAGAGGGGAGACTTGAGGACGAATACGCATTCTGATGGGCCGAATGCTGTGACGTGGGGTGTGTTCCCTGGGAAGGAGATTGTACAGCCGACGATTGTTGAGGCTGTTAGCTTCATGGCGTGGAAGGACGAAGCTTTCGAACTTGGACGTCAATGGGCGAATATGTACGAACCTGGGTCTACCTCGAGACAGTTAATTGCGGACCTTATGGATACGGCTTTCCTCGTTAACGTGGTGCATAATGACTTTAAAGACGTAGACGGGATCTTTAAGCCTTTCTTACTCGCTGGCGAAACTTACCAGAAACAGCAGAGCTCAACCTCTGATGTTGCCGCTATTACTATTAATGGCGTTCATTGATAACGATTAATTCATTCTTCTCTGACTTTGATTTTGACGCGACGATTTGACACGCTCGCTCGCTCCCCCGTCCCTGGAATTTACTCGATTGGATTGCGAAACCACTTCGACTCTTGGTTACATGACACGAAAGGACCGATTGACGATTAACACAGATAAATGAATTGTATACTTAGAAATTTTCTTCTTGTTTCTTACTTTAGCTCACCTCGGGTTCAACCCCCGTTAGCATTCGTCACAATCGGTCTTTGCATTTCCCTTTTCCTTCTCTAAACCTACACCCTCATCTGAATCTACCCTATCCTTGCATACATTCCCCCCTCTTTTTTGAGTTTTTTCGCTTCCTGTGTTTTTTTGGTTTGGTCATTTTTGCATCCAACTGCATCATCTATATCATTTGCATCAACTGCATTTGCATGTGTTTCAAGTAGGTAGTATAGTAGTTCGTTTGGTGGTGGTTGGTGGAGAGGTAGTCGTTGGACGTGGTGGTGGTGGTGGAGAATATAAAAGATTTTGAAAGTGTATTCATGTAAATGTGTTGAGTGAAGGCGGCATCGAGTTTTATGACCTCAAACGAACTTCCTTAACGAAGTAAGAATAAAGCATTCGAAATACAGATGCAAAATTACTTAGAATAATGGCAAGCTTAGCATGATTACATAGGCTCGGATAAGAATACTGGCTAGACTACAATTGGCCAACACGTGTGTGACAATCATCGAGGGTCTTCCTTTTTTGGACCAGTAAAGCAGCATGGTGATTATAACGCGATGTCCTGCCTTTTCGAGTATCCATACTTTGAGTATACTTCCACTGTCTCCGTAGCTTCAAAAGCGCGACAATGCAAGTCCAGTATGCATCCCCAAGTCCCGCTCGACTTTGCGAATTTGAACTTGAACGCTCTGAACCGCTATGTCTCCGATTCGTGCGTCTGCTTATGGCGAAGTGATGTTCGTGAATGACATGGGTACGTGTTGCGCGTTGTGTACACTTTGCAGCACTGTCTAAGTACTTTATAGGTACAATGAACCCTCGTACCTCTGCGGTTCAACTCGGATCTTCGAGTTCTATTAATCCTGTTAATACCCGCGCATCCGAACGACTCCATGCTCCTCCAGTATCTAGGAAACGTCGGTCGCCCAACGCATTCATCCTGTTTCGATCATATTACATTGCAAACAAGCGGGTTCCTCCAGAGATAGTTCACCAGAATGATGTGTCGCGCTATGTCGCAGAAGTATGGAAGACGAAGTTGACCCCGTCGGATCGTGCTGTATTCTTCAAGATGGCGGAGGAGGAGAAGATCCGATTTGAGATTGAGGGACCTAGAGAACCTGTGAAGAAGAGGAGGAGCAGGTCGAAGAAGGCGTGCCAAACGAGCACGCTGAAGTCGACGACAGACTCTTATCTTCCGCCGAGTCATACTTCACCTGTGAGCTTGCATTTTACTGCAATAATTCTTTCCTATGTAAAAGGCTTACTCATGTCATCTGCAGGATTACAAGGGATCGGTCTCGCTTTCGGCGCCGCAGCCGACGCACGCTATCCCTCCTAGCTTGCTCAATTGGGGAAGTCCAGCGGAACATTATGCCCTAATCCCCGAAGAACAAGCATACGCTTCGTCCCAATACCTTGTCCCTAGCACCGACTTTTCCGCTGCCGGTGTTGGACTCGAGAGCCATGCCCCTCTTATGGACCTGGGTTTCAATGCGCTTTATCTCGACGCCCTTTTGTCAGGCATGGATATAGCATTTGATGATTTCTCGTGCCCTGAATTTTTGTCTCATTCGTCGTTTGAAATACCCTTTTGAGAATCCAGTCGATTCCTTTGATGCATATGCTGTACCACTTTTCTTCACCAGTATTCCAATACGTTTTATCTTCTAGCCTTACCAGCTTCTTTGCTAGCTTTCGTTAAAAAAATTATTTTCCACCTGCAGTTCCGACTCCAAAGACTGCATAAAAATCTACATGGGCATTATATTGACAAAGTGCAAGTAAAGTTTTCAATGTCAAAATGCTAATTGTAAATTGTTCTCATGATGGCAAGTGCCGTACGTCCGAATCAAGCGTCTCTGCGTGAGAGATACAATCTTGTGAACACGGAAAACTAGTACAAGTTAAATGAATGCTGCAAAGGTAGAGTGTACTTTACAGCAACTTACAGGGAGAAGACCCTAACGCTTGAAGGGCAACGGTAAATTGCGAGTTGACAATGCAGTACAAGAAACGAATGGGTGTGGTCCAAATTTGTTTCCGAGTCTTTGGTTTTATTTGGACGAGCCAAATATGTACAAAGGAATTGACTCAGGGTCATTTCGGTACCGAATGTTGTTTTCCCAAAGCTTTAACAAGATGCGATGAAGGCGGATTTTGCACGTCCCCGCCTTACCCTGTTACCTCCATGATGTCCGACCCGACGAGTGTACAGACCAACATGCGAAATGCTACGATTCCACCGTTGAAAGGTGACGGGTCTGGAGTGTATAGAGTGCATATCGTCGGGAACAGTGGTGTGGTTGATTTAACAATTTATTTATCGTAATGTGTCGTTGACTGAGAGCTTGTGGAATGATCAAATAAGGTGCCGGGAAGGTAAGTTATGCTCCATCTTGTGAAGTATAGCAAACACCTAAAGGTGCAGTGATGCATTGCCCCCTGGCGTTCCTGGTCAAATGTAGTCCACGCTGGCAGACGAGCTTGGGGCAATGTTAAACCTCCCTGTCATCCATTTCGACCGACTCTTCTGGCTACCAGGCTGGAGAGAATCACAAAATGACGAGTTCAACGCTAAAGTCACTGCAGCACTTTCGTCTGAGGCATGTCCGCGTGGATGGGTCGTTGATGGGAATTATAACAAGCGCCTAAGGGGACAAATGGACTGTGCAACAGATATTATATGTATGTGTCCTCCATTGTATCTTGCATGCTCACTCGATTGCATATGTTTCTGGTATTCGCTTCTGTTCGATACGATGCGTTACCTGTCGATAAAATACCGTACAACTAGGGCTCGACACTCCTTTCCTTCTCTACTTCCCCCGCCTCCTCAAACGCACTTTCCTACGCCTCTTCAGAATCACCGACAGCTGTGCACCAGGCTGTGACGAACGCTTCTCCGAGGTGTTCTTCTCTCGAGACAGCATAATTTGGTGGTCCATCACCAACCATATTCCGGTTAAGCGCAGGTGTGCAGAACGTTTGCGTGTGGAGGGCGTGCACATGGGTGGGCGGATGAGGAGGATTGGTGGGTGGGGAGCAGAGTTGGAAGAGTGGAAAAGGGATGTGAGAGAGCTGATTAAAGGGAAGTAGACTTGGGCAGAGTGCAGTCGGGCTCAGATACGTCCCAAAAGCCAAAATTTAGATTTTCTGTTATTTTGATTGCTGAGCTGAATATAATTGTTATTTATATGAGACAAGGTATAGCATGATGCAAAGCATCATTAGTTACATGGAGTTTTGTTCATGCAGTTGGCCAGAAGAGACGTGTTTAAACAAGAAGACTGTAAGGCTTAGGCTGGTTACTGTATATGTGTGCTTAAACAGAGCCAACTGTACAGTATAATCGTATGCAGGCTTAATGCAAGTACTTGCTTCCGAAGTCGGGTGTGAACTATGCAGATGAAAGTGCCTGATGCCTTCAGTAATCCTTTTCTCGCTCCTAAGTATACGTCTATATTTATACAGCGCGGTCATGTACTCCCACGACATCTTGAGGCATTTAGTCGGACTTCCGAAATTGTCGCCTGGAGACCGAGGCGTTGGCGGCCTAGTCCAGAACTCATTTCCTATGTTTATCAGATTGAACAACGGGTTCCGCATTCTCCATTTGTAACAGATGTCGGTCGTGAGAGGCTTCTGCACTCGCAGGCAGCTCCAAATGTTATGAAGGACAGTATTCTCTATCAGTGAAAAGCGGTTTAGGTTGTCGACGTGATCACAAGTAGGACAAGTTTTGTATTACGGGGTCAATAAGCAATCCGGAAATTCAAACAAACCGCGTAGAGTTTTCTGTGAGATTTCAATGTTTCGACGGCCCGTGTGCCTTATTCGGCCTCCGTCGGCTGCTCAGTCGGAACGTTGTGTGGGTCCAGTGAAACAAAACCTGTAATCACCTCATCAAGACGCATTGCGGACTGTTCCCAGCGAAGAGTGTAGGCTTGAAGATTTACCAAGTGCACAATAAATTCGAATTAAAAGCAACAAGAAATGTCTGTCAGTAGAGGAGCATAAAAGGCTCATAAATCGGTGAGACGGAAGTGCTTAGTCAGCGCATGTCGGCGATGATTTCCCATGTGCAACCGAGCGACGGACCGCCAAACTCGACAGGGCCCGTTTCTGATTGCTCGTCTGCGAATAGCGAGCGTGGCCGTCGTCGCTGTCAGCAACCGTCGGCGGATACAAAAGGTCGTGCGACAGGCAGCCAGAAACCCCACTGCGCAGGCGCCTTCAGACCTATCTTCTGTTTTTTTGTTTTTGCCTTCATTCTTTGTTGCGGTGCCACCTTTTACCGCCCGGTGTCTGAATTCTGAATAAGCCGCGGTTCAATCAGTCATTCGTTCCCCGTTCTCACCGTGCGGTACCTTAACCTCCTCCTACGTGTCTCTTTCTCGCACGAGCGTCGGCCGGTCCATACGCATATCATTCCGCTGTTAGCATCCTCTCTCTCCCTTCTGGTGGACGGGCAATCCCACTTTAGCTCATAAGTCAACCCTTACGGCCGCCCGCCATGTCTGTGATTACTACTGCTTTCAGCAACCTGCTGGCAAAGACACCGCTGTCTGCGGCCTTTGCATCGAACGTACATCTCCCAGAGGCTGAGGACAAGTCTTTACTCGCTGAGCAGAAGGGCGGAATGGAGGTAGAGAAATGTGATCTCCGGATTGAGGGAATGACGTGCGGTGCTTGTGTTGAGGTGCGTTGCTTCCGCCGATTGTGATCGATCAAATCGTACTTAGAAATCTATGCATCTCTTAGTCCATCGAAGGCATGCTGCGAGGCCGGGATGGGATACACTCCGTGAAAGTGGCTCTGCTAGCTGAGCGTGGTGTCGTTGAGTTCGACCCATCAATATGGACAGTCGAGAAGGTCGTCGAGGTAGGCCAAATATTTATCTAATTTAATCAGGAGTATTTACAACAATTGTCACATCTAGGAAATAAACGACATGGGTTTTGATGCAACTCTTATCCCTCCAAGTCGGACTGATACTATTACACTACGAATATTCGGGATGACATGCTCCGCTTGCACCAACACAATAGAAACTGGTCTATCGTCTGTGCCGGGTGTCTCGAAAGTAGCAGTATCGCTAACAACAGAAACTGCACAAATCGAATTCGACCGGGTACTCATCAGTCCGCGAGAGATGGTCGAACGAATAGAAGACATGGGCTTTGACGCTGTTGTATCGGATCATGAGGACGCAACCCAGCTCCGCTCTTTGACCCGTTCGAAAGAAATTCAGGAATGGCGAGCACGGTTTTGGACGTCGTTCGCATTCGCGGTCCCCGTCTTCTTTATCGGCATGATATTCAAACACATCTCATTCCTTCGATGGATAGCAGACTACAAGATTGCTACTGGCATTTATCTGGGCGACGTGTTATCGCTTATTCTGACGACACCTGTTCAGTTCTGGCTTGGGAAGAAATTCTACAAGAACTCGTTCAAGGCGTTAAAGCACGGATCCGCTACTATGGATGTCTTGGTGACTATTGGCACGACGGCGGCTTATTCTTATTCTGTATTTGCCATGGTTTGCGCAGCGTTCAGCAGTGATCCCGATGACAGGCCTTCCGTCTTCTTTGACACAAGCACTATGCTTATCATGTTTGTTTCTCTCGGACGGTACCTCGAGAACAAGGCCAAAGGAAAGACGAGTGCAGCTCTCACAGACCTCATGGCCCTCAGTCCAAGCATGGCCACAATTTACACTGATCCAGAGTGTACGCAAGAGAAACGAATTGCGACAGAGCTATTACAACCCGGCGATATTGTCAAACTCGTGCCTGGTGACAAAGTTCCTGCGGACGGAACTGTTATCCGTGGTTCTTCGAGCATTGATGAGAGTGCCGTTACCGGAGAGCCAGTTCCGGTTGTGAAACAAGTTGGTGATAACGTCATCGGCGGGACCGTTAACGGACTTGGAACATTCGATATGCAAGTCACTCGCGCGGGCAAGGATACTGCTCTAGCGCAGATAGTCAAGCTTGTCGAGGATGCGCAGACGAGCAAGGCACCTATTCAAGCGTTTGCAGACAGAGTTGCAGGATTCTTCGTCCCCACTGTCGTTTCACTTGCGCTAATCACGTTTGTCGGATGGATGATCATCTCACACGTCGTACCGGACATGAACCTCCCTGTGATATTCCATATGCACGGAACGAGTAAACTTGCTGTCTGTCTGAAGTTGTGCATTTCTGTTGTAGTTGTTGCCTGCCCCTGTGCGTTGGGTCTGAGCACGCCGACTGCCATCATGGTCGGCACTGGTGTCGGTGCCCAGAACGGAATTCTGATCAAGGGTGGTCGAGCTTTGGAGGCGAGCAGGAGTATTCGTCGGATTGTTCTCGACAAGACCGGTACGGTGACGGAAGGCAAGCTCCAAGTTGTCGCGTTGGCATGGGTTCCCTCAGGGTTTGAGTCTGATGCACATGCGGATGCAACCAAACCTGGCAAATTTGATGAGCAACCGCTTTCGACGCTTTGCGCGGATGGAGTAACTTCTCGTGCTGCAGTGCTCTCGATGGTCGCCGCAGCCGAAGCGCGATCCGAACATCCACTTGCGAAGGCAGCAGCTACGTACGGAAAGGACCTCGTTGCAAAATCATTATCAAATGTCCCAGAGGTGAACATTGTCACGTTCGAAAGTGTCACTGGTGCAGGTGTAAGATCGACTATAACGCTTGCAGGATCCAGCATGTACTACACTGTGCTTGTTGGAACAGCCAAGTTCGTCTCGCAGTCCGAGTACGACGAGACACATCTTCCGGCGGAGCTCGCATCTTTCGCTGAACGAGAAGAGGAGCAAGGACGCACGGTTATTTTCGTTAGCCTTGCAAGCTCAGCTTCCGCAGCTCAGAAATCATCCGCGCATGCTCGACCTATCCTTGCCATGTCGTTATCTGATGTACCTAAGGCGTCTTCTGCACGTGCAATTAAGGCGCTTCATGATATGGGTATTGAAGTAAACATGATGACTGGTGATGGGCGTACGACCGCTATTGCGATTGCCAAGGAAGTAGGTATTAACCCAGAGGGTGTTTGGGCGAGAATGAGTCCGAAGGGTAAAGCGAAGGTTGTTGGTGAGCTGATGGAGAGGGACAAGGGAGGGGTAGCAATGGTAAATTCCTTCCCTCTGTCTCTGGCTATGTCTTATATTAAATGCTTGAACAATTGCAGGTTGGCGATGGCATAAACGACTCCCCAGCTCTTGTCGCTGCCGACGTTGGCATTGCACTCTCTTCAGGAACTTCTGTCGCTGTCGAAGCAGCCGACATCGTCCTCATGCGCTCCGACCTTCTCGACGTTGTCGCAGCTCTCCATCTCTCCCGCTCAATTTACAGCGTTATCCGACGAAATCTCGTCTGGGCATGCATCTACAACGTCTTCGGTATCCCACTCGCCATGGGTATCTTCCTCCCATTCGGATTGCATCTTCACCCTATGATGGCAGGTGCGATGATGGCGTTCTCGAGTGTGAGTGTCGTCAGCAGTAGTCTAACGTTGAGGTGGTGGAGGAGACCTGAGAGTAGCGTCATGCCCGGAGAGGAGAGACCTGGCGAGACGATGATACAGAGCGCGAATCGGTTTATTGCAGACGTTTGGAGTGAAATACGTGCACGTGTGCGAGGGGGGAAGGATACGAAGGGATATAGTCAGTTGCCTATGGAGATGACCCAGGCAGTATGAGTATTTAGGTTTGGGTTTGGTGTCGCTTTTGCTCTCCAAGCTTTTTTGTATTATTGTTTTTGAAGTTGCTGCTGTTGTGGCTTTCGTCGCTCTCTCTTATTTTTTTTCGATTTTTTTTTGTTTACTTTGTTTACTTACTTGGGAAGTTGGTAAAGATCTGTATTAGATGCATAATAATTTAATTTCAACTTGCGAAGAACTTTATTGGCATTACTGTGTGGCAGATATTAAGACAAGCGTTCTCTTAAAGTGAGATATTAATGAATCAAGGACTGGCGCACGTGACCATTCGAGATTAGCAACGCCAAAGGACTGACGTCTTGTAAAGTTTCATACACCTTCAACATTAACCTCCACCGCCTATTCGAAGGAAGGAAAATAAAATGCCTTCAATTCTGTACAAAGATATAAGTACTGAGGAAGCTGCTGATAAAGCGACCTGCGGAATGTAGTCAGGGCATTCCTCATCTTCCTACTCTTTGACTCTTCTCACATTTTCGACTTCTTTTTAATCGCAGATGCCACAGACAGGTATCACGATATACCTGTCCATCGTGCAATATACCATATTGCTCTTTAACTTGTTTCCGGTCGAATGAACATGCGCAATGTTCGGAGGTGTTTTATAAACGTGAGCTGGAGTCGGAGATTCGGACTCAGCCTTCGGCGAGTATGGAGGAGAGGAGAAGGATGTTGGAGATGTTGAGGAAGTTTGAGGAGGAGGGTGGGATGGAGGGAGGTGGTGAGGATGAGGAGGACGAAGATGGGGATGACCTTGCTGAGAGGCTTGGGAGTATTGATATTGGTATTTCTTTCGTAGCTTATGATCTGGTATGACCCTTACTCAGGGCATTCATCCTAGAATCCGCATCGGCTTCAGATATTTGGAATGCTCTGACACCAGAAGAGCGAAAAGATTTCATGAATAAGTTCCGAGATCCTACTTCTACGTCTGCACAAGAGTTCCTTCGTAGCGCAGGACTTGAGGCTGATATTATTCTACCATGGTGGCTGGCCCCTGATGTACCTCTAGACGAGGACGTGCGGACTAGTAGAACCCAGAAGTACGGGGAACGGCCAAAAATGGAGATCATACCCGATGCTCTCCTCAGCCGTACATCGGGCCCACATACGGGACCTCCGTTATTGTACAATATATGCGCTGTTTTGTGCGTATTTGAATTTTATTGGATAATACTACATTGTTAATAAATCTTTCTCTAGTATTGCATACGCATACGTCACCCGACATCTGGGAATCTCTCCGCTTTCTGCATTGAGAGATGAAGATGAAAAGAGTTCGGCTCGTCAACTTATGCGCGAATTGGCACCATTCCTTGTTGATAAACGGTCGACAACGCTTTTCGTTTCAATGGACGACGTCGTCACGGATTCGTGGCAGAGACTAGTTGGGAGCCAAAAGACAGGCAGAACATCTTTCGTCGTGTTGTTACGAGATGCTGCCCGACTCCTCGCTCCTCGACGAGTAACGGTGGTCGAGTCCTCAATCACACGAAGTTCTAGCGGCTTGGAGGAGACACCTCAGCGAGACGCGCTGCTAGCTCTTTCAGACTTGATTACGTTGTTTACAATACGAGGCGGAGTGGCTAAGGAGACGCCAGCGTCACATAAATTGCGCTTTTACGCTGCACTGATTGCATCTCTCCCTGCGCAACTCCTTGCTGCTTTCAGCGCAGAGGTTTCAGCTCGAGCACGATCTGTGGAAGTGGAGGGACAACAGTTTGTTCAGGCTAGCGAGGATCCATCGTCCGAGTTAAGGACTTCTGCCTCTAAGGAACGCGTGAGGACCAAGCCACGGCCTGTCATAGAAGAGCTGTAAAGAACGGATTAGGAAAGCGCATTTAATTTCAAAAGTTCTTCACTTTATTAGTTGTTAACGACCTTGCAGTCCAAAGGCACCATATTTTTCCCCGCCAATGATACTGCTAGTAAGTAATGCGCATTGATGGTTATCCTCGACATTTAATCATCATAAAACTCGTAGTTATACAACACATCAATGCATATAAAAATGTACAAATACACGAAGAATACCAGCTTCTTACAAATGACGCAGAATACAATGGAAAGGCAAAAAAAAAGTAGAGAGAACACGAAAAAGTAAGACACACAAGTTACACTAAATAAGAACTTCAATGCTGGACGTTAAGCATTACGCATACACAAGGACTTCGTATTCCTGCGTGAGGTGAAAGTCAGCAAGTAATACCTGTCAAGCAGTAGGTCTAACACACGTTGACTTGTTTCTCTTTTCTGCCTGCTGTCACATACGCTCCTTCAAGACGTGGGCTCGCCTTGCCTACTTGAAGGTATTTCTCCTTGAAAATTCCTGTGCGCATATGTTCTCGGGCCCAAGCACGGGCTATCACGAGCTCTGTTCCGCGATTTTCACAACAGCCTTTAACGGGAGCACGACGAATATTCCCCTTTGAAAACTTGCCAGAAGTGCGCTCCCAGTCTACGGCTCCTGGCTCTGCAACAAGGACTTCATAGTTGAAGCCTTCAGCGGGAAGTGCTTCCATTTTATACCCAAAGTAAGCTCCTCGTTCAGGACTGAATTTCCCAGGTTCTGGAAGAGTGTGGGTCGATTGATCAGCCTTGAAGACAAAAGGGTCATGCACTTACGAATACCATGCTATTATTGTGAAGATAATCAGAAAAACCATTGTAATATATTCAGAAAAATGAGACATACAATGTGTGGGATACGTGCAATGTACCACAGTACATTGCCTTCAGTTTCTTCCTTACTTCCAAGAGGTACCAGATCCTTGCACTTCTCTGGATTACCAAGAAACTCCTTCCCGTTTACCCACCACACTGGCTCAAATGCTTTAATTTCTGCCTTCCCTAGATCCTCTTCAGAGCCTTCACTATAAGGTGGTGGCAGTTTTGACTCTACTCCAACTCCCTTGCAATGACTAAGCAATGCAAGATCCATCTGGATGTTCCATGAGTATTTTCATGTCAAAGGTAATAAAGGTTTTGCTTACTGCAAGCTGATGCTTTGCTTCGTCAAGCTGCTTCCTTAAGCCATGCACTTTAGAGGGCTCTACAACCGCTTCATACAGATTGGCAGGGAACGTTCCATATTTGCGTATGTGCCTCTCCCGTGCCTGTGACACCTCTGCAACGTGTATCTGGATTTCATTAGCAATTCTAAAATAATATTCATGTAGATTATCACTATTACCCCCATGAGACTAATATAATTTTACACTAACCTTTCAGCTTGATTAAGCAGTCCTGTCAACCGTTTTGACACAAGTGAATTATGTGCAGTCAAGTTCTTTCTGAGCAAAGCAATAAGACCGAGAGTATGCGTTGCATTCTCATAAAGGCCTTTCTGTACTTCAAATTTCGCGTCAAGAGCCTGTTAAAGAGTACATAATTAATAAAGCTGTGGAACTCCTTGTACAGAATGGAATCCAACCTTGTATTCATTGTAGACTTGTGTGCCGATTGCAATCATGACAGCCAAGATTGGTCCAGCATGTGGGACTGAAGAGGCAGCAGCACCAGGAAGGTCACTAAGATCCATACTTTTGTGAGTAAAGGCTACTCAAGGTACTTTGTGTGAGTTATAGGAGATAAGTTCTATAACATGAATTGGGGGTCGATTCTGCCTTTAAGTATTTCTGTGTGGAGCAGTGGCGGGTAAAGGGCATTGATCCCTTCGTATGTATCAGAGCATGAGACGCTGAAACTCATGTTTTGGTGCTTGGAAGCCTGTCATGCAATGGGGGAATGAGCGTCAGATCAGTATCAGATTTTGCTTCGTACACGTTGAGTACTCGTTTAGCAATGTGGCTCAAGAGTTTGGATCCAGCTGACTTCAGGTACTGAGATATTTTTTGAGTGCTCGTATCTTGAAGTTTAAAAAAGACGCTCATGTGACTGTTCAAAGTGATGGAGCATCAAGGTCTGCGTGAAAACAGCAGTTCCTGCAGTAGAGTACTAGTAGAGTTACAGAATCGAGTTATAATTCCGTTCAAAATTGTAGAAACGGAAAGAGGCAGCGCCTTTTCTGTAGGTTTTGCGATCTTTACTCATTGCCCACGAACGTGTCTTCACTTCTTCAATAGTCGACCTCATTCCACGTTGTTCGGTCTGTCTGTGAGCTTTGCATGTGAAGTCGTCGGCCACTTGATTGGCTCTGATGCCTCAAGCACTAGTAGACAGAACCGTATTACTGTTGTGATAACATATCAGTCTACAAATACATGAAAATTTCAACTTCATACTAGAGAATTGCCGATGCTAGTTTAAATGATTAGAATCGAACAGATAGGCTATAAGATGAGCTTCTTTCTTGGCTTTGCATACACAAGGACCTCGTATTCCTGCGATAGACATACATCAGCATACAATTTATATTTAAGGGCTTTTGCCGGGAAAACCACGCACCTTGACTTTAACTTCCTTTTCGCCTGCGATAACATATGCTCCGTCAAGCTTCGGGCTTGCCTTCCCTGGTTGAAGAAACATTTTCCCGAAGATATCGATGTGCATGTGTTC
This sequence comes from Fomitiporia mediterranea MF3/22, assembly GCF_000271605.1. Classification (NCBI taxonomy): domain Eukaryota; kingdom Fungi; phylum Basidiomycota; class Agaricomycetes; order Hymenochaetales; family Hymenochaetaceae; genus Fomitiporia; species Fomitiporia mediterranea. Next base: position 668,741 of record NW_006760386.1, read on the forward strand.
CCTTGCTAATGCACGAGCGATCACGAGCTCAGTACCGTCATTTTCACGGCAGCTCGTGACGGGACGAGAACAGAGCTGTTCCTCTGAGAACCGTCCAGACGTGCGTTCCCATTGTACGGTCCCAGGATCCGCAATCAGTATGTCGTAATTGAGGTCTTTTGTAGGTAGAGATTCTCTTTTGAAGCCAAAGAAAGTTCCACGTCCTGGGCTGAATTTTCCGGGTTCTGGAAGGGTAGGCATTAGTCAAAGCGGGTGCTAGAGAATGAATTACCCTTACGAATGCCACCCTGTTATTGTAAAGTCAGTTACGACAACGTCGTAATGGTTTAAAAACAGATACATACAACATGCGGTACGCGTGCGATATACCACACCACGCCATCTTCGGTCTCCGATGATTGGCAAACGGGCACCATCAAATTGTTTAGTCCCGGACTGGCCACGAACTCCTTCATGCTGACCCATCTGACCGGCCCAAATGCTTTGGGTTCTGGCTCTTTCTCTTCCTCCTCAAAGGTTTCAGCATAGACTGGTGGTGGTTCAGATCCCGACCCATCTCCTTCCATCATTTTAAGGAATGTGAAGTCGGTCTGCCTTTTCTGTGAGTGAATTTAGTGTAGAGATATTATTACATGTTCTTTACCAGGAGCTGTGTTTTGGCCTCCTCAAGTTGCTGTTTTAGGACATGAACTTTTGCAGGCTCTGTTAATGCATCATATACATTTGCAGGAAGCTTTCCATATTTGCGTATGTGCCTCTCCCGTGCACCGGATGCCTCCCATATATGCCTCTGAATGTCCTTGGCGACTCTAAAGCAAGTTTATTTAGTGTGGAAGTTCCCTTGACAGTTTATAGTGTTGCTACATACTTTTCGACTTGCTGAAGTTGCCTCGCCAATAGTCGTAAGTAGTTCTGATCTTTAGCCTTTAGGGTTTTGCTATGCATGGCTATAGTGCTGATGATGAAGTTGGCATCCTCGCCGAGCCTTTTCTGTGCCTCAAGCTTTGAATCAAGAGTCTATCAAATATGATCAGTATTGTGCGAACGCTTCCGAAGATGGAAGCTCACCTTCAACTCTTCGTAGATGCCAACAGCAACTGTTAGCATGACTGCCAGGACCTGGCCAACGTGTGGTATTGATGCGACAGCCTTAGCTAAGTTTTGGAACTCCATGATCTTGCGAGGAAAAGTGCGATGGCGTTCGTAGTTGCAATTATATATAGCAGGGTCGGCCGTATTTTCGCTCGAGCGACTGACTTTAAATCTCCCTTTTCCGTGAGGAGGCGCCGGGCCGGCGGCAGAAGTCGTTTCACCCCTTTAGCACTTCCTGACGCAAGTTCCTGGAGCTCATGAATTAAATACATGGAAGCTCTTCATAACTGTTAAGTGAGCGTCAGATAGGCTTTGCCTCAGACACGATGAATGCGCATTGTTGGGCACGGTGTATCGATAGTGACTGGCTGACCTATCCAAGCGCTGAGATATTTTTAGTTAGGATGTCCCGCCTTCAACTTGAAATACGGGGAACGAGATTGACGGCGTATCAATCTGGTCCTTCATTGCTGTGTCTGAGTAAAGCGAGAATGAATCTGTTACACAACACGAAGCTGGTCAGACGGAGATGATTAGCCGGTTCCAGAAAAGGGTCGCGTCGATCGTATCGCCGACGATTAACTTTAATTTATTCACTAGTGGCTTCCTGCTCAAATACTTCGATGTGAAGAGTCCGCGCGTCTTCGCCTCCGACCGTCATGGTGTTGGTCTCTTCAGAGCTCAGAGACGCGCGGACGGTTGCACTCTCGGCCGTGTCTGCCGTGCTGCTCGTATCTTTAGTGAGCTGGAGAGTCTGGAGACGCAGAGGACACTCCCGAGCACCAGATGAACAGTCTAGCGCTGAGCCGAATACCCGTACCGTCGGGCGACACGAGGCTACTGTGCAGTCTGAAGAGGTGCATTCGACTACGGGGAAGTGTTCTTCCGCTGAACAGCACGAGGATCGTGACCATCATCGTCACCACCATCATCACCATCATCATCACAAGCACGCAAAGTCCTTAAGCCCAGGGAGCCAGGACAGCCATTCGTCGCATGAGCGCAACCAACACGGAGAAACGGACAGACTGTTGCACTCAAGAGCTCAGACACAACCAAATTATTCTGGGACATCTCACAGCTCCCATGCCTATCATGACGATTCAGAACATTCTTCTCGTATATTGCTCTTCCATGGTGCGTATAAAACGGATTCCAGGAGAAACTTTAGCGTTTAGGTTCAGTTGGTGTCCAGTTTTACTGATGGGTAACAACTATACCAGATACTCATGATGAACCGGATTCGATATCTCATGTTCACCATGGGGAAGGTATTGAGTCAACAGGTCGGACGAGTTCCGGATCTGGTCATCGTAGTTCAAACGGCAATGTCCCGCATCATTATCATGGTAAGTGCTATTGGATGTAATAATCAGAAACTTCTCTTGACGTAATTTGTTCAGACTCAAATTCCCAACGAATCGTTCAGAGTCCCGGAAGGGTCTCATCTGAGGACGATGAGTTACATGAAAGACTACGGAGACATACGATAAACTACCTCGAAGAAAATCCTGACGAATGGGAACTTGGATACGAGAAATATGGACTCTCTCCCCGCCCTCCGGAAGGGCCCGGAATGCACTATCGGGAACTGGCTTTACAAGAAGCTAGACTACGTAAGAACGCTTTTGAGAATTCGAAGAAAGCTTTCAAAATGGGAAGAAAAGCGGAAGCCAAACAAGTAAGCCTTATCCGAAATCTATACGACTGCCTGTTGAACTCTCCCTTTCTCAGCTGAGCGAGCAAGGAAAGCACCATGATGAGAATGCCAGGAGATATAACGCTCTTGCTGCTCAGGAGATATTCTCAGCCAATAATCCTCAGTATTTTACTGCAAGGCGACTATCGAAATGTGACTTGCATGGTTTACATGTTGAGGAAGCTATGGCTTATGCTCGAGACCATCTTGTTGCTTGCCGGGCCGCCAGAGCGGACAAGACGATGCTCATTGTCGGGAGAGGATCACATAGCCAGCAAGGGGGTTCGAGGATCAGACCTGCGATCCTATCAATGTTATCGGGGACAGGTGGCATCGTAGCCGGAGTGCATGAGAAGAATGAAGGATGCATTGTCGTAGATTTCGCAGTTGGCCGTTGACGTGAAGCGATTTGCTTAGAATGGACAACCTTCCTGTTTCACCCCAATACTTCCTTGAGACTTCGTTTCATATCTGGATCTCGAATCCGTATTTACGTCTTGCTTATTACTCTCCGCGTCTGACGGGACTTTTGGACTCCTTTCCTTTCGTGTTTATCCACATTGCTTCTTTAATACGTTGGCCGTTATGCGACCTTCACGGCATACGCTTTCTTGATTTCTGTAAATAGCAAGCTTTTGTTCATCCATCCAATCGTTCCCGCTTCTGTGAATACTGGATGAAACATTCTCTGCACGCGCCTTTGATCTCTTTCACAAGATATTGTGGTCAAATGGTCCGCCACAGTACTTGGGATATTGGTGGTTGAGGGTAGAAGCCAACTCTCACTTGTTTCAATCCTGACCGACATGTCTTTTATTAGCTAATTTCTCAACGAAATACGCTTATTGCCTTCAGCCACCATATACACCCTTCGCAAAATCAGCGTTCAAGCGATGGAAACCTTGGGGTGTCAACTTGCTCTTGTCGTTTTTACTGATGCATTATCTATGCCACCTCTGGTCACCGAGTACGTTCAAACAATATGCCAGTCAGACTCCGGTTTACTCGTATCAAAGTTTGCTGCTGCCACTCTTGCTCTTGGTTTGAGTTTACATGCTCGCGAAACGTATGAAGCCATCAAGCAGCTCGTACACGATGTCAACGCATTTACCGACCAATTTGCTGCCATGATGGAAGGTGACGAAGGAATTAGAGATTCTACTTCTTTTTCTGGCGGGGTTCCTCAATCCACAAATGGGCGCTTTGCATTTGAATTCACGGCGGAATACCGAGACGTCAGCGCACATGAGGTTTCCGGCAGGCAGTCAAGTGACGGAGCAGAAGATTCGCTTCTTCAGACGAGTAAGCCACCCACCGCCACTTGAAGATCTTTGACTGATCGCTGATTTCTACTGGTAATCGTTATTTCACCTTTGATCCTGTCACCCGTAAATGTGAGGTAGCTAGCTCCTTGAAAGCTTCAGACAAGCGGGATCCGAGTATCTTATGGCCGGTTAATGATCCCACCGACAAAATCAGTGCTTCTGGAAACACGGACTCTTGCCATTTGAACGGAGACGCGAATACACCACGGGAGACCTTCAACGCTCAATCAACAGGTGCTATGGAACATCCGGAGAAAGTCGTTTCTACGCTTGATTACTCGGTTCCTCGATCGGAGCGCGACAATATTATTGCACCGCCTTGTCTATCTTCTCTAGGTTTATTAACATCTGAGATGCTCCACATTCAAGCCAGTAAAATTGATAGCGACGTTGGTTCGATGTATGCGCAAGTCGAGCTCCATAGCCGCGATGACGAGCTGTGCAATAAAGTGCCGACGGGCTTTCGGACAGTTGTGAAGGCGACCGGATCGCTGGTCGAAGACCAAGACAAAACACTTGTTGCTGCGGAACCTACTCCCTATTCTCTTGACCAACGACGTGCTCCTGCAAACGGCGTGAATCCGAACAGCCTTGTTGATCATGTCTCTGATCGCAGCACCAGGCCGGACAGCCACGCAGATCCAAGTATAAGTGAAGATGCGGAACAAATGCAAGTCCATGTGCTTTCGAAGTCTTCGGGCATGCTGGCCATGTGTGTTGAGAAAGATGGGTGGGATAATGAGTTGCAAACTAATCATTTAGGAGCAGTGCAGCCAAAGAAGAGAGCTCTATCACATGCAGTTAGAGCGCCTTTCGTTGGTTCGCGAGTGAGCTCATCGCAGTGTGTCGACAACGCTGATCTACTCCGACCTGCAATTGAGTCAGGCAGTACTTCTCTGGAATCTGCAAAGCGAGGTCGCCGTCACTCGGATGGGGGATCTTCGATTTCACCATTCTCGCCTGCATACGTTCCAGCGCCTCTCAAAATAGCCCATGAAATGCGCCGCCGCGCCACTGAACTGTTGGAAGAATACCACAAGCTCAAAGATGCATTACTTTGCATGTTATTTGAATATGCAAATCCGAGCTATGATGCACACAATACTGCCGGTCTCTCAAGATTGGACCTCCACGGACAAATGGCAGACGAAGCTGTTATGCTCACACGGATCCATCTGGACTTTTGTAGAGACCTGGAAGCGGATCGGACAGAAATCATCACCGGTCGAGGTCTGCACAGCAAAGGTGGAGTGCCAGTTCTGAAGCCTCTGATCGAAAAGGAGCTTTTGTCTCATTCCGATGTGCTGCTATCGGATGCCAATCCCAACCCTGGGTCGTTTATTGTTCTGTTCGACCAGCCGAAAGTTCACCGGACAGAGAAACAACTGTGAAAACGTACAGCCGGACACATCTCCCCAGTTTCTTGCATGTTCTCGTTCGCTTTGGTTCTGTATTTTGATATTGTACCTCTAGGATTTGGTCACTCACTAGTCACAACTAGCATACACTCACTAACTCGCTCTTCATAACCATCCAAATTCGATTTGTCAGCCTGCTTCAGACTCGCTTTTTTGCCTCTTAAGATCCCGATCATTGACGGGAGTGCCACTCTGCTCTCGCTTGTTTGATATTACCGCCTGGTGGGCTAGAACAGCTTTCTTTGACTTCAGACGTCCCAGCTCCTTCCCAGTGAGTTGACCTGAGTTCGCCTCTGACAGTAATGCCTCGTCGTCCATTGCGTTATGATCGGCGTCTATATTTTTCGGGAGGACGACTAGGGCAGAGTAGAGGTCGACGACCTTAAGCGAATCTTGTGATACTATGGCGATGTTAGTTGCGGATCTCTCGGGCGGGGAAATGCCACATGAAACACACCTTCCAAACGATTAGTCGTGTTCAATGAATTCGCTAATGCTTGGTGTGAACTGGCATCGCTTAGGACGAGCTTTACAGATGGTTAGTGACGTTACCTCGTGAATTTGATATGTGGGTGGGCTCACCTCACTATCTACAATCTTCACAATTTTGATAAATTCCCCACTAGTCGGAATTGAGGAAGCCGTTTCCGATCGGTTGCCGTCAACTGCTACCCATATCTCATTCTCGTTTGACCATGGAGTGAAGTCCAGAACTGGGTGATTAAGGGCAACGGATTGAACTTTTGGTGATTCATCCGAAGAGGTCGGGAAGTTGCAATAGAATAGTGCTGTGGCACTGTAATGAAAGGTTATTTTAATCAAGTATACAGATAGCGCTGACGTCTTACCCATGTGCTGAGAAGATTATGAATCTGCTTGAGCTAGACTCGAAGGTGGATATTTTCTGGATGGCTAGGAGGGGTGCAGTCTCTTCGCTTGGCGGTTCCGGTTTGCTACCATTCGCAGACTCGTCGGGTTCCTGCTCGTCTACTTGCATGTCGTCCTTTTTATCCCTCGTATCTTTTTCTTCTTCGGCATCCGACTGAGTTTCAGGTTCTACAATCACCTTTCCCTTAACTTGTCTCTTCTTATTTCTTCGCCTAGCCCTTGAGCTTAGTTTAGTAGAACTTCCTTCACCTTCTGCGTCACTTCCGCCTTCGCCACGCGCAGGTCTTCTACGGATGACTTTAACGAATGGCTTGACTAAATCGGTGATTGGGATGTTGTGAATTAGTGATCCTTCCATCCAATTCCATATTTTGAGTTCTGGGTCTCCACCACCTGAGATAAGTAAGGAGTGGTCCCATGTAGGTATATGGAGAGCCGAAACGAATCTAATATCAATGATCGTTAATGAAAAACACACACGCTTGCATTACGTGTAAAACTAACTTTTTGTGCCCGAGACAAAATCGTTCGATGGTGTAAGCTTCGGGATACCAACTTACTCGGATGTGCTCGTCTCTGTCTGCCGTGATGATGTATTTCTCGTCTTTTGTGAGAAGGAGGGTGGTTAAGAGCGAGACGTGTCCTAGTAGTAGGCTTTCATCGACACGACGCTTTGAAGGTACCATACTATCTGATTTTTGGAGTAATGAAGCCTCTGCCTCGACGTCTTTCTTGCCTGAAGCAAGTAATGGATACCTCCGGATACCAACTGTCAATATAGCCCGCGCTGGTGTTGTATGCAGATGCAGAGATACTAACCTATGGACGTCTCCGAACTTATCAGAAACCAGAATCGTTTCTGCATCACGCGTAAGACAAATGTCTGTTGGCTTTTTTAGTGCTTCTCTAAGATCATAGATATTTTGTTAATTGATTTGCGTCCCGGAAATAGCTAGGATAAATTGAAAAGACAGACACACCTTTCACTCACGACTCTCAATCCTTCCACTTCCCATGTCCTTATGGATTTATCACCGGTCGCTGTGACAAGGTACTTGAAGCCTTCGTCTACGGCTGCTGCGACAATTTGACCGGACTTCTGAACTTTCTCTGACAATTCTGCATTTGTCGTTGTTGAATGACGGATAGAACCCGTTCTGGGAGGCTTATGAGAGATAAAAGGCCGCATAGGAGCTTTTAAACCTTACGAAGAGTCTAGGACTTGAATATGTCCATTTGCTAGAAGAGCAAGCGAGTGTACGTCGTGTAGGAAGAGTTTTGTGTATGGCACGTAGTTTGTATGCATCACGTCCTTGGAAATCGCTTCTTCTTTTTTCAATATACGAGATGAAAGAGATAAGGATCTGGTATTTTATCGCGAAACAGCCGGGACGCTGCAACAGACGAGAAAGCTATCCTTCAAGCTTGTAGGCCAGTAGAATAAAGTAAGTTTGAAGCAAGAAAATCCGTTCCGCGAAGTGATCGACGTGTGCGTCTTGCCACCTGCTATGACATGCGACCTCTTCTGGCTGCAAGAACTCCGCGCCTTAAAGCTATTCAACGCGTACAAACGTGCTTTACTTGCAGAAGGAGAAAATATGCAACAATAGAAGCCTCGAAGAATGATGTTCAAGATTGTGACATTGTTATTGTTGGAGGCGGACCAGCAGGTCTTGCATTTGCTAATGCTCTGGGTAGGTCGACTTCGTACTTAGAGCTCTGAATGACGCTGACATTTGCAATCCAGTATCTCACAAGCCTGTTAGAGAATCATTACGAATAGCTCTAATAGAAGCGAGTGATCTCAGCCGTGTCCGACAATGGAGTATGCCAGAGGGAACATTCTCAAACCGTGTCAGTTCTCGAACAAACGCGTCGAGGCAATTCCTTGTCGGTATGCATCTATCCAAACTACCTGTAAGTTTGCTAACATAAGATTAGGAACTGGTGCTTGGAATAGAGTTGATGAGACTCGGGTGACACGTATTGAAGAGATGCAGGTTCTTCAGTTTCCTCAGTAACTCAGGCAGTCGTTGAATACCTCCCTCGAATTGTAGGTATGGGATGGTATCTCTGATGCTCGCATTAATTTCACTGCGAATGAAATTGGTTTTTCAACTGGGAATGGGCTGCCTCCTTACATGGCCACCATGACAGAAAATCTGAATCTTCAGCGGGCGCTCATCCAAAGCCTGGATGATGTTGGCGGAGTAGAGATCATCGACAATACCAAAGTCAGCAATATAGAGAAAGATACAGAGAACGCCGGGTGGCCTATTGTTCGTACCTCGAACGGTGAAGCTCTGCGTGCCAGATTACTCGTTAGTAATGCCAAATTCACTGGCTTGTATTTTGTGTTCTAAATTTATTTTCAGGTCGGGGCTGATGGCCCTAATTCGCCTGTCCGATCCTACGCCGGTATTGATTCATATGGCTGGGCATATGATACGCGAGCCATAGTCGCGACACTTTTCCATGCTCCGCGCTTGAATGGACTTCAGAGCCCAAACACAACAGCCTATCAACGTTTTCTTCCAACGGGGCCCATTGCCTTTCTACCTTTATCGCCAACCGCATCCTCCTTTGTCTGGTCGACAAAGCCTGCCTTGGCTGCAGCACTGACGTCTGTTGACCCAAAGATACTTACGTATATGATCAATGCCGCTTTCAGGCTCCCAGGGATTTCTATTCGGCATCTTCATCGATTACTCCTTGAAGAGCAGCAAAATCTCACTGCTGAATCAATATTAGAGGAGATTCGATGGAGGGAGCGCTCACATGACATTGACCAGCATTCGGCTTATTCCTCTCATGTATCTGAAATTGCTGGGATCCCGCCAGACGATACTGAACTGGTTCCACCGGTCATTACTTCTATTCAACCCGGTACAGTAGCGTCTTTCCCTTTACGTATGTCCCATGCGGATAGCTACATTGGAGAGGACGAACGTGGGAGTCGGATCGCATTACTTGGTGATGCCGGACACACTATACACCCCCTTGCTGGCCAGGGCCTTAATATGGGCCTGGGAGATGCGCAAGCTCTTGCTGACTGCATTTGTTCTGCTGTCCTTGTTGGCGGTGACGTTGGTAAGTACCTATGCAAAATTCGTTTACAACTGACCCCGTAATTTGATATTTTCAGGTTCACGGACCGCCTTATTGCCTTATGCACGCGGACGATACTTCGAAAATCATAAGCTGTTATCAGCGGTGGACAAATTGCACAAGTTATATGGGACGTCACTCCCACCAGTAGTTTGGGCACGTTCGGTTGGTTTGGAAGTCGTGAACGAGATTGACGCGCTGAAGGCCGCCATTATGTTGTCCGCTGGGTCTGGTCCTGGGTTGCTTAAGCAGCAGGCCGAAGGACAGGGTGTTTCGCCTTGGTCCTTCGCGGCGAATGGTGTGGAAGTAGCTGGCGACGTCGTAGAAGCTGCAAAAATTATTAGTCGAACATTGCAGGGTCTAGTGTCCACTGGACTGAAGCACACATCAGAGACGATGGAACGTAGATGACACCTCATTACGTTGTCAATTCAATGCTTTTTTGTCTTTGAACCTTGCGCGTGTTGTTTTTTTTTCTTTTCTATTTGTCACTGTACTTCTCCGCGTCTTGATCAATGACATGGACGGCCAGTATCAATGATGACCTGTCAACGGGGCAAAGCCTCAAACAGGAGTTCTCCTTTGTGTCCTCGATTCGCTGGATGCTGTCCTGGTGGCGATAAATGTCCTTTTGACGTGCCTTTCCGTCGTGTTGCAAGTCGTTCCATGCCTTTCTGGTCAAGAGTGCCTTTGTGCAGACATTCGCCATACTGATGGTCCGGATCCCCGAGAACGCTAGGAACTTGAGATCTCGGTCATTCGTACTTCAAGATTTTTCACCTTTTTAATCTTGCTCTAGTCACGTTAGTACGATTCGAGAGTATCTTCTGTGAATCTGTCGTCATGCTACAGTTGAAAATACCTTATTGTATCACATTATAATGCATAAATTGAATATTGCATAGCTTTCTGCCTAATCCCAGCTCAGGATAAGGGAATTATGCACAAAAATAGTCTATTGCATATTGCATCAAGATTTGTGAGAAAATTATACAAAATTCTGGGCATTTTGGGAAATTAGACTGCTTACTGTTGTGATTTTTGTACCCAGAAGCCTCACATATTGTTCTCTGACATACTTCAATACAAAAAGAATGTTTCTGATTGACATTTCATTGCTTACAATGTCTTCAATGCTGCCACAAGACCAAGATAGGGCAGTAAAGATCTCTTCATGATATGTGGGGGAAAGTTATTTGCATTGACTAGCTTTTTCTATTTTTTTGTTTCTACAGATTCTGACTGTATTTCCTTGTATTACAAACTATTTCTTAAGTTTTACAGTAATATACACATTTACTGTACTTGTCATTGTCTTGGTTGTCTTTCTTGATGCTCTAAATATGTGCTTATTTTCTTGTCATAGTGTATATGTCTTCAAATAAATTGAAAAGCAATATCGAATTTTGGTTTCCTAATTAAGTAATGTTTTCGCACGGTTACCATAATGCATATTGCTCATATTGTATAGGTCTGAGGCCTCTCCCAACATTATGCAATAAGATATTTTCAACTGTATTACGCTTTGCGGCGAATCGGCTTTGCCCGAAAACAACATAAGCTTATTCAGGAGCGGATGTGGGTCCACGTAACGATGGAAAACGCGTCGCGTAACGTCCTTTCTGACAGGAATACGTACACAGTTGCCAACCTCCAATGAGCCAACGGGCTGAAATCGGGTGCCCTTCTATCTCTGGATACATTGAAGTGGAATTTGAAAGTCGCTTGGGTCTAGTGAAAGGCATGGCTGCTTGGAGACGTTCTGCTCCTGGGAAAGGTGGGAAAACCGATATCACGGCGAACATGTACGAAAGTCGCGGTCAACACATACATCCTCGAGAGTTATTCCTCTCGGTTTCTGTTGTGTCCCTTTGTCTGCCTCGTGCGTCCAAGTGGGTCCATGGTTTACGCCAGATACTAAAATTGAGCTTCTAGATGGATCAACACGTCGAATCTAATCGCCGCGAATTTTCAGCTGCCATTTTCAGCCTGTGCTTGCCAAATACGGATGGTGTTGTCTTCTTAACCCTGCGTCTAAGTCCCCGACTCGGTAAGCCCGCCTTGTCCTCTAACTTCGACTGAGTTTGCCGTTTGGTCTACACGAGGATCGACTGCATCTTTCAACGTATATAATCTGCGGGGGACATTTCAACCATGCTTCTTTCCATTCGATTCCCTTCGTTTCTCCTTAACACGTTCGCCACCATTTCGGCAGTCTCGTAACTCACTTCAGCGGCGCGGCGCAGCAGCTGTACTCACTATCCTTAGCTCCACGTCTCGAATACACGGCCGAGGCGATGGTGGCCTCGACTATCTCGGCCCGGGGGGCCTTTTTCACGTTAACTATGATGAATGTTTTCCTCGTTTATGGCCAAAGTGGAGAAGCAGCAAAAACTATCATACCGAACTCAGACCCTGCGATTTCTTATTTACCTGAGTATTGCCCGTCTGGAGGACTTTTGGGTTGCTATGGAGCGTGGTAAGCATGTTTTAGAGAATTATTGTCGAACGTACTGATTTGTGAGCCCTGTAGGTGGGATACTACCATGAATGACGGCAGTATTATCAAGACCACGGCTGGTCCAACCTCGCATTATAACAATGCTCAGTAAGCAGGACATGCTTTCATAACTTTTGCAAAGCGATTGACCCGCTCTGTAGGACGGCATTTTCCTACTCTTTTTATGGTTCCAATATTGAACTACACGGACTTGGCGATACATTTGGTGCAAACATAATAATGCAACTTGACAGTTTCTTGGTCATTGTCAATACTTCGACAGGTTCAGGCGGACCATCGCAACTACCACAACTTCTTTATAACTCCTCCGATCTCGACCCTCAAACCATTCATACTTTATCAGTTGGATGGTCGAGGAATAACATTCCAAACAAAGACTTGGGCGTAGACAATCCGTTGTCGTTCGCTTATTTCGATCGTTTGGAGATTAGCAATTATCGTCCCGCGTAAGTCTCTGCGTATGTATTTTGAGGATACCGAAGTTAATCTGTTGTTTCCCGTCGAGAAGCGATGGCATCGCTTCTGCAGCGTCTAGTACTACTTATGGTTCTACCGTGCCAGCCTCTCCAACTGCGGCTTCCCTGTCTTCGCAATCAGCCTCTCCAAAGCTCAAGTCTGGTGCTCTCGCGGGAGTCATCATCGCTTCGCTCCTCTGTTTCATCCTCTTTTGTGCTTTCTCCGCGTATTTCCTGCGTTACCGCCGTCGCCGTCGCACACTTCGGCACAGACCAACGTCCTCCCATGTTAAAGTCACCATCGAGTCTGACGAGATCCGCTTTGCGGATATTATACCTTCACCCTCACCAAGCGAAAGCTGGAAAGCACACCCACATTTGTCCCTCCCACCAGCGTACGTCCATTCCGGATCCTGTGGAGTCGATGCAGCAGGATATGGCTGCGAGAAAGGTGTCAGTTATTTGGACCTCGAGCCGGGCAGCACTAGCCTAGATAGCGTGCCATTGCCGTTTCTTAAGTTTGATCCGGTGGATGGGGAGAAGAAAAAGAAGAGCAGGCTTTCGGTACTCTCTTCTCTCTCTTCATCGACACCGTCAAACGTTTCACATCCACCTCGGGCTAAGCTCCGAGTGAACACTCGCAAGTCCGAACGTGCTCCTCGGACTAGCGCACTCGCTTCGGTCGAGATCGCTCAGGCCCAGACAGAACAAGGTCCTTCACCAGTCACGCCTTTCACGCCATACTGTGTTGCCACTGCAACTGTCGTGCGTCCGCAAAACGCACAACGTATTTCCAACGCTGGTCTGAACGACAAGAGAATGCCAAAGAGGAATATTCCTCTGGATGCACCGTTGCCTCCTTTGCCCGCAGTGCCGAGCCCAAGGAAGGAGAAGCGTCGCGATACGAAGGTTCGGTCAACTTTGAAAAGCTCTCGTGCAGGATCTAGTGGACTCGATAAAGACGTCTCTGATATGCTGGCCTCAACTGGAAATGCCGCAACGCGCTCCGAACGCTCCAACGCACTTGACTTGGACCTTGATGTGGGCATGGTGACTCCAAGGCCTTCATTCGACGCGATGAGTGTTATGACGCGCAGCGTTCCGCCACCCTACGCTCTGCATGCCTGAGGATTGCAACGTCTTAAGTATGAACACATTCAATGACACCACCATGTTCTGTGCTTCACATTCTTTCATAAATTGCTGGTGTACATCTATATCTTGTAAGTTGCTTGTATGCGGCCCTTTGCCTCTTGCTTTGATATTCCGCTTTGTCTTGTTTGTGTCCTTTTCTTTTCGGTATCACTTGTAGGTATAACTTTAATGCTCGACGACTCTCTTTTTTGTTGAATTCACGCTCCTTCCATGTCATCTTGTAGACTTGAACACTCGTTTTCAATTTTGATTGTTAGAACTTTGAATACCTATGCTTTGCGTCGCTTTTGTAGCTATAAATAGTATATTAATATTGTCGCATACTTTGATTTGTGTATTGGTAGCACGTTGTTCATAATGCTGTTGAATTGATATCAGTGCAGCTGCGTCATCGCAATTTACGGACCATTTTCCTTGGCCTTGGAGACCCCGTGACTTGTCTCGATCCGATGACATCGCTCGTGGCCGTGGGAACAATTGCGACTCGGTGCGAGCTCTGGCAACGACGACAGCGCGTTTCCCGACGTCTCCGTCATCGACCTCGACGATGGACCGCGCGCTTGGGACCCATACAGACAAACGCAGCGCTGCATACGAGTCTATCTTCGGCAGGCCCAGCGCAGCCCATCACCAATACCCTCGACCGCCACCATCAACGTCGTCCAACTATACTCAGGGTTACCACCAGTCCGCAGAGTATACCACTCATGGTTACTACTACCAGCAACAACAATCTCCCGATCCCCGATACGATGCTCAGCAGGCAGCCTATGCGCAGGCGATGTCCCAGCAGTACGCTCAGCATGCATATGCACCTGCATCTTATCGACAACAGTCGTATTATGCTCAACATCAACCGTCGCAAACGCAAACGCAGATGCAACTGCCGCCGCAGTATCCTGTATACAACCATTCACAATATAGTCATCTCAAACCTCCAGACCAGTATGCACAGTCTCTTGCGAGCTCGTCTCGTTCGACTGGTATCATCGCACCCCAACCTCCACCTCAGGACTCGTCTGATCCGAACATTGAGGCAATGGTCCGCTCTGGAATGACACCAGCTCAAGCATATCAGGCTCAAGTATATTCAAATACACCTGTGACTCGCAGCTCACCTGGACTGGCTCCTGGGAGGCCAATCTCTGCAGCACCGTCGGAGAGCAGGTCTCATCTGAGTGCTCAAGAACCACAGCAGACGGGTAGTCCACAAGTGCCCCGTCTAGGCTTTGATCCTCCAGATTCCCGGCTAGAACTGGACTTTTTCGATGATGGAAACAACGAAGAGAGAACGGGAGCGACTGATGATGCTCGCGGAGGACTCAGTAGTAAATCCACAGGCATGCTTTTTCATGACACTTTTGTGAGGCTCTTCTAACAGGTTGTTCGAATACTCAGATTCCCCTAGAAGCTTTCAAGAAAATCGATATTCGGATGGTCCTCTTGAGTATGGGGGCATCGCTGGTCCATCTTCCCGACCCTATCCGCTGCAGCTAAATACCGCTATGCCAACAGGCAGCCCTATAGCAGATAGCCATTCACCGGCTTCATCAACCTATGTTGACCATAGCTCTCCTGTTCCATCTTCTCCAAGGCGGTCGTCTGAATCTGTTCGCACTCTACCCCGTCAAATGAGTACCCGACGTGATCGTACAGTTCAAGATCGATCACGGTCAATGTCCGCAACATCCTCACAGGCTCGCAGCATCATGGGGGAACTCAAACAAGACTCAAGACCAAGACCATCTTTGCCACAGTTTGGTACTGGTGCAAACGGCGATCGACACTCCCTGTCACCTCATACTAGTCAGTCGCGTCGTACTCCGATTGTATATCCAGCTTTACTTTCACGCGTGGCGGAAGCGTTCCGAGAACGCATAACTCTGATAGAGCGCGCCAAAGATGGATTGTCATACAAGGATGCCTTTGATGGACGCGAAGCTGTTGACAAGATTGCATACATCATTAAAACGACCGATCGAAATCTTGCTCTATTATTAGGACGGGCGTTGGATGCACAGAAATTTTTCCATGATGTCACATATGACCACCGGCTCAGAGACAGTCCATACGAATTATACCAATTTCGCACCGCGGTATCGGCGCCTTACGCTAGCGGCGATGTCTCAACAATACACGGCGCAAGCAATGGCCAACTTCGTGCAGTAGCTAAGGGAGGGGCCACGTCAAACGATGGTAGCATTCCATCTGGCGATGATACACAGACAGATGATACTTCGGGATCGCAAATCCCCGGGCCGATTGAAAGCGCACTGTCGTCTGACGAAGTACCCCTGCCGTCAGGTGTCTTTACTCTACTTACGGATTGCTATTCTCCGACATGTTCTCGGGACTCCCTGTGTTACAGTATTGCTTGCCCAAGACGTTTAGAACAGCAGGCTCGATTGAATCTAAAGCCGCAACCTGGGCTGAAGCGAAGCATCAGCAAGGAATCGCTCGGCGATTTAGTGGTGAGTTGAGAGCAGTCTATCTGCAGTTCGGGTGCTAAGGTGGTGTATTAGGAACCTGGTACATTGTGGATACACTCAGTACCGAAGGAGATTGCTGACAGCGTGTCCGAAACGGAAAAGAAGCGTCAAGAAGCAATTAACGAGGTGATTTACACGGAACGAGATTTTGTTCGGGATTTGGAATACCTTCGAGATGTATGTGCCTCACAATATATTTCTCGCTTTTGTTTCTGACTTTCGCGTCCCAATAGGTTTGGATTACGCCATTGAAGAAATCGGACGTCATTCCAGAGGATCGGCGATTAGACTTCCTTGAACAAGTGTTTTGGAATGTGCATGACATCATCGCTGTGAACAGCAAGCTGCGCGATGCCTTCAATAAGCGCCAGAAGTCGTTTGCTATTGTGGAACGCGTTGGAGATATTCTTTTGGATATTGTCCCACAGTTTCATCCGTTCGTATCCTACGGAAGTCATCAGCTCTATGGGAAATTCGAGTTCGAGAAGGAAAAGAGCAATAATCCGGCCTTCCAGAAATTCGTTGACGTGAGTAACTTGACTTGATCGTTGATATCTGTGCATTTATAATTCTTGCAGGAAACGGAACGTCTTCCAGAATCACGGAAACTTGAGCTGAATGGTTATTTGACGAAACCGACTACTCGGCTTGCTAGGTATCCACTTCTACTTGGCGTCGTTCTTAAGTATACGCCGGATGGCAATCCAGACAAGGAGGAATTACCTAAAGTAATTGCACTCGTCAAGGAATTCCTAGACAAGGTCAACGTGGAGAGCGGGAAGACTGAAAATCGTTTCAGCCTTCTGCAACTCGACCAACAGCTCGTCTTTCGGCCAGGAGAGGAAGTTGTGAGTGAATTGGGTGGATGAAAACTACTTATCGCTAAGTTCATTGGTTTCATACAGGACCTTCGCTTGAGGGAGGAAGGGCGTGAGTTGGTATACAAGGGCACCCTGAAAAGACGTGGTGGCCAGGGAGATAGCGGGGATCTACAACTTTTCCTCTTTGATCACGCATTGCTTATGGTCAAGCAGAAAGACAAGAATAAGCACGAGCAGCATAAAGTCTATCGTCGGGTAAGTTCTACACTTTCTCCGCTCGTGTCGACACGACTAAAATAATTTTCAGCCAATACCGCTTGAGCTTTTGCTCATTGCATGTCCCGATGAGATACCAGCGAATGCTGCGCGCCACCAGCAAGGAAAAGCGCTCAATAAGACTCTAACAAAGCGCAATTCCTTCAACAAGAACTTGCCACCTCCACCTCCTACTATCGCCCCCATCAAACCGAGCAAAGACGGGTTTTCCATCACTTTCGTACACCTCGGCCGGAAGTACTATCAGCTTACTTTGTGGGCCTCTACACAAGTTAACCGACGGAAATGGCTTGATGTCATCCACAAACAGCAGGAGGTGATGCGGGAGAGAAGTATGGTGTTTGACACAGTCACGCTTTCCGAGGGATTCTTCACGGGTCCGAACAGAGTCAACTGCGCCGCACCCTTCGGTGAGTCCGCAATATACTATTATACAAGGTCATTACATCTGATGACCATAATTAGACTTCGGGAGGAGAGTCGCTTACGGAACAAATGATGGTGTATACTTCTCAAACCTTCGGGAACCTAACCGACATCCTGTGCGAGTCCTCGGATTACCGGATACCACGCAAATTGACGTGTTAGAAGAGTTTCAGTTGCTGATCGTACTCTCCGGTCAGTAATAATTCTCTAAGATGGTCATGAGAACTAATCGAGAAATATATTCGCAGAACACTCCGTAATTACATTCCCGCTGGAGGCTCTTAGTGAGCACGACCCTATGGGTGGCCTACGTCGAGCGAAGCGCATCTCATCGCATACTTCATTCTTCAAGGCTGGCATGTGCCTTGGGAAGACGTTGGTTTGTGTCGTGAAAGCCAGTCAATTGTCAAGTACCATCAAGGCTCTGGAGCCCATTGAGTATGCTGTACGGGGAAAGAACAAGCCGACGTTCAAGAAGCTCATCCAAGGCGGGAACGATACGCTTCGGCTCTTCCGAGTTCGTATATTCCTTTGATTGCTTGAAATCCCGTAAGCTGAACATAATACAGGAGTTTTACATTCCAGTTGAATCCAGTTCAATACACTACTTGAAGACGAAACTCTGCGTAGGATGCACGAAGGGATTCGAAATTGTCGATCTGGAAACGCTTGATACACAGGCACTCCTTGATCCCTCGGACGGTTCACTGGATTTCGTTCAGAAGCGAGACGATGTACGCCCGATGGCGATCTACCGCATTGAAAATGATTTCCTATTGTGTTACGATGGTAGGTCAATGGTATGAACCTATTTTGTCTGTACTTACGAATTTCGTTTGGGAAGAATTCGCATTCTACGTTAACAAGAGTGGCTGGCGGGCGCGAAAATGGTTTATGGTCTATTGGGAGGGTCATCCTCGGTCATTCGGTGAGTGACATTGTTGATGATGCTTATGTCTTGCTTATTTATTGGGATCAAGCACTTTATTATCCTTATGTCCTCGCTTTCGAACCCACATTTGTTGAAGTCCGACACGTCGAGACTGGTGCCTTGACTCAGATCGTTCAAGGAAACAATCTGCGTTGCTTATTCGCCGAAGCACCGCCGTCTACTACACATTCGAAGCAGAGTCTATATCCAGGTTCAAATGGGTATTCAGCGGGTATGTATGGTTATGATCCACGGCAGAGTGCGTACAGTGATCGATCATCAATGTACTCAGCATCTACTGGCTCGTCAATGTACCACGGTCAACAAGGGTACGGTGGGCAGATGGCTCCAGGTGCATATCCACCGCGTTCGTCCTCAGCTATGGGCATGGGACGACGCGAGATTATCATGGTGTCTGATGACCGTGTCATGGCGTTGCAGATTGCGCGTCCATTATAACGATACTGTCGAGTATTCCTTTTCGGTTTCGGCTTTTCTTGCACTCTTGCACACACATTTACATTCCGATTGCGAGGGTAGTGTATCGATCCTTACCATGACCTGGTAGCTGTCTATAGTACTTTAATTTTCGCCATTTGTCGTATTCCCCTTCAACTTAGCCGTTTCCTTGTCTCTCCTATAGTGCTGGCCTTCCTTTACATATCAAGTCGTTATCTTGTATTCGTCACAACGATTGTAATGTATTGATAGTATCATTCGGTATGCTTTTATTGTTAGTGAACTGACATTTTGCTGGTCGACAACCTTCGCGGTTGTTCCCGACGTTAGTCATCAGACCGTTATTACACGCGTACAAAGGGAGTCAATCAGTACACCTTCGTGCAGGGTCTAATAATGCAATATATTTACATGAAGAGTTTATAATCAGATAATATAAGGGCCTTATATCCAACGCAATATGCAAAAATAGGAGTGTCATAGGAGTAAATTCCAATACCCTTTCGTGTATGTTTCTGTGATGGCCATCTTCATATAGACATCGAGCAGCGATATTTCTCCGTAAACTGTCACGAACACACTATGAAAAACCGTTTATGAAGTACGTGTGTTGTAACATACACTTAAAGGAAATGAAATGAAATGAAAAAGAGAAGAACGTCTTTAACAGAAGGATTGAGCTCGATACATTATTAAGGACGGCTTGCAAATAAAGGTATAGAGAACCGTTCGTGGAAAGATATCTAAAGCTGCATTATCGCGAATAGGCGGGCGGCTCGTTTACTTCTGTCCCGTTTGAGAGATTCAACCGCTGCTCCTGAAGCGAAAGCACGGTTGCTTGTAACGCTGCCACTCGACTGAGTATATCCTCTGTGTCAGGACGACTTGATGATGAACTCGCTGATAGAGTCGTCGGCTCGACTGCGGACGGCTGTGTGCTCTATAAATATGATAGTGAGAAATCGAAGTGGATATATTTTCACCGGGGATTATATACATACCGGCTGCAAGTATTGTGCCCGTTTCTCAATACTTGGGGGGAAGGAAGGGTTACTCAGGACTGGGCTGGTGTCTTCAGATTTAGGTTCACTAGCGGGAAGTTATTAGGGAACCGAAAACTGTTTAAAAATACCGAAACGTACTTGAATACTGCTGGCCGTGCCTCAAGTGCAGAAGTGACCCTTTTAGGGCGAAGAAGGGTCCTCCATGAGCTTGTTGGCTCACTAGATATTGATGACAACGATCTTGAGCTGACACGTCTGGGCCGCCTACAGTACCAGAAAAGAAATACCAAACAAAGAGCGACAAAAGCGATGCCTCCTATCGTCCCTCCCACCACCGCTCCAACATTGACACGAGACTGGTGATTAGACGGGATTGAGGAAGATGCACTCGTACTTGAGCTAGCGGGCGCGTTTGTACTGGAGACGATGGAAGAGCTTGTAGTCGGGTTCGAAGATGCGCCCGTGCTGGAGTTTGATGAAGCACTATTATCAATGATCCAAAATAACTTCGATCAAATTCCGTCCTTGCACAAATGTATTAGAGATTCGAAGTATTGGACATACGTGTATTGTAAATAATCGAATAGGACGGCAGTAGAACCACCATCGGGTGATGCGGCGGAAATAACGAGCTGATGCGAGCTATTGCTGAGGCCGCTCTTGACGAAGCAAGGCACGTTGTACAGGAAGTCGGCGCTGCCTGTGGGCGAGTGGGTGAATGTCCCTGCCTGTTGACCGTCGAGGGTGAAGATGAGGTCTGTGCCGACCGTAGCGTCCCCTTGAACGCTGTCTGGGACAATAAAGAATGCGTAGACAGCGATTCCTTGGTTTCGGAGAAATTAAAAAAATGTTAATAACAAGATTAAACAGCTAAGAAAATAAATGTAACGAACCTGTAAAGCTAATAGTGATATTCATAGGAGGGCCTGTTGGTTGAAATGTTGTATCATGCCATGAATTGTCGATAGCAAGAGATGCATTTGGATGAAGAGCACAAGTTTGACAGCCGTTCCCTTCAGTCCAAGTATTGTCTGGAGAATATTTTGGTAACACGCCAGAGTTCGCATCTCCAGCTTGGTCGTCGACAGTTATATTGACACCTTGAGCGAATGAGGTCTCGGAGAAGCATAGTAATAATACGACAAGCAAGACTAAGAGCCTGACTAAAGGCCCTGCCAACTTCTTACTGGCGTACATGGGAGGAGGGCGTCGAGGAATCAGATGGAGTTAAAGGATCAGCCGTACTTACCGCCATCTTTCGGTCTGCTGCTTTTATACTTTTGGGTCTGATGGAATTGTATTGCTGAGGCTCAGCACACGACGAACCACCATCACGAAAATTATTCAAAAAATACCAATAAATTGCTACTACATCTATGTCATTAATAGAAGACTAAAAATTACTCAATATACTTCTATAATGCTACTAGTGTAGCATACTATCAAATATATAAAAGAAAAACAAAATGAGTTACTCAAAATAAAGATGTTGCAATTGCTTACAACCCCTATTCTTGCTCGTCAATCTTCTTTTACTTTTCTGCCTCCTTTCTTTGCTAAGGTCACAGCTAACTCTATTGGTGATTTCCATTTATAATCTCTCTGTACTGTTCATGATGGATTTCTACTGTGAAAATAGCATCTTCTCCCGTGTACCCGTGTTCCCTTATCTCTCAAAGCTTATATACTTTTTGTCTCATTTCTGGTACACAGTTGGAGAAGCATTGAGTGTCTATTGCATTAGTAGTTCCCTGAACATTGCTGGACAGGGTGGTTTCTTTATTATAGATAAATTACCCTGTATTTGTACAATAGACCAGCAGCCCTAGTGTTTCTTTTTAGGGACCTATACTAGGAAATATACCATACCATACCATACCGAGTATGGTCTAGTTGCCATTAGAGTTCGATTAGAACGTGGCCATACAATGATTGACGGGATTCGGTCATTTGTTGATTAAGCGTCCTGTTCAATAATGATTACTTAAGCCTGATATGGTCGCAGAGCAAAAGGCCTGAAACCTTGACAGTATATAGCCTGCATTTGAGGTCGGCACTCATGTTAGATCTACAGCTCCCAATTGCTTCGTAGTTGTGCAAAACAAAGCAAGGGCCACTGGGCCAGGCGGGAAGAATTATTCAATTGATAACTATATATCTGTCTAAAACCATCCAGTGTCCGCATAGACACTGAAACTATTCACTTAACATATTTAAATTTCACTTGCTCAAGCTCTTATACGCTCCGCCACCACGTTTGACCACTTCATCATCAACCACTGAAGACAGACCAATGCTACTTGAAACACATGTAAATGATACGGATGATGCAATTGGACGCTCAAAAAGGAGATGAAACAGAGACAAATATCACAGGCAAAGGTTGCATTCAGAAGAGAGAGCATGTTGACAGATTTTAGAAAGAAAGAGAAAAGCAGATCAATACACAGATAGATGTGACGAATACTAACGAGCGTTGAACCCGAGATGTACATTAGCCAAAGGAAGAAATAAGAAGTCTTATCGATTTATCTTTTAATCGTTAATCAATCCTTTCGCATCGTATAGACGGGATGTTGATGTGGCTTCGGATGCAAGTCGAGTAAATTATAGGGAGAAGGGAGAGAACGAGCAAGAGCGTCTCAAAATCATCGCGTTAAAGCAATACACAAACGACTGAATTGTCAAGGAACGCCGTAATGGTGATGGCGGAAGCATGCGATCAGGTCTGACTTGCAGAAATGTGAGAAGAGATCCGCGATGTCCGAGAATGTTAGACTGCTAATAGTGAGCGGGAATACATTGGCCAGTGGAAAAGAAAAAAGAAAGAAAAGAGGAGAAGAAAGTATCGTACCGCTTTATTAGGCAGTCGTCATGCCTTTATCGGTCGGGCACGTGACTGAGCACACACACTACGCAAGCAGACCAACTACGACTCATCTCCCATTCCATTGAGTCCAACGCCGTGTCGAATCGACGACCCATTGACTGGGTAGGTGGTCATGTCGTCGCCGGAGGTTCCTGCGCAGCTTGATCCTCTGGACAAGATTTTTGCTGGGTTGAAGAACAAGAATCCTGAGGTCAGACTGCAGAGTGCGCAGGAGCTCCGCAAACATGTATGCATTTCTTGTCACATACTACATGAGCCTCTGACGAATTGGATACAGGTACGAAATGTCGTTGTTGAGATGTCTTCGGACGCAGCGGCTAAGCTATGGGAGGAGCTGACCAACAAGCGACTTATACCTTTGGCGCATGGCCAAACGTCCAGCGAGAGATTAGGAGCAATCGTTGCAATTGGTGAGCCAATTGTTACGCTTCAAGCCATAAAGTATCTAACAGTGTAACCTAGAACACCTACTGGACTTGGAGAAGGAGGAAACAATCGAAACGAAGCGAAATTGTTTTCGATTCTACAATTACGTCGCGTTTGCACTGCCGTCACCGGATTACAACGTGATGCAGACGGCGGCAGAGGCACTTGGCAAGATCGTACAATTTGGCGGTTCCTTGTTTGATGAAGCGTTCATGGAACTTGAAGTAGCGAAAGCTATCGAACTTATGCAATCCGATCGTCAAGAGCCTGGCCGCTACGCTGGTGTTCTGATCCTCAAGGAACTGGCACTTCATAATCCGATCCTTTTCAACAAGCATATCCTGCTCGTCTTTGAAAAACTTCTGATCCCTTTGCGAGATTCACGACTCATCGTACGCGAAGCGGCCGCAGATCTTCTTGCGGCGTGCTTGGATATCATTACCCAGCGCGAGCGTCAAGCAAAGGCGCCGTTCTTGACAAAGATATTACAGGATGCGCAGGCCGGATTACGAACGGCTTCAGCGGAGGCTATTCACGGTTCTTTATTGACTTATCGTGTATTATTGATGCATGCGGGTATGTTCATGAAGGAGGCGTATGTGGACACCGCAGAAACCATCCTGAAATTACGGTCTCATCGGGATGCACTCGTGCGGAAGACCATCATTGCTCTCATTCCGACACTTGCACTGTACGATACCCAGACCTTCTCCGAGTATTTCATGCACAAGGCCATGGGTCATCTATTGGAACAGCTTAACAGGCCTGCAGAGCGTTCCGTCGCATTCACCGCTATCGGCCAAGTTGCCACTTCTGTTGGGAGCGATATGAAGCAGTTCCTGGAGCCAATTATGGACCAGATCAAACAGGGTCTGCAATTGAGAGGGTGAGCCATTATTGCATTAGGATAAGCCTTTCTTATTGACATCATGCAGGAAAAAGAATGCACCTTCAGAGGAACCCATGTTCCAATGCATAGGCATGCTCGCCAGTGCCGTGGGCCCAAACCTCACAAAGCTTCTTCATGATCAACTTGATCTCATGTTTGCCTGCGGACTAAGCGAGCCACTGCGCCAGGTACTGGTTGCAATCGCGCGACACATTCCACCACTTCTACGCACAATACAGGATCGTCTACTTGACTTAATATCACTGACACTGAGCGGCCAAAATTATAAACCACTCGGGGCACCACCAACTTACCAACGCCCTGAAATGGCGGCGATCAAAGACATTGCTGTTCAGCAGACTGGAGCCACCAAGGCTCCAGCAGAGATACGCCTTGCCTTGGACACACTTGGATCGTTTGATTTCAGTGGGCATATCCTCAATGAATTTGTTCGTAGTTGTGCAGTCCCTTACCTAGAAGACGACCATCCGGATATTCGTCAGGCAGCTGCACTGACATGCTGTCGTCTTTTCGTCCGAGACCCCATCTGTCATCAAGTCAGCAACCACTCCATCGAGATCATCAGCGACGTCCTTGATAAGCTGTTGACGGTTGGCATAGCCGACCCCGATCCTGCCATCCGTCTAACGGTACTTTCGTCTTTGGACGAGCGCTTCGACAAACACCTTTCACAAGCGGAGAATGTTCGCTCCTTGTTCATTGCTCTTAACGATGAGGTGTTCGAAAATCGCGTCACCGCTATTGGTCTTGTCGGTCGCCTTGCTATACACAACCCCGCATATGTGATGGCTTCCTTAAGGAAAGCGCTTATCCAACTTTTGACAGAGCTGGAGTATTCTACAGTTGTGCGGGCTCGGGAGGAATGCACAAAACTTTTGAGTCTGCTGATCAATGCAACTCAGCGGCTTATCAAGCCGTATGCAGTATCCATGCTTGTAACACTCCTTCCGAAAGCAAACGACCCGAACCCGACGGTCTCTGCGAACATCCTAACGTGCCTAGGCGAACTTTCATGCGTTGGTGGGGACGACGTACTCCCACTAGTTCCCCAGTTGATGAATACGATTCTCGAACGGCTTACCGACCCCGTGCCTGTTAAGCGAGACGCTGCCCTTCGTACGCAGGGACAAATATGCTCGAGCACTGGTTATGTCATCCAGCCTTTGATAGATCATCCAGAGCTCCTTCAGATCTTGGGCCGTATCCTAAAGACGGATGCAGCTCCTGCAGTTCGACGCGAAGTTATAAAGGTTTTAGGAATTCTTGGGGCCATTGATCCCTACCGACGCAAGGTAAGACTTCGGTTAGCTCGAATATATTGGGGGTTATACGACATAGTCTTTATTTCAGACAAGGCCTGATGATGATCAAACAAGCGAGACTTCCGTGCAGTCAGCTAACACGGTCCTTCCGTCGACCACTTCATCGACCTCAGATGACTACTTCCAAACTGTTGTGATCGGCCATCTGCTTACCATTCTGAGGGATCAGGCCCTTAGTCAACACCATCACACGGTGATAGAAGCTATCATGTCCATATTCAAGACACAGGGCTTGAAATGCGTATCCTTCTTACCTCAAGTATGATCTTTCATTCACTTTCATTGTAAATGCAGCGCAGCTGACTGTATTTCGCAGATCATTCCTGCCTTTGCCCATGTCACTCGCAATGCGAAAGCCGCTCGGAATCAAGAATTTCATCTGCAGCAACTTGCTATCCTTATTGGTATTATCAAGGAACATGTCCGGAATTATACTTTTGCTGTCTTCAACCTGGCGCAGAACCTTTGGGACAATGCAGCCTTGCAGCTGCCAATCGTTGGTCTCATAGAAGCACTCGGTAAAGCTCTTGGAGGAGAATTTAAACCCTTCTTGCCTACGATTCTACCACTCATGTTACGTGTCTTTGATGGAGATCTACTAGAGAAGAAGCAGGCTACACAAATGAAGGTGCTTGATGCATTCTTAACATTCGGCGCCAATATCGAAGAATACCTGCACCTTGTCATCCCCATCATCGTACAATCCTATGAGAGGCAGGATGCATCGATTGCGCTTCGTAAGAAAGCAGTTCAAACAATTGATGGACTTACGAGATGTGTAAACTTCTCCGACCACGCTTCACGCATTATACATCCGCTTGTTCGCGCTCTCACTACTCAGAACAATGAACTTCGTACAGCAGTCATGGAAGCATTGAGCTCACTGGTTCTGCAACTTGGATCGGATTTCGCAATTTTCGTTCCTACCATCAATAA
This sequence comes from Fomitiporia mediterranea MF3/22, assembly GCF_000271605.1. Classification (NCBI taxonomy): domain Eukaryota; kingdom Fungi; phylum Basidiomycota; class Agaricomycetes; order Hymenochaetales; family Hymenochaetaceae; genus Fomitiporia; species Fomitiporia mediterranea. Next base: position 695,292 of record NW_006760386.1, read on the forward strand.
GGTACCCTTCTTTTGATCTTCCTTATATTCAATTTATAAATGAAATGCAGGCTTTGTTGAAGAATAGAGTGCACAACGCCAAGTACGAAGCACTCATCACGAAGCTCCTGAACGGCGAGAGACTTCCCACAGAGGGTACCGGTTGGGATGTTTTGTATGTATGCGTACTTAGCCCTGAGGCATGTACTAATCTAATTTTCCAGACGCCTTGATGCTTCGATGGCACCGGAATTTGCACCTGCTGCGGAATCGACAAAGATGACCGTCAATCAGCAACATTTGAAGCAGGCTTGGGATGTGTCTCAAGCTCAAACGAGGGAAGACTGGAATGAGTGGATGCACGGGCTTTCTGTGGAGCTGATGAAAGAATCTCCGTCACACGCATTGCGGGCTTGCATGCGCCTCGTTGGTGATCACCCGCCACTGGCGCGCGCTTTGTTCAATGCCGCCTTTTTGTCATGCTGGACGGAGCTATATGACCAGTACCAGGTTTGTTTGTTCTACTATTTATCTGACGGGAATGTTACTGAATTTCTTATAGGAAGATCTAGTCCGAGCGATCGAACAAGCTATCACATCACCAACTATCCCGACCGACTTAGCTCACAGGCTTCTGAATCTCGCAGAATTCATGGAGCACGAGGACAAACCGCTTCCCATAGAGAATCGCACGCTCGGAGAATACGCACTCAAGTTCCATGCTTATGCGAAGGCGTTACATTACAAGGAGCTAGAATTCTTCACGGAGACGTCGCCTGCCATCATCGAAGACCTCATTATGATCAACACGAGCCTGCAGCAGCACGATGCTGCGTGGGGTACTTTGACCCTTGCGAGAGAGCAGTACGACGTGTCGAAGCATGAAGAGTGGTACGAACGATTGGGACGCTGGTCAGAAGCCCTGTTGGCGTACGATAGGAAAGCTCGAGAGGAACCCAACTCACAAGAACCTGTCTGGGGTAAGATGCGATGTCTGCATGCACTTGGTGAATGGGAGCAGCTCGCAGCTCAAGTGGACGAAAACTGGGCGAATGCAACTAATGAACAGCGTCGCGATATGGCTGGAATGGGAGCGGCCGCCGCGTGGTCGCTGAATGAGTGGGATAACATGGACGATTTCATCGCGGCCATGAAGGGTGACTCACCCGATAGATCATTCTACAAGGCCATTCTTGCTGTTCACAGGAACCAATTTTCTAAGGCTTTGACACACATAATGAAGGCACGAGACCTCCTTGATCCGGAGCTAACGGCACTCGTCGGGGAAAGCTATGGAAGGACATACAAGTAAGCGCATCCAGCTGTTATTTTTGGACAGAGTCTTATGAGTCCCAAGTATTATGGTTCGGGCGCAAATGCTGTCGGAGTTGGAGGAGATTATACAGTACAAGCAATATGCAGACCAGCCTGAGAGGCAGGCGTATATGAAGAGGACTTGGATGAAGCGGTTCGTTTCCAATCTCTGCAACTTAACATGTTGTATCGTTCTTACTCGCCATTTAAGATTGCAAGGATGCCAACCGGAGGTCGAGGTGTGGCAACGGGTGTTGCAAGTCCGAACGCTAGTGTCACAACCTGAGGATGATAGCGCTATGTGGATTAAGTTTGCAAATCTCTGCCGCAAGTCGGACCGAATGGTTCTTGCGGATAAGACCATCAATTCCCTCCTCTGTGCAGTGAGTACTCGTATCCACATTGAAACTCTTCAGACCAGCTGATGTGTTTTGGGAACAGTCTACCGCTCAGTACAAGGAGACTGCACATGTCAAGGCAGCCCCCGACGTTGTTTACGCACAGCTTAAGTTTATGTGGGCAAACGATGCGAAGGAAGAGTCGTACAGATATCTTCAAACGTTTACCAGCAGTTTGGCCCATGACTTGTCGGAAGCTGCTACTGCAGTAGCGGGACGACCAACAGTACCAAAGCGGAAGCTAGAAGATATGTCTAAGCTACTTGCTCGTTGCTACTACAAACAGGGACAATGGCAGCACGCTCTTCGAAAGAATGTTTGGTCAGAGGTGCGTTTTAAACGATACGGTTGATGTTCGAGGTTCACCCGAGTTAATATGTATTCACCGTAGGACAACATCAAAGACATATTACAAGCGTATTACTTTGCAACGCATTACGATACAACTTGGTACAAGGCTTGGCATACATGGGCCTTGGCGAACTTTGAGGTTGTTGGCTATCTGGAGAACAGAACTGATCGGGCAGATGCACTTCCAGGGACCAATCTGGCCATTCATGTGGTCCAGGCAGTTCAAGGTTTGTTCTCAAATGATAGGGTCAGACATAGACTCATGTTAGTTGTAGGATTCTTCCGCTCGATACAACTACGGAATGAGAACGCATTGCAAGACACTTTACGACTTTTGACACTCTGGTTCAAATTTGGTAGTCATGACGAAGTTAGCGCCGCAATGGCAACTGGATTCAGTATCGTCGATGTCGATACCTGGCTTGATGTGGTCCCTCAGATCATCGCTCGTATTCAAACGCCAAGCACAAATATCAGGCGTAATATCGACATGCTGCTCACGGAAGTCGGGAAACATCACCCACAAGCTCTCATTTATCCGTTAACGGTGGCTTCACAGTCTTCTAGCCTTTCTCGAAAGAACGCAGCCTTGGCAATTATGGATCGCATGCGTGACCACAGTGCGACCATCGTTGAGCAGGTAAGATTCTTTACTGATTTATTTTACTTGGTCTTGCTCATGTCGCGTAGGCTTTACTGGTCAGCCAGGAACTGATTCGTGTGGCCATACTTTGGCATGAGCTGTGGCACGAGGGCTTGGAGGAGGCATCCCGTCTGTACTATACAGAGAAGAATCCGGAAGGCATGATCGCCGTACTGGAACCATTACATGAGAAGCTTGAGAAGGTGCGACGACTATTATTTAGATATGCAACTGGTCACATAATTTTGTGCACAGGGTCCGACGACTACGCGTGAAACCTCCTTTACCCAAGTCTTCGGTCGAGATCTTCGAGAAGCTCGTGAAGCAAGCCGACGATACTTGCGATATGGTGATCCTACCGAACTTGATAAAGCTTGGGAAATATACTATACAGTATTCAGGAAGATTGAGAAGCAGATGCCTCAGCTTGTCACATTGGATCTCCAATATGTGTCTCCCGAGCTTTTGAAAGCCCGCAATTTGGACCTGGCCGTACCAGGTAAGGCGATGATATCGATTGTACGATGCGGAGGCTAACAATGTCGTTAGGTACATACCAAAGCGGGAGTGACGTCATCACCATTGTAGGGTTCACGAGCAAGCTTACCGTAATATCTTCCAAACAACGGCCTCGACGACTATCGGTGAAGGGTAGCGACGGACGTGATTACAATTATCTCTTGAAGGGACATGAAGACTTGCGCCAGGATGAACGTGTGATGCAACTATTTAGTCTAGTGAATACGCTCCTTTCGATAGACACAGCATCCTTCAAGCGCCGATTGCACATACAACGCTACTCTGTCATTCCTTTGGCACCAAATGCTGGACTTATTGGGTGGGTCCAAGATTCAGATACATTGCATGTTCTTGTCCGCGATTATCGGGATTCCCGCAAAATCCTGTTAAATATCGAATATCGGCTCATGCTTCAGGTGAGTGCCGAAGTCTCCTTAGTCAGCCAGGTTTCACATCTAACGATGATCATTAGATGGCACCAGACTACGAGAGCCTTATTTTGCTACAGAAGGTCGAGGTCTTCGAATATGCTCTTGACAACACTACAGGGCAAGACCTATATCGAGTACTCTGGCTTAAGAGTCAAAACTCCGAGCATTGGTTAGAACGACGCGCTACGTATACACGATCACTAGCTGTCAACAGCATGGTTGGCCATATTCTTGGTCTAGGAGATCGACATCCGTCCAACGTGCTCCTAGAGCGGCAAACCGGGAAGGTAGTCCACATTGACTTTGGAGACTGCTTCGAAGTTGCTATGCTTCGGGAGAAGTTCCCAGAGAAGGTTCCTTTCCGGCTGACGCGGATGCTCACTCACGCCATGGAAGTCAGCGGTATTCAAGGCTCCTTCAAGAATACATGCGAAATCTCCATGCAAGTATTGCGCGACAACAAGGAATCATTGATGGCTGTGCTCGAGGCGTTCGTGTACGATCCATTGATCAACTGGAGACTTCTGCAGGCGGATGTGAATAACCGAGGTGACGGTACGTGTTCTGTCTCTACTACCTGTTCGGTGCCTTATGCTAATGATTATAATAGATGCCAATGATGCCACACGAGCCGAACAACTCGCTCGTGTCTCTGGCTATCCTCAGGGACCAACGCGGAAACTGAAGGCTGATGAGAATGAGATCTTTAACGGTACTGTTTACGTCATCATTTCCAAGTTCAGTTACTTACAAGGTACTCGCAGAAGCCCTCGGCGAGCCTGGTGCAAGACAAGAAGTGCGCAACGAACGAGCGTTGTTCGTGTATAATCGTGTGCAGCACAAGCTGACCGGTCGCGACTTCAACCCGGACGTCGAGTTGACTGTACCACAACAGGTCGAGAAGCTCATCAGTCAGGCCACGTCACTCGAAAATCTATGTCAATGCTTTTCAGGATGGTGAGCAGTACCTTCCAGATCCAGTGAATTACTCTAACTTTGATGTCCAGGTGTGCATTCTGGTAGACATAGACGGATTTTACGACGGCAATCTTCACGACCTATCTTATGTAATGTTGCTATTTCTGCATACTACGTTGTGTACTATGTATTATTTCGATTGTGTTATGGTTTTCTTCATATGGGACAAACACGATTTTGTATCAATACTTATTTACTTATATACAACATTAGCTATCATGAGGAACTTATAGGTCCAAGTGAGACCAGACCAATATGAGTGACGAAGCATGATCATCGTCCGATACTAGACTACCGATACCAAAGAGTACGTTCAAGAATAATTTAAACTCGTAAATGGGAAAGGGTCTACTAGATCAATTAAAGACTACGAATCGTCCGTTCCAAGAGTCAATCGTCTGAGTACCAAGTTCGCGACGACTGCACCGTTCAGAGGAATATCATTTCCTTGGAAACCTTCTGGATAATTTTGTTGGTGCGGGACGTTTGGCTGCGTGAAGGTTCTAGATGGAGGAAATAATCAAGATTGCGGCATACATAATGCAAAGAAAAACGTACACGTTATCCCAAACACCATAATGCGTCATCCCAAGCGCCCGAGTAGTGTATTCATAATCATAAGCGAATCCCTTAGGGTAGAAGAACTCGATGACGGTCGATCGTGGAGTCGGTCGCATCCAAATAAGAGAAGTCAATCCATTACCATGTAAACCCATCATAATCGTAGTCCGTGCAGCAAGCTGCAGCTGCTCCGCACGAGAAAGCTTATCCATGCTAACAACATTCACTTCATAGCCGTATCTATCGCGAAGTTTGTATAATTCGGCTACTAGATTCTCGTGGTCCTCCTGGCGAAGCATACGACGTCCCCAACCTTGACGCGATACGTAGGTAATGACGTACTTCTCGTTCTCCGTACGTACTCCAGGATCAGGACCCGTAATCCATTCGGCGGGGGCACCGCTAAATTCGAGTACGCTTTTACGGAGTGGCGCCCACCAGTGCGGGCTGCCGCGAAGGTCAAATGCGCTACTCGAAGTGCGGAAAGTCGCCTTGTACGCGTCGCTCTCATGTGCTGCTGCACGGTCACCGATCACTACGCGGTCATAAACGAAGGGAACGTTCATAGCAGCGCGGTCGTCCCAATCCTGGGAGAACTCCATTCCGAGAGAAGGAAACGCGCCACGAAGGACCCATTGGTTCATTTTAGCGTAGTCCCGCCAGTCTGTACTTGCGACGTGCCGAAAGATAAAACGACTGGGAGGCGGAAGCGTCGTGCGCCCATCAGGAGTAATAAAGGGGTCAAGTGAAGTATACGTTCTCCAGAGCCCGAATAGTAGTTCAGCGGAGAAGTGGTAGTAATGAGTAATAAATTGCTTCGCATCGGTACAGAGGAACGAGGCGCCGGTAATTCTTGTAGCGGAGTGTGTGTTGAATATGGTCTGAGCTTCGACAGGGGTGATGATGCGGATGTCCTTATCCGAAGGCAGGCGTTTACGAACATCCTCTGGACCGTTGAATATGTCGTACCCAGACGATGTTATCAACTTGCGTTCTGGAATATCATCTGGTTTCGATGTTACAACGAAGATAGTTCCATTATATACGTAGAGTTTGTCGAATACCGTCCAACCTATAGAATGTCTCAAGAGTAAGCGCCGTCGGAGAACCGCTACACGAACCAGAAGCTCACCGGGAGAGTGCTGTAACATCTTCGTCTCTGGTACAGTATTCTTCCAAGTCAATCGTGGCTCGGGATATCCACTGCTAGTCTGAATGACTTTCGCAACGCCACCCGACGTGCCAACGGGAGCTCTGACTTTCGAAATGGTAGGTGCATCAGGAATATACTTGGCAGGAACGAAAAAGAGAAGAGCGAGGCAAAGACAGAATAACAAAATAAGCTCTCGCCGCGTCGGTGCGAATTGCGAAGGGGTCTTCAAGACGCCCATAGCTGTAGACCTCTTGCCGTCGTCGTCGTTGTCTGTGCCAGCGATGCTTATCCGGATATGACGGACGGCTAGAAGTAAATTGGAGTAGCCTACTTGGAAAGGCATGTGCGTCTCACGCTTGTCTCTAGGTCACGTGGGGTCGACTTTGCCCCGCTTGCAGGCACAAGGACCAGGGACAAGGTACAGCCATGCTGATGTGTATATAAAAATGAGGAGGTGCTCAGAATAAATGCATTCCGACAGGAAAAACTAGATGGAGTGATTTCCCCTTTATTGCACAATCAAAGTAGTCGCCACCAATGATTCCTCGAGAATCGATTTCTGAATGACGCATAAGCGACTCTGGATTTAAATTCTTGAAGCATTCGTCGCTGTGCAAGATTTACAAGCAAAAATGTATTGATCGGGGAGAGTTCCGGATGCAGGAGTACTATTTAAATGGTAGGGTATGATGTGTCGACAAGAAGTGGCGACGGGTCCCCGCATAGGTTCAGTTTTCTTTAACCTCGATCATTATTTAACTCGTACACTTTTCACACGTTTACTAGTCCGATTTCTTACTCCGACTCGGAAGCGGTTGATTTATTCGTACCATAATTACCATGTGAGAGTAGCATCAGTGTTATAAATACTAGTTTCGTATTTCGTTATTAGAATGCTTTTGTACGCCTTGATGCAGCCCTCAGAGTTGCAACTGCAAGTAGAAAATACAATTTTACAAATCCAGCAGAGAGGCTGGCAAGCTAGAGGATAAAACACATTGGAATACTGGCAAAGGAAAATTGGACAGCATATGCATTGAAGAAATTAAGTAGTCTCAAAGAGGTGTTTCAAACAACGCAGGAAACAAAAATTCTGGGCCCGTGAAATCCGTGAATATCATATCCATGCCCGACAGAAGGACGTCAAGATGTAGAACGTTGAAATCCAGATCCATAAGAGGCACATAGCTCTCGACTCCATCGTCCGCAGCAGGAAATGCAGTTGTCTGGGTGAGATACTGAAACGAGCCGGACGTTTGTCCTTCATGGTTTAAGAAATGGTTCTCCGATGAACTTCCCCAGTTGAGCAAGCTGGGAGGGATAGCGTGCTTCGGTTGCGGCGCGGAAAGCGAGACCGATCCATTGCTGTCCTGTGGATGACAGGAGTAAACCTTTACAGCAAAAGAAAGCGCTTATAAATCGTGGACTCACAGGTGTAGTAGGATAGATCTCGGGCGAAGAATATATCTGTGGGGACGTAACTAAGGACGACGAGGATGTCCCCGTCACAGGGAATGATATGTCCGAAGCCGAAGTAGGACTCAGAGGGAGGCAAGCATCTATGGTCGATTTCGGTGAGCTCGACTGGCGTGTCTTCTTCGACCTGCTCCTCCTCTTCTTCGTAGGTTCTCTAGGTCCTTCAATCTCAAACCGGATCTTCTCCTCCTCCGCCATCTTGAAGAATACAGCACGATCCGACGGGGTCAACTTCGTCTTCCACACTTCTGCGACATAGCGCGACACATCATTCTGGTGAACTATCTCTGGAGGAACCCGCTTGTTTGCAATGTAATATGATCGGAACAGGATGAATGCGTTGGGCGACCGACGTTTCCTAGATACTGGTGTAGAATGGAGTCGTCTGGAGGCGCGGGGAGTGCTAGTGACAGGGTTAAAAGCACTCGAAGACTCGAGTTGAACCGCAGAGGTACAAGGGTTCATTGTACCTATAAAGTACTTAGACAGTGCTGCAAAGTATACACAACGCGCAACACTTACTCATGTCATTCACGAACATCATTTCGCCATAAGCAGACGCACGAATCGGAGACATAGCGGTTCAGAGCGTTCAAGTTCAAATTCGCAAAGTCGAGCGGGACTTGGGGATGCATACTGGGCTTGCATTGTCGCGCTTTTGAACCAACGGAGACAGTGGAAGTATACTCAAAGTATGGATACTCGAAAAGGCAGGACATCGCGTTATAATCACCATGCTGCTTTACTGATCCAGAAAAGGAAGACCCTTGATGATTGTCACACACGTGTCGACCAATTGCAGTATAGTCATAAATCCTGACCTGAGGTAATTGATTTGGTCGTACCAGACTTGCCACTTCTGAGGCAATTCTGTGTCACTACTTTAAATACTATATTCGTATTTCCTCGATATTGTGATTTGAAGCCCTTGATGCAGTCTTCAGTGTCGAAAGCAGTTTGACTAAGGACAGTAAAGAAGTGCACCTTAGTACGCGTTTCTTCCGAAGCAAATGAAGCAAATGGACGAAGGCAACACTACACAAGCTGAGCTATTGAAGAGCGGGTTTATATTTCTCACCAAGCTCAGAAGATAAACCAGTTGGACAGCAGGGATGTCATAAGACGTGGAGCAGTACACAGAAGTAGGTGTAATGAAGGAACGTTGCCAGGCGGTACGGGCATCTTCACTGACATTTGCCATGCATCCAATTAAGCTTCAAGCTAAAATGGCTCCAAAGACAGATGCAAAAAATAGTATCTGAGTCCAGGCCTGATACCCACTCCTCACTGGTGCACCTGGAGCATTGAAGTCGCTAGTAAAAATTGCACGACTGAAGCGTCTTGCATGAGCTTGTCGGAGGTAAGATTTCTCTCCCATTAGCCAAGTGTCAGTCAGGCCACTGCATTGTCAACGATGGGAGCGAATTCCGCGACCTGCAAGTAAAAATACAATTTGAGTCATTAAATACAGACAACCGCTCGCAGATAGCAATCTATCACGCAGAGCTATGGCCAGCAGTATTAATAACTGCCCTCAGCTCTGGAACTTCCGCATCGTCTGAATCTCATCCAATAACGCTTGCAGTCGGTCATCATCAATTTTTGCAAGACTACATAAACAAGAAAGAAAATTGGCGTCGAATCCCACAGCAAGTCGTTTGTAAGTTAAGACAAGACGCACCTCGGAATGATGCTCTTCGCCTCCTCAGCATCTGCGGGACATAGGTTAGCGATCTGCGCAGTCTCGAACTGCGTCAGAAGTGGCTCTCGTCGGAGGGTCCTGCAAAGAATCATCATATGCACATGTTAATAAACGCATTCTCTCAAGATGGTGTGACGTAAGAGGGTAGGGGCACAAGATACTCACTCTCGAACAGCACTAGCCGAGTCTGTAGTCGTAAACTTTGCAAACTGCTTCACATACTCCAGCGTCTTGTTATACACACTACACACAAAACAAACAGGAAACCAAACAATCTCGTCAGCAAGGTCTCGCTCAGCCATTCCAGGGCTTTACAAGAAGACATACACAGTATCAGGTGCATCCTTGTCCCGATTCTCCAGCAGGTATTTCACCTCCGAGATGAGCAAGCAACCAGCATTATTGAATTCTGTTGTAACGATACACGATCTTCATTAGCCTTCCCTTGTTCTGAAATTCCCAACTAGATAAAGAGGAAGCGGACCTGGGCCAAGTTTAAGGACAGACGCGTCTTCTTCTTGCTCAGCTGTTCTACGATGAAGCCGCGGAGTAGTCATGATCGTGCCAGTGCGCAGAAACGTATAGAACGAGTCGCGTTCGGTGTCAAGACTTCACGCGCGCTTGCGGCCACGTGAATTTACGTGAGAGTTCTCGAGATTACTGGATTTGGAAATACGATCTTATTTGGTCGAGATATTGAAGCTTTGCATGAGCGGAATAGTTCTTTGCAAGGCTTGTGGCGTATAAAGAAGCTGAAAATAAATTAAAATAGGTGAAATCAAAACAAGATGAACTTTGCAGCATAGCTCATGTGAAGGAGCAAAAACCACAGCACCCAGGATTCCCGCGTGGTCCCCCACCGTGGTACTAACTGGGCGGCACCTCGGTTAACTGCGCAGATCAGACGGGATGCGGTGTTTTCGAGGTCCTATGGCCGTGGATACAAGATAGGTTAAGGCACGGACTATGTCCAACGTTCTTGCGGTCAGATTGCAAGCCACTCCACTAAACCCTCTTGCTACAGCTTGTCTGTGTACATTCTTTTACACTTAACTGGTACATATGAATGTTTAGACTTATCCACAAACTGAACAAGGAACTCTGCCCAACTATACTAGCAAATAACAAATAAACCTATTCTTAATTTCAATGACAGTATCATTAAGCCTCAGAACAATAACAGCTGATTATGACAGAACGCGAGGATGTCGATATAACGTGTAATTGATATTGCAAGATAAATACATTTGTGAATTATATGGTGTAAAAATGTACGATGATGCGCAATTGCCTAGATCCTTGCTCTACATAGAGAGTAATAGTATACGATCAGTCATGAAAGTAGACGTACGTCAGTCACGTTATGACTTGATACCGAACTTCTCCTTTTCCGCTTCCGTCCATTCAAAGACTGGGAAAGGATGTGCCTCGGTATTGAGCACGTACTTGTCTAAAGGCAAAATCGAATCGTCCGAGAAGAGAAGATAGAGATATTTGAGCGTCTCTGCCAGGAAGAAACTATTTATACCCGGGAAATTTTTTATTATTATTATCCGTAATCAGTAAAACTTGCCAGCGTGGAGTTATAAATTCATACCTTGGCATGCTATCTTGCAACTGAATCTTCGGGTTGAAGACGTTCCTGACTGTTGCATACCCAGATGGCGTACGCAAGTTCTTCTCAATAGCCTTGAACGCTGCCCATCCACGCTGGCGCCACACCTCTTCACCAGTCGTGCGCCATAAAACGAAGAAGCTTTCAATAGTCTGCAGTTCAAGGACAAATTTCTTCTTAAGAAATGTACTTCTTGAGAAATGCAATTTGAATAACATACCTCAGGTCTTAGCTGATAAGTCGGGTTACGACTTCGGTAATCTAGCGAGTACACGGAGTCGTTGCGTGCCGGGTATGGTGGATCTCGCAGTCCAGGTACGAGTCCTATCCTCTCTTGCGTCCACTCCCTCTCTCGCCACACACCACCACTTATACCTCCTTCCTCTTGCACATCAAGATAAACATTATTCTTCCCATCATAAAGACCTCGCCGCCACGCCGCAAGCACGTTCGTCCATCGCGACTTGTAATCCTCCTCTGTCTGATTAACAGTAAGCTTATCCGCCACTGGACGGCGTGCCGACCAGTTGAATTTCTCATCTGGATGAACAGGCGGTGCGCGTCTTCCCTTAACCGCCTTCTCGTGTTCCCTCTCTTTCTCTACTGCGAGCTTCTTCGCCTCTTCTCGCAACCGTTCTGCCTCTTGAACACGTTCTAGACGTATTTGCTCACGTTCCAGTTCCGACGCACTTGTCACAGCAACTTCATCCGCGCCGAGGCCAACTGGCATATCAGAATACATCGTTCCACAAGAGATTCCTAAGCCCTTTGCAGCCCAGATATGCCTCTCCAGTTCAGACGGCGTCCTCCCTTCTTCTGCAAATTCTGAAAACGGGGCGAATACATGTGCAGGAAGCTGGTTAGCGCCCAGCGCAAGGAGGCCCGGAAGGAAACACGAAAGGTGCTCGAATTTTCGCGACGGGTATCCCGATGTTGCAGTTATGTCCGTGACATACAAAAACGATCGTGTGGGTGAAAGGTACAGCATGTGGTCCATGACACCGCGCATAGTCCGTAAATAAAGTTCTAGCGATTCAGAATCCGTCTGATTCGTGAGTAGATATTGTTTCAGGAAATATTCGAAAGCACTATCCGCGTATGCCCCGATAGTGACCTGGACTGCGAGGCAGAATGAGCATATAGTCGGATCAAGGAGAAAAAAGAGCGCACGATTGACAGGCTGGCCAGTACCCAGAGTCCACATGGAAGGCAACAGGCCTTTCGGGTATTTCGACAAGTCAGCATCATACAGCCGTCGCATGACGTTTTGGGCGACTTCGTAATATTCTTTCTTTCCAGTAACCTTTGCCAGGTACTTGTATTCCATGGTACAGCTCGCGAGTTCCGCTAGCCAGCCATTGGCTCTTCCTCCCCATCCACCCACACGGTCTCCAGTCGCCGGAACAATGCCATATGTAGGGAAGCCTGAGGAAGTATTGAACGCTGGTAGAAGTGCTGCACCAAGCTCATCTGCCTTTTGTAGTAAGGCAGGGTCTTTCGAGAGACCATATGCAGAGAGTAACCCTCCTAAATACCGAATGACCGTCTCAAAGAAAGGTACTGATGACTTTAATATCTCTTGTCGTTAGTTTCGATCAAAGGTAGATATACAAAACATACATTATGATTTGCGATTGCCATCTTCTTGACGAGTTCAATGCCCCGGTCAAACTCGTCGTGTAGGCCCATTAAATATATTGTATCGAGGGAATCGACCATGGTTACTCCCCATCCGTTGAAACTGAAAGAGTGAATATTAATTCAGAAACGAGACTTCCGGTTTATGCTTGAAGCTTGTACAGTAAAGGTTTACTGGTTCAAGACTTGCGCACGGATGACAACACTTGACGGTGTAAACGATAGAATAATGACACCCACTTGTTAACAGCGCCATCAGTCAATGGCAAGAGCTCATCCATCGGGCTAGCATACTGCTCGTATCCATGGTAAGCATGCACGAATGCTTGCTTCACCATCTCCGCACGTTTTGCCCATTCCTCAGGAGTCACCTGCTTCTGCGGCACTGTCACATCATCATCATCATCAAAAATGAATGGCGACTTGTAACCTGGTCGCGGCACTCGTGGAGGCGGAAATGGACTGCTCAGAAACGGAGGGCCGCCAAATTGCATGAACATGAACCAAAGGAGGAAGAATGCACCGCCGATAATGAAAAGACTGGAACGCACGATGCCACGGAAGGGCTTTGGACGGAGGACAGCGAAAAGACGGGCTGTGTAGGAGGGTTCGTTGTCAACGGCCATTGCTCGCCACCCGCGTTCTGCGCCTGAAGCGCGATGCATGGGCAGCATTGTCGACATTGTCGGCGCCGCCGCTGCTGCTGAGGAAAATAAAGGAAGAGATGGAGAAGAGTAAAAGTGAAAGGAGAGGCAGTCGGTCGTCTAGATGAGTGTTGTGGATGCTACCATGGGCGGGATCTGGTCTCCCTCAATGGCACACGCCAAGAAATCAGGACAAGAATAAAGCATCCGGCTTTCTCGGCACGCCTTGCCGAAATTATACACCGACGATCAACTCACACCTCCCACTTGAGTTCCGTCCATTTGCTCCGAAATGTGCGGGCGACGGTGACGAGGAGTAAATCTCGGTCTGGACGTGTCAGATAACCACGTTCAGCTGCAACGCATATAGCTAGCCAGCCAGCGAGTCGATGGCCGCCAAGAATTGTCTTATGTGTTCTCATCCAGTGCCTGCCACGCTGTCCCCTCAGTTGTACCCAACTTACCCCGGTGGTAGTTTGTTCCTACCTCGTTTGAACACAAAACCTGATCCAGTCAAACCCTTGCAAATTGTGTACAAGCTCAGTTGACCAAGTGCCACACATATGCAACTAACAAGGTGACATGCTCGTCAGTGTTCCTATCTACAAAGAATCTCTTGTGTCATCCTTACTCGACGCTCCTGCCTTTCTCCGACTCCGACACGAAGAAAAGGGCGCTACATTTGTTCCCTTGGATCTCTGTTGTGAATGTGTATTGAACGTCTTTAGGCCACCTTTCCTCGGCAGAGAAAGTAGCATCATCATTTCTAGGGAATGTCTGCACTTTTCAGCTTCACTGGCATCGACGTACGATAAGACCATCAAATTTGAGATTACTCTCGGATCAGCAATATGTTCTGTCACTAGCACTACATATCTTTGTCTGCCCACATTTCGACCACTACATAACAGTCTATCCACCTCAGCAGGCTTGATCCGCCTATCAACTGTACCAAAAAGGAGCTATGACCTATTGATAGATATATATATACAGTAGCTCAGAAGAATTGATGAGTCAGTATTCCTAGCAATGTTTTTCCTACTGTCCCTATCCTTTCACATGCCCTTCAAGACAGCTTTTCACTGCAAAGTTGTTTTCATTAGAACATACATAGTATAATGTGTTTTGCACTATAATGAACATTATGTCTGGAAATAACACCAAAGCAATATACTCAACCCCAGTCCCTTTATTCATAAAGGTGTTAAGGATTACAGGCTCTAGAAGAATGTATACAGATGTCTTAAGTACTGTTGTGTTTGCTTTCACATTCTGTCTTTTTTCTATTCTGATGTCAAGCTTTATACATATTTGCTACTCAGGCAAGAATAGTACTTTGTGAGCTTTCTTGCATACTTTGCAAACATTTGCATGTAGGCACACATACAGCATTGATTCGGAGCATTATATCTACTCTTTGTATTGAGTATAGTTGTGTTGTTATACACATATTGACTACTTGTCCTTCTTTTGTTACAGTCTCTGAAAGCCTGCTCAGTTTTGTACACAGTGAATAGAAGCAAACACAATGGCATGGGATAGGTGTGCTCTATCTATAGTTGCTGATGTCCGGTCCCGGACCGCTCGGACTCGGTCCGGACGCAGGACTGGACTGATGGACTGGTCCTCTACAGTCCGGTCCTCATGGGTCCAGGAGAGGTCCGGTCCTGGGTCCATCATTTTGAGAAATTTCCCGGACCGATGGACTCGTCCGGACCCGGACTGGACTCCAGACCTGAATAACCTGAACTAATGTCTCAAATCTCGTTTCCCATATCTCTAGCTCACTATACTAAAACAGATCATACTCCTTTAAGGATCTTTGAATATTAGCTAGCACTTGCATAGTACATTTTACAAGTTTCTGGCAGTCCAAGCAAAGCAAAACTTTACTCCTGTTCTTTACTGTTCAATGTATGGCTTACTAAACTTGACTCTTCCTATCTGGTTAGTGTCTCCCGAAATATTTATTCCCTTTATGTATATTCACTCCTCTCCCGTCCTATGCCAAAGACGCTGCAGTCCCAGCCACCCTCCCCAGTCAAGCAGCCAGCCAATGCCCCTGCCCCTGACAAATTAGACAAGATGTCCGAAATCACTCTCAGAAAGAAGAAGAACGCTGACGCTCAGGCTGCTTTCCGTGCACGCCGTGCCAACTATATTGCCACCCTCGAAGAGACAGGTCCGTCTGCTGCTAAGTACCTAAATATTCATGTTCCGACAACTAAGTGTCCGTAAATCGCAGTAACCAGCTTAGAGGCAGTTGTAGTCCAGCTTCAGGACTCGTGTCGCAAGGCTTGCACTGAAGCCTCAGAATTGTGTCAGGAAAACCACTACAGTGTCTAGTCTGTAGATTATGTAGTATATACAAAAATATATTACTTTTGTACTTAGATACAAAGAATAATACTCTAACTCATCTCTTAAATTTTTTTTCTCTCAGGTCCAGTTATGGACCAGTCCAGAACCGGACTGGAACTTGGGTCCGGTCCACTACCCGTCCACATAGGTCCGGTCCCCAGTCCGGGACACTCCCGGACCGCAGATTTGGTCCGGTCCTGAGTCCAGGTGAAGTATGCCCGGACCAGACCAGGACCAGACTTCAGCAACTATAGCTCTATCAGTATCTACTCCACCCCCACTTCTATTAATGTCATCATCCTCATATTCTAGCATTGGTGAGTGGGTATGTGGTGTAGGAACTGCGTAAATTTATGGGACAAAAAGTACCAATCTCAGTGTGTCCCTCAATAGGGAATCTGGACCACGAGTTGTACAAAAGTCAAGGTCGAGTCAAAAAGCAGACCCATGTAATCCTCCCGAAAGAAGTTCAACATGGGCACACGAGACAAGGCAGGAATCTATGGCGCTGATAAAAAAGCCACAACGGCGCTGCTCTGTAGATGACCAGCCGGCTGATAAAAAGAAGCGCTCAGAGTCAAATAAAGAGTCCAGGTCATCACATTCACATCCACAGAGGCAGAGGCATTATTTTGAAGATGAAGGCACAGTCAACTTCCGGACCAGTGCTGGGGTCACACAAATTACAGTGCCAGCAAGGACTACAGTAGAGGACACGAGAGATGGGTTGAAGGTTACTGATAGTAATGGTCGTAGCTACATTATTAACCCAATAGAAGTGACATCCAAGTCCAAGTCCTGAACGTGGAGTAATAATCTGTGCTAAATACATTCACCAAAGCTAATATCTGACGCATATAATACTAATGCGCAGTGCTGATGACCTTTTTGTGATTCATCTAGTCATAAAATGCATTTAGTAAGACTTATCGAGCGTGCCAGTGGATCCGTCACTTGTGAACAGGTTTCAGAGTATAAGGTATTGAACAATCAACCAGCAAATGGACCATTCTTCATTGAACGAATCGCCGTACCTGCTTGTAGACAAATTCTCCGGATTCTAGACTAAGTGCCATACTTATAAAAGCTATTCCTATTTACCCAATTTATTCTATTCGATTCATCAGTTTCGTGATGGATTTAGGTGTGTTTTGGCACAAAAAGGAGGAGCATTTGGTTCATCCAGAGCGTCGGAGGTTGAAAGAAGAGTCAAAACGGTAGCCTATATTCGGCTTGTCTGAAGCAAGCCACAATAACAGTTGGTTAGTAGAATGAGAAAGAGAGTGTGGGTTGGTGCAGTCAGCCGCCGAGATTAGGAAGGCTTGACAGAAGAACGCTGTTTAGTGTGGGAAAAACCTCACTCTAAGACACGGAGCGTCCAACTCATTGTAATTGGACAATTAGGAAGAAGATGCAAGGTGAGTCTCTGATATCATGTGAACGTGGACTCAACCTCGATCGGAGGTTTAGAGGAAGTTACGGAACGGAAGCCAGAAGATGATTCACGGTTGTAATTTCCGGGCCGGCGTTCCCGGTGAAATACAGTGTATTGCATCACGTTCTACCCACCAATCACTACTGTCCCACCTATTAGTATTAGTTCATACACTTCACTTGCTATGGACTCGTGCACATCTCTATCTCTCCGACCCCCGTCATCTCTTTGGTGACGGTGCTGAAGTTGTCTCAAAAATATTTCCAGCTTAGCGATGTCAAACCTCAAGCAGGCAGAATTCGTTGCATCTCTTGATTGTGGCACTACCTCCGTTCGTTTCATCATTTTCGACGCTCGTGCCGTTATAGTCGCACAGTGCCAGCTGGAGTTCCCTCAGTATTATCCACATCCTGGGTGGCATGAACATGACGCGGATGAGATTCAGCAGGTTTCGGAACAGTGTATTGAACAAGCTTGCAAGGAGCTTGAGAAGAGTGGATGGACGCGGAGTAGTATCAAGGTCATTGGTGTGTACACTATCACCTTCATTGCGCGAATAAGAGATGTTCATCATTTGGGATGCTTTGGTGTCGCCCAGGGATAACAAACCAGCGTGAAACCGCCGTTGCTTGGGATCGCATGACTGGCCGTCCGTTATGCCGTGCCATTGTCTGGGATGACGCTCGGACTAAGGGCACTGTCGCCCACTTCCAACACAAATTGCGGGTCGACGGACTCGAGGTTGCACCAGGTGACTTTCGCAAGGGCGATGCTGGAGTAGCCGCCCTCCGGGAACTTACCGGCCTTCCGTTATCAACCTACTTCTCTGCAATCAAACTTTGTTGGATGATCGAGAATCATGATAATGTTCGTACTGCACATGACACGGATAATCTGTGTTTTGGTACCGTTGAGTCGTGGCTCGTATATGTCAGCACTTCTTCCATCTGCCACTATTTATTATTATTGAATAGTTGGATTTCAGAATTTTACGGGAGGGCATCCTGATGGTTTACATATCACCGAGCCGACGAATGCTTCCCGTACTTTACTTCTTGATATACACTCATTGCAATGGTCACCCGCACTATTACGCTTCTTCTCCCTCCGCCCTTCTATCCTTCCGCGGCTAGTTTCCTCCTCTGAAGTCTATGGCAACTTAAAGTCTGGGTCACTTACCGGAGTTCCCATTGCCGGGCTTGTGGGTGACCAGCAAGGCGCGCTTGTCGGTAATAAGTGTCTTCATCAGGGCCAAGCAAAGTGCACGTACGGAACCGGCGCATTCCTGTTGTTTAATACGGGGAGGAAAGCAGTCACAAGCGAACATGGTCTGCTAACTACCGTTGCATACCAGCCAGGTCCGGGCAAGAAAGCGGCATATGCGCTTGAAGGATCTAGTAAGTCCACATAGTAGCAATGTAAAGATTGAATACTTCATCTCAACTATCGTCTGTCCTCTATAGTTGCTGTCGCGGGAAGTGCGATCAACTGGCTTCGCGATAGTATGGGGTTGATTCAGACCTCGGCAGAGGTCAATACGCTTGCGGCTAAAGAACCCACAACCGGAGGTGTCTACTTCGTCACAGCCTTTTCTGGATTGCTCGCTCCGTACTGGGACCCTGGTGCTGCCGGGACGCTTATAGGTTTAACCAAATACACGAATCCATCGCATATAGGTCGTGCGGCACTGGAAGCGATCGCATTCCAGACTCGCGCGGTCATTGAAAGTATGTTGCTTGATGCGAGCTCAAACGAAGCGAAAGCAAAGTCAAGGGTAAAGTCGGAGTCAAATCCTGGATCGCTCCCCTCGGGTTCGCTGTCTGAGTCGGATTTTGAATCTCCCCTCAGTTCGCCTGTCGTTAAAGAACAGAAACCGATGGACCCATTAGATGGAGATCCTTCGTTGACCAATAAACATTTACCACCGTCTCCTCAACTGGAACCCCTTCCCACTTCACTTGTGGCTGTCGTGCCGGGAGATAGCAATAGCGCTGCTTCAAATCAACCCAAGAGTACTGAAGAAAAGGACTCGAACACTGCAGCAGTGGAATTCACACACCTCAAAGTCGACGGCGGTGTGACGAACGGTGATCTTTGTATGCAGATTCTTGCCGACATTGGTGGGTTCTCTGTTGTCCGACCCACGATGCGAGAGTCGACGGCGTTGGGATCCGCACTGCTCGCCGGCGCCGCTGTGGGGTTGTTCGGTTGGGACTTGGAGAAGCCAGATGAGACTATGAGGGAGGTTAATACAGAGGGTGCGAGGACGTTTGAGCCTGGAAAGCCTGTAGAGGAACGAGAGCAGCATTGGGGAAATTGGAAGAGAGCCGTAGAGAGGAGCCTAGGTTGGGATGAGGCTCCAGATGAGTAAAAATTACCCTCGTTCTGGCTCTTGGGGTACCATATTCTCTACACCTCTTCTATACTTCATTTATACCTCCTCTCTTCCTTCATTATGTATCTAATGACGTTGTCTGATTAAGTGCTAGAGTTTCAACAAATCTGTACCAATAGTAATCATACAAGAACAAGTAATGGGATATGCTGCTGTTCCTGAAAGTCACTCATGCCATTTCTCTGTTGAAGACTGCACGAACTTTTGCTAGTCTGCTCAATATCCCGTGCTCTACTGTTCGTAAGTAACCGGTTCACAAGCATGCTCTCTAAATCTTATTATATTCATGTTATACTAAGTACAACATGAAGGATACTCCGTAACATGCATCATGCTCTATGCATGAGATGCAAACGGTGATGAAGCCGGTCAGCACAAATTATCAGGCCATATCTTAGGCTGGGATTGGACTTAACGGGTAACTTCTACCCGAGCGTGAAAGTAACACCATTCTTTAAGGTAACTTTCAATCCACTCGACGTATTCTCTATTGTAGTACCTGGCTGGGCGTCGAATGTACTTTCCCCCCCGGATTTGCCAAAGTACTTAATTGTGGTGGTCTCGTCGAAAGTAATTGTCTGTGGAGCTGACACTCTAGCCTGAGATTCTCTCCTTCTGTCACCTCTGGATTCTCTCCTCTCCTCTCTGGATTCTCTCCTTCTCTCTGCGTGTTCGGGAGTCGAGCGCTTCTTCTTGGTGTTTGCTTGATTCGGTCCAGATTCTGGTTGCTGGCTCTGGCTGTACAAAGACACCGAGTTGGCAATTCCAGTATCATAAGTTGAAGAAGAAGATAACGACTTACGGATACACTTCATTTAACCATTGCTCAATGCTAGGAAATGAGGTTAGTAACATTAGCAGAGTCGGAGGATGAGCCAGGGGGCTAAATATCAATAGTACACACTTATATGGCATTTTGAATTTGAAACTGGCTATTTCCTCACTACTGTTCTCCTTGTATGAAATAATTCAGTCTTGCAGAAGTGAAAATAAAGACAGAAGAGATAATCAATATGCACTGTTATATATCATCACTATCATGTTCAAAGTAGATAATGTAAAGGAGTCCTGAGACAACATCATATTGTAAAACATTCAGTTCTGCTAAATTTATTACAATAAAGCAAAGATGCAACATAAGTTATTACTAATATCATATGACAGCAATGAAACATTCAGAAAGGCCTAGCAATGTTCCCTACTATTGGACATGGTTGGTAAAGGTTATACAAAGATGAGCCAAATTGCCTTCTTGACACAGGTAGCATAGTAGGTTACTTGGACTGGCTGGATGAATAATGTCTGTTTCAACCTTTTGAAAGATGGGTAGATGGGTAATGTTTTGTTGGCTGGTACAAACTCAACATGATTAAGTAAAGTGAGTTTGTTAACGTCCCAGATACCTGCCTTCTTCAAGTACGTGCTTGTATAGACATTGAGGCAGATTACTGTTATTGCAACCTACAATACACTGGTCAAGTATAATTATTAATTTATAACAGGTACTGCTTTGACAGCTTCTTTTAACTGCTAGAACACAGGTCCTCACAAATTCTCTCCTGAAATTGTCAGTGCATACCTACTTCGACTGCAAAGTGTGAGAATTGATTGAAATTGACAATGAGTGTGAATTGCAGTTAGACATATCAAGTGTAGTATTTAGTCAAAGGATCCAGAGACTAGTACAAGTCTATAAGGCGATTTGTGGGACAGACAATCTGCTGGTTAGCATCTTGACAATTTGATTCTTAGACCTTGTTCACTAGTGACTGATTTACCAACACACTCAATATGATGTATCACATGTATTTGGTAGCTACATGTAGTACAGAAGATTTTCTTACTATTTTTTGGTACTCTAAGCACAATATCAGCTGAGACAAAGCCTGTCAGTACAGATTATTGAGCCGTATCTTAGGCTGGACTTGGATTTGCAGGTCACAATCTGAGGATATAACTAGCACCATTACTTTGAGTTATCTTTAGCCCATCTGGTGTGGGAGTTGCTGAGGTACCTGGTGGTAATGTGATTGTACTTGTCCCATAGTTAATAGTGGTGCCACCTTCGTATACAGGTCCTTTAGACGAATACGACAGTCTGGACTCTCTCCTCGACCCTGAGTGCTTGTGATCTGAGTGTTTCTTCCCAATGTCTGCTTGCCTCGGTTCTATCGGATCGTCATGTACAGTGCGACGGCGATACACATACTGTGTTGGTTCTCTTTCTTCACGTGTCCTAGTATCATGTCCCCATGTAGAGCTTTTTCTGGGGGCATCATATTCTCCTGGTTTGGCGTTCTGCCGTGATTGTCGTACCGGTTCCCTTGTAATGATGTAACCAGTCAGTATTTTATCTTGTGAGTTGTATTGGGTGCTGCTAACTCACTCTGTGTCCACACTGTTTATCCAACCCATAATTCTACAACGTGGATAGAGTGTCATTTACAAAAAAGAGGAATAATTATCAGTAGGACGCGCTTTTTATCATCATTGTACATTGTGCTGCTACTGTATCTTTACTGCTAGTTCTTCTTGTGCAAAACCAGAAAGATTGTGAGAGGAACAAGAATAGAGTGAGGGAGAAGTAATCAATCCGTAGTGCCTTATACTAGCATCACTATACTTGAAGCAAAGAGTGTAAGAGGGTCTCAAAATAACGTTGAAGTGCAAAGTCCAGTGTTACTAGATTTGTCTTAATAAAAGTAAGGATGCAATATAAGCCATCTCTTACATCACGTGACAGTACCAAAAATATTCACAGGGAAGGCCTAACAATGTCCCAGACTACTAATCATGGTCAGGGTCTCAGGGAAGTTCATCCTAATATGTGAACTTGTCTACTTGATATAGACAGTATAATGCCTTGGTTGTACTGCTAGGGAATAATAGATCATGTTAGACTAGTCAAAAGAAAGCTATCTAGAGTTGTATTTTGCTAGTCACAGTTTCTCCAGCAGAATCAGGAAAAGTGATTTTGTTAATAATGGGCATAATGCATATCTAGTAGTACTCTCAATATGACAGTATGCTTCTGTTCAGAGAGACAGTACAATGCTGGAGGTGTCAAGGTGTAAACAGTCCTTGAAAACAATGATGTTGCCTTCTTGACTAGTAGGGAAGGAGGACCAGAGAATATTCATTCTATGTTCAAAAATAAGAGAATAGGAAGGCAGTTGAATTGTCCTTCCTAAGTGTCAGAGTTGGAAGAATATTGAGAGGGCTGAGCAAAGATGATGTCATTAGCTTTGATGGGCTTCTTTGCAAACTAGTATACTGATGTCTCTCTATAGCTACACAAGCAATACTAATGCATATACTCTATAGTCATGACAACACAAAACCCTGTAATGATGTGGTTCTGTAAAAAGGATGTACATGTATTGAAACATGTGTTTGGATCAATGGAGACAGATGCTGAGCAAGTTACTGGTCAGGAGAAAACAAACTGTGTAGCATCATAGTCTCATTTGTAAGGAGCATAGTAGGTTGACCATGAGCCTCTGGTATTCCACGTTGAAGTGGTCTTGCTAATTGTTTAGGGACATGTGTTAATTGCCGTTCACCATAATGATAAAGGCACAAGACAGGAAAACCCGTTGCTCGGCCGTAAGGTATTGACTATGAGCAGGATACAGCACACAGAGCTGGACCATGTTGCCTCCTGATTCTACAGCGGACCTGCAGGACCAGGCCGATATGTGCTAGACGAGTAAGAAGCGGTCGAAGGCAACAAGTACAGCATAACGGCGATGTGGAAAAGACGAGGAACAATAGTGTGTAAATAGTCTGGGGATGCGGATCGACGGATCGGCGGAAATTTCTTTCTGCTGAATCCATCGTCCTCCTCGACGCACACACATAGACTCTTATCTGTCCGTAATTATACCTGGAATGACGGATGTATCTTTGCTGGACTCGCAGGCAACATTCGCATCCTTAACACACGTGCTAGATGCTCGCCTTCTTCGAGCACTCGCTGACATGGGCTTTGCACGTCCTACTCTCGTACAAGCGCAGGCTATACCACTCGCACTAGAAGGCCGTGACATACTCGCTCGAGCTCGTACTGGAAGTGGAAAGACTGCCTCATATTGCGTCCCACTCGCTCAGAAGATACTTAGGAAGAAGGATGCGTTCAGTATTGAGGACCCCGCGCGTCAAGCAGTAAGGGCATTGGTGCTTGTGCCAACGAAGGAACTTGCCGACCAGGTGGCAAAGCACCTGAGACAGTTGCTTGCATATTGCGAGAAGGAAATTGTGGTAGTTAACCTCGTTTCTGGAACTTCGACGCATCTTCAACGGTGAGTAAGCAATGTTTTCCCTTCTGTTTACCTCTCCTCAATCTAGTGTCACAGGGTTCTCACATCTGAGAAACCCGATATTGTCATTGGAACCCCTTCCCGAGCACTTAGTGCACTCCAAGTGAAGGTAAGCTTTCGTCCTATCTTAGGATAATTTTTATATTGATGAGTTATTTAGGCTCTATCACTCTCGGACCTCGAATCACTGGTCATTGACGAGGCCGATCTTGTTCTGTCCTATGGTCATGATGAGGACATAAGGACGGTCATAAATGGCGGGTATCTTCCCAAGGTTTACCAGTCTTTCCTTATGAGTGCTACCATGACGAAGGATGTGGAGCTACTCAAAGGTCTCGTCCTCAGGAATCCGGTTAGTGCCCTCGATGAAAAATGTTCCTATTGGGCTATATGACGAGAATGTCTTCAGGCGATCTTACGTTTAGAGGAAGATGAAGGCGACGCCGCACGACTTAGTCAATATGTGGTGAAGTATGAAGCTTAATATTCTCAGCTTCACAGTGTAGATGTTTACTTTTGACACATGTATTCTAGGTGCAACGAAGTTGACAAATTCCTTTTGACATATGTCATCCTCAAGCTCAAGCTTGTAAAAGGGAAGACCATCATCTTTGTAAACGATGTCGACCGGTGCTACCGCGTCAAACTCTTCCTGGAGCAATTTTCTATTAAAAGTTGTGTCCTGAACTCGGAGCTTCCGTTAAACTCCAGAGTACACATTGTTCAGGAATTCAATAAAGGAGTATACGACTACATTATCGCAACCGATGAAGGTAGTGGTTCAATCGAGCCAGATTCTGATGACGAAACGGATGAAGAGGTCCAAGTGGATGGCGAACAATGTAAGTAGCGTTTAATGGACCTAAACGGAGGATGCACTAAGAAAGTACTTGCAGTAACGTCGACGCAGCGCGATGTGGAGCCGATCGAGCCAGGTGATCCTGGCCCTTCATCAACCAAAACGATGAAACGAAAGCGGTCGCCATCTCCTCGACCGACTCCTGAAGGCACCACAACTAAGAAGAATAAGTCACGTACGCAGAACGACAAGGAATACGGAGTCGTGCGAGGTGTGGACTTCATCGACGTCGCCTGTGTGCTCAACTTCGACCTCCCAACCTCCGCACGTGCATACACACATCGCGTTGGTCGTACCGCTCGTGCAGGCCGCACGGGAATGGCACTATCCTTTGTCGTCCCAGCAGCGGAATGGGGTAAGAACAAGGTCGTAGGCTGCTTGCCCAGTGCGCGCCGCGATGAAGTTCGGTTCAGTCGCATCGAGCGCCAACAAGCTACGCGTGGCAGTAAAATCAATGAGTACAAGTTCGACATGAAGCAGGTCGAAGCATTCCGATATCGCATGCAGGATGCGCTTCGCTCAGTGACTCGAACCGCTATCCGAGAAGCCCGAGTGAAGGAATTGAAATCGGAGATCTTGAACTCAGAAAAGCTGAAGGTTTGTGCCACCCTTATTGTACTTCGTCTCTCTGGAAACCGGAAGGCTCATTCCTGTACTGCATAGGCTCATTTTGAAGAAAATCCGCTCGATCTAGAGTATCTCCGGCATGACAAGCCACTCCATCCGACGCGCGTGCAGCCACACATGAAACATGTTCCTAAGTACCTCATGCCGCGCATGGGCACCGCCGCCTCCGCCGGCGAGCTCACAGCTGGTGCTGGCGGCGGTGAAAAGGAAGCAAGCTTCGTTCCTTTCCGTAAGTACACTGTACGAGGACGCGGTCGAGGTAGGGGTAGTCATACTGGACCGGGCAAGGGACGCAAGAAAAAATCGGATCCACTGAAGAAGTTCGGTCGATGAGTTCGTGGCTTTCGTGGAGCCTCGGGATTGGGCCGGGTACGATAATCCAGCCTACGCTTGGAGCTATCTGGATGTGGCCCGTAGTTCACAGTAATTTCCTTGGTCATGCTTAGTGTTCCTTACCGATGAGGCGAAAATCGTGCACGTCTTGGGTGATTGACAATACCGTCAAGGCCAACGAATTCCCGCTTGTAGTATGTAGAATTGGACTAGTGCTGCACACATCATTGATTTAGTACACGAATATTGGGGGGCGGGAAGGGAAAGCATATATGAACGAATATAGAGTATAGCTGGAGTAGCATGGAACAAGCGATTGAAATGAGGAAGAGAAGAGAAGAGAAGACAGCATACATCATTAATTCGGCTACACGGATACTGGGGGGAAGGGGGGGGGACGGGAAAGCATATATGAAGGACTACAAAGGAGCAGCATGGAAGGGAAGAGAAGTCAAGAATGGGAATAACAGTTCGACGACGAAAGATAATTAAACTGAAAAGTAAAGTAATACAGAGAAATTGAACGAAGACACACGGGGAAGGGAAATTTGTATAAGGTTTCAAGCGATGCGGCGCCTTCGCGTAGCCCGATGCTCTTCGTTGTTTTGTTTATAATCATCATCACGGCGGCCATCGTCGGGCTCGGGGCCATCCTGGTCATCGACTTCGCCAGCCTTCAGTGACCTGCGTGATCTATACGGTTTATCCCTGACAGAGGGATGCTCCATTATTATTTGCTGCAGTCTTTCAATCGTGGTCCTCGTTTCGCCCACCGGGCGCGGCAGTACATGTTTTTTGAACTCATCAGTTAAGAAAAGTTCTATCGGCCACCCTATAGGACGAAGAGGTGGTGATTAGCCGGCTGTGCGAGGACTACGAAGGAAACATACATACACCACTCGCGGTCAACCGTTATAATATGTCCCGCCCCTTTACAGCACGTGTTGATATGTCTCTGGCACGAGTCCTGTCTGTTACATCCCTTCATACAGATAGAACACAGATAGCCTTCAAAGGCGTGTCCGCTGTCCTCCGGCAGGTGGGTCACGATATGGCGATCGTGCGCCTGTGCTGTAGTGGAGGTACTCGTACAAGCACCTCCGAACAGCTCTTTCCATTTACACATAAAGCGTTTTGGGCCCGAACGTCCCCGCTTCTGTGGCACTGAAGAGCTAGCTTGGTCTGGGGTTGGATCAAACTCGTCAGCGTCCATATAGTCGCCTTTCGTAGTGGCCTTGCGCTTGCGTGGAGAGGTACGTGTTGAAGGGCGTGCGGCGAGGTAGACCGGGACCGGGACCGGCGAACTGGCTGGTGTGCTCAACTCCGAGCTCGGTGGACTAGAGCACGAACTACTGAGCTCTGGCGTGGAACTGCCTCGAGCAGCATCGAAAGGCGAAGCCTGAGGACGGGGGGCTTTGCGCGAGGTTGACGACGAATTGTTTACGCGAGGAGAACAGATCTTTCGTCCCTTGTCTTTGCGCGGTGTGGTATTCGCGACTGTAAACGAAGGGCCATTCAAAGTCTCCCCTTGCGTATGCGGCACGTCAATACTATAGCCTGCCTCTCTGTTAACACTGGACTGGACAGCTTCGTCTCGCCTTGCCATATCTTCAAAATCCCATTAGTATTACACAGTACCTTATACAAAATAAGAGACATTACAAGTTGGTGTCCCGTCCGGAAGGAGGCTATCCAGGTAGGCAGGATCGGAAGTGTCTCTTCCAAGTCCGTCGACGCTTGGGCCGAACTCGAAATCCTCATCCATGAGGGTCAAAATGCCATCCAGGTCTCCCGCAAGTTTGGCCGCTAGAATAGCTCCAGCCGAACTCTCACAAGGGTATCCTCCGTAATAACCAGCTTTAGAATAGTCAGTCTCTGCAGCAAAGGCGGGTCATTCAGTAAAATGCTCACCGGAAGATTCCTGTATCTTAAAGGTTCGTCGGTCAAAGGGGACGTAGACATAGAGGCATGTACGACTTACATTCTCAGTGTCGGCGGGACGAACGAACCAACCGTAGTCCTCCAACTCGGAACGGTATTTGGCATTAGAGGCAGCTACGGGATCAGCTGCTCCATGGACCTGAGGATACACAGTAGACATAGCGTGCAGAGTGATAGGAGGGAATAAAAAATAGACAAGCTAGTTGAACTGGATGGGTGCACAAAGGAAGGTGGGCAGGGGGATTTATAGGTCCATCGAGAGTGGTCATGCTTAGGCGGCCATCGATTGAAGAGAACGATTAAGCGCTCCAAGTGGCCGTAACACGTTTCCCTTCGCGAGTGGGGTGATACCCAAGCGCCAAAAATTGGGAACGACAACAATGGGCGGGAGCAACACGTGGGGGACTGGCCATAATCCTACGATTGTTCAGCGCGCCCTGAAAGGCTGGACGTGGCTCGTCGTTGCCAAGCTGTGCGGTCTCCCTAGGACTACTCGCTTAAGTTTATAGAACAAGACAGACCATTTATGCATAAAGGTCGGTAATAGTCTAACGAAATTTCTGAAAATTTCTGTTACTCGAGATGAGGCCGTAGGACATAATTCCCTTTGGCTGACTGACCTTGAGCATGTTACGCCAACTGGCGACGGATCCCATTGTATGCTGTCTGTACAAGAAATAACGATGCTAACAATGATAGACGGGGATTAGGATGCTTCGGTACAGAGGTGCGGAGTCTCCGGGAGTTTGAGGCCAGAGTGTGAAAAATAAGGTTCTAGGTGGCCTCCATCGTATGATGGATTCAAAGACCTGGCAAATGCCGGAATAATCTATCAAGATTGTTCTATCGTACTATATGATATAAAAAAAAGGACGGCTCTTTTAGTAGAGCGAGAACGAGACTGCACTGCACTGCACTGCACTCCAAGCATTGATCGCGTTCTTCGCAGAACAGAAAGGGAACTCATGACGCAGGGGGTCGGCACGGTCCAGGAGTTATGCAAGTGGTCCCCACTATGCAAAGTCATGATTGTGATTATCAGCCTACACATAGAAAGCAAGAGTCTCCCTCAGATGCACAGCGACGGACACCCGAGAATCGATAATAGCAAGCAAACCCAACGCGAGTTCTTGTAGATGAAGCGCAGCGAGAGTCAAAGGCCCCAGATAACGAGACGCGAATTCATACCAGGATATACGAATGAATCGAGAAATACAAATGTCAGTTAGCAACAGACGAAATCCCCGCAATCGAGTTCCCGGTCTTTGAGCAGAAGCGACCAACGCGTTCACGTTCAAGTTTGTTTCAACGTGTGTCACTGTCAGGTTGTTGAAATTGGCGTTACAGGTAATGGCACGTGCTTGTGACTTTTCGTGTTCAATAAACAACAGAGCCACGAGACGCGGCGCTTCTATTTTGACGCTAAAGTCTAAAGGCCCAAAACATTCTTTGGCCTCGCATCTACGAAATATTAGCATCGAAAGCTTCAACTACATATACTTAATATAGAATCCTTTGAATACAAGTAAAGCAATAAGAGTCCTCAATCGGCTCGTATAGAGTACATCCCTCTTCACTTATGGCTATGATGTAAAGGTGTAAACAGAACAGTTAAGAATGAGGAAGAATGCAGAAGGAGGTAAAGCAGAAGTAAGTAGAATGTAACAAGACGGAGCTCAAGGGAAGTTGAGAGGAGAAGGAGAAGAGACAACCAGTAAATGAAGCCGAGGACATAATGGGCAGGGGCTTCTTATTCGCTTCTTCGCCGTTTGTTTGGACGAGAGGTTCCTTCCTCCTCAGATGTATCATCAGTAAAAGTTACTTCCATCCCAAGTTCTTCTTTAATCAAGTCCATCCACGTAACGCTGAACGGTTGGTTTGCAACCGTCGGATGACGGTCGATGACATCGTCAATGTATTCTTTCCAACTGCGCCCCTCGTCTTCGGGCCGTGGAAGGGCACCATATTTGTATTGGTTCGTATGGAATAGAGGCTTGGGCCACCCTATGGACAATGGTAAAATAAGTATGTAAATCGCTAGAATGATACGTGCAAGAGGACAGAGGCCACTCACACCACGGCCGTTTAATGTCTATCATGTACTCCGATATATCATGGTCTTTCAGCTTTTCCTTATGTACAGACCTTATATGCCTTAGAAGTGGATCGTCCCTCACAAAGACGCCTTTCTTGCTCCTACGAAGCGGGTTGATCCTATTGCTACTCGTCATTGCCGAGGTCTTTCGTTCGGTCATGCAAAGCTTGCACTTAAATCCGGTGAAGAGTTTGCCATCCTCCGTCGGGAGATGCGTCAAGATGTGACGGTCGTGAGCTTGCTTATCCGCAAACGAGTTGTCACATGTCCCGCCGACGAGTAAGTGCCAGTTGCACGCGAATGCGCCCTTGCGCCCTCTAGGTCGTGATGAAGGCGATTCATGTTCATGAAACGAGTCGTCGCCCGGCGAATGCCGCTTCTTCGAGGACGTCGCGCTAAAATTGGTCGATGGTGATTCGGTCAGGTCCGGGGTCGAGTTTACGGACGGCCTGGACATGTCCGATCCAGGACTGCTCGATGCGTGGACATTCCCTCCGTTTGGACAAAGAATTCCTTTGTCGTTTACCGTATTCGTCGACGGAAGCATCAGACACGCAGGGTTAATGGTACTGTGCATCGAGCTGGATCCGGACGACGCGTTTTCCGACGCGTGAGATGAACGCGCCTCAGTCGAGTCTGACGGGTAAAAGTTATTCGAGTCCCTCGCGTTGGCATTGTTAACCAATGACGCGTTCCAGGTTGACTGGCAGGAAGTCTCCAACGCGTGTTCGTCGCCCGCATTCACGCGAGACGGACCGTCTGAAGAGCGAGAGTTCCAAATGGTAAGGGATGTAGTGTCCTCAGTGACGAGACTTTCACTCTGCCAATTGGTTCGCGGTAGCAGAGCACTAGCGTCCGTTACCGGTGGATAGTGGTCCTGCCAGGGATTTTCGAAATTCGCCCAAGCACTGCCGTCGGTTTCCACAAAGGAAGACTACAAAACACCCGCGTTTAGGTAACTTCATCAAGTAGAATGTATGATCTTAGATACTCACGTAGTCGTAGCTGAGAAAGGACGCATCCATACCGCAAGAAAGACTTGGAGTTGATAAATTTAAAGGGAGAAAGCGGTGGGGGGGGAGGGGGGAGGAGGGGGAGGTTGAGTCTGAGAGGTTGAGTTTGACTCTGGCGAGGGAATCCTTTAAAGACGTCACCCAAATGTCACAGACCAAACAAACTTTCCAAGGCCACAACACGTTTCTTTCTGGGGTCTCTCCATCGTACAGAAAGCAACAATGGGAACTGATGTGCGCATATGTCGTATTATATTGAACACAAAGGGAGAACCCTACGTCCTACCTAGACTTGTACGTCTAAACAGCCTCGCGGGTGCGGATCAAGTTGCGGGACCTTAACTGATTCCGAAATTAAATAAGGCCGGACTTGAAGAATGTTCGTTTCGACGGGGAATACAAGACGAGTCAAATTGCACGTACCGATTGCAGTGCTTGGAGTAAAGGGGTAAAGTTCTTCTGAGATTCTGTCAGGATCTTGAGAAACTTTCCTGGAGCCTCGGAAAGCACGACTTCCACTGAGATTGATAGGAGTCGGGCATAGGGTAGCGCGTTATAAAGTTGTAATAGCCTAAGCGTTCCAGGCACCTGGGGCCCAAGTACAGCTTGAATCAGCTCGGCAATCTGGCAGAAAGACCAAAGCCACGTACTTCTAATAGCCAAACAGAGCAGTTGAAATGCACCAAGATCAGTTCGGGATCTCGGTATCGGATAAGAGAGCACCACCTGCCCGTGGCTCGCTTAGCTTTCGACAACAATGAACGGCCTCCGCTCTCCAGAGTCCTTCTCCCATTATTTCTCTCGTCGCACACTGTCTGAGCTGGACTACGAGCCCAGAAGTACGGCTATCGGGCGGCGAATTCCGTTGGCAACGAGGACCACGTTCCACAAATCCAGAAATGGGGGACATTCCGAGGATTTGGTAACAACGGTGCACATGAGTCGCTCGAGCAGCTGAACATCGAGATACACCGGGCTTCGGTCGCCTCGACAGGAAAATGGAATGTTAGGGATTCTAAGCACATACTTTTTTCATTGGCCGTTATATGCCGCCAGTTACCGTCGAAAATGGAAAGGGGGGGGGGGGGAAGGTGGCCGGGACAACAGTACGTGCTTTGAGGATTTCAGTAAGTCATACGAGTACGCGTAGTGCATACTCCCTATCCACGACCTCGTCATAGTACCCATGAAGGACTAAGATTCCGTACGCTGCAGCCCCGCAGTCATCGACAGATGCGCAGCTTTCCAGTTTCACAGCCCGAGTACCTCTTCCCGTAAGTGTTTCTATTTTTGGAATACTCGACGAAACGGCCTTCAAGACTTTTTTTCTACACCACGAACAGAGACTATACTACTCTCCCCCAAGTGCCTATGAGAACGAGATATCCCTCTCATGATAAGAGGGTGCTCTTGTGATTTCTCGAGATATCGAAGGTGCACAGTACGTACATTCCAAGTTCTCAGCTGACAGCTAGCGTGCATAGAAGCTTTCAAAGTACCGAGCTGATTCCCAAGAGCAGAATGCTAGTCTCAAGCATGTTTTTCGTCATGACTCCGTACGATGGAGTTGACTCAAGATGGTGCTGGCTCTAGTAGAAGATCCGTTGACTGACAGTGTACAAGAATGGATAGGAAAACATTTGACCGGGTTCTGCCGAACGGACGGAAAGGAAAGGGCGTCGATCGCTTTTCGTCACGGCACCGTTCGTCTCCACTGTTTCTTGTTCAGCGACCACGGCATCTCCGCCTTCTCTGCAATGGGTCAAACAACGTCCTCCCAGCCGACTCTCTCTGCTCAACAGGCTGCGCCGCCTGCAGGTTGTCCAATGCACGCCAACTCCAGCACTGGTGCTTCCGAACCTGCCAAATGTCCCGTAGCACCCTCCGCTTCCTCCACCCCAAATTCTCTCGATGCTCAAAACCCAGCAAAATGTCCAATGGGACATAACGGCTCATCCACAGATATCAATCCATTAAACCAAATGCCAGTACTTGCTCAAACCGCCGCTCCAGGCCAAAACCTCTCGCTCCCGACTGACCGGACGTCGTCTTCGATCCCTCGTTCCGGCGAAGAAGGCGGTGGCGTATGGGAGTATCCTTCTCCTCAGCAGTTTCATAATGCGTTGCTGAGGAAAGGAATGGAGACCGCCGAGGAAGACGTGGACATGATGGTGCAGATACATAACTTCCTCAATGAGCGTGCTTGGGACGAGGTGCTCAGATGGGAGCGAAGACAAGACGAGTACGTAGATCAACGTTGACTTTACACTTTATGAGGTTCTTAGAAGTCAACGACTAGGTCTGCCACAGTTGAACTCGCCCGTTTCAAAGGCCGACCAGGCGAGCTCTCGCCCAAAGCCCGCTTCTGGCTCTTTGCAGGCTGGCTTCTTCCAACTCGATTTAAGTACGTCGAAATTGCCTTTCTTTTCATCCCTGATTGTTGGCGTTCTCATTTCACTTTACTTTTATTTCTCTACTTTTATCAGCTCTGAACCGCCCTTCGACCGACATGACTGGATAGTCAAACGCCGCTCAACAGGCGAAGAAGTACGCTACGTCATCGACTACTACAGCGCGCCTCCCGAACCCGACGGCTCTCCTTGTTTCTCGCTCGACGTCCGACCCGCACTTGACAGCGTCAGCAGCGCGCGAGACCGTATAGCAGTTGCCACCGAGGAAGCATGGACAACTTGGAAAGCCAAGCAAAATGAGCGCGAATCTTCATAAATTTCCTCTTCGCTGGACGTAAGTATCTTAATACCTTTGGTAGATATGACTACAGTTGTTTCGTTTCGTTTCGTTTCTTATATTAGACTATGTTAATATGCTCATAATCCCTAACCCCCATTGTATTTATTATATTAACGCATGAGATCAAAAGATGGATATATGCACAGCAATGTAATATCTGTCTATGCCGCTATCTAAGCCTTCGGATCATACTTGTCGAACTAATTTCACGATTGAGTGATAAATAGAGGAAGGCAGATGAGAACTTTTGCACCTTTCATTGGAAAATCTAAAGGCCTTTTGTTTTGCTGACTGCAGAATGACTATTCTGTTTGAGAGGGCCTTCCGTTTCAAAGCATACATGTATAAGGTAGATAAGAAACGTTCTAGAGCATCTGCAGATATGAGCAGTATAGAGGGAAATCCCGAGTAAAAAAGAACTCAATATAGTATCTACTATCTTGATAGCAGGTCTTGCCTGCAGGATTTGAAAATTCGATTATTTCAGTTTGCGTTGGTTGGTTCTTTCACAGTCAATGGTGAGTCTATGCAATGAACGGATACAGCGACGCTATGGACTCCTTTACCAAAAAAAAAACGCACTAACATGTCTCGTAAGCAAGATCAGTTGAATATTAATAAACTCCGCTATTCAGAACACGAGCCAATTATTGTAACGGCATCCGGAAAACTCTCCAACACCGTTCTCAACTCATGTTATCATAAGTGATTACCGTCGTACATTCTCATTGTCAATGTTAAGCTGAAGAAAATCCTCGTCGTCTTCTATATCTCTAGTTAATACAAAGTTCAGCCCCTCCACGTCGTATCTTCATAATGGATCCGGTCCATCTATATTACCGCATTATTATCCGCCCCGTCCTCTAGTTGGCCCTCTTCTCACAAACCTAACTCTGAAGGGTCCGCGCGGTGCGCGTGGTCTCGGTATCCTGCTAACCCATCGCATGAATGGCATCTGACCTGGACCGTGTTCAGCCTCCTATATTCAAAATTGAGTACGTTCAATATAACTATACATTCCGAGAATCTTGAAGAAATCTGGCCTCGGGATCAAGATCAATCACCAGTGCACCAGAGTGTCAACCCGCAGCGAAACGAAACCGGTCCCTGCGCTTCTTCCCCAAGTCATGCTCGAAACGCACCTCTGTCGGTACTGGGACGTCTGGAATATGTACGTAGTATCCCTGCCTTGCTCAACGTATTAGTTGTTTTGTTGCGTACCCGCCTGGAGCACCCGCAGGTAGTTCTTCCGGCTGTCCAAGCCCAAGTGCACCCATTTGGAACGCACCCCATGAGTATGACTTCCCATCTGCAGAGAGCGCCACACCGTAATAATCGCCCAGACCGACTGAAATGATCGCCTTGTATTGCAGTTCAGGTATGACGTGCGCCGCTGTGCCCGTGTCGCGTTGTAGGACAATAGAGCTATCCTCGTTTGTGTACGCAACAAAGTGGTTGAAGTGCGCTGTAATGTACGAACAATGAATAGTCAGCTCGATGGTAAACTTGTGTGAGAAACAAGGCAAGAACATACGTGGGTGATTTGTACATCTACCGGTGGAGCCAGAGCGTCGGGTTTCCCATCTTCCCTTCGCTCCCCGCCAGGAAACGCGGGGTGCGCGCGAATCTTCTCTGTTTCACTAAAGTTTGGAAGCTGTAAACAAAGCGCGATTGAGACCAGCCCGAAGATCATCCACTGTAACAAACGACTTCCTTACATATTCCCATTGTGCTTGGTGGACAAACGTCTCATTGCTCAGGCCACCGAACTTCAGGACGTGTCCTTTGTTTGTCAGAGCTATCAAAAACCCGTCCATCCCCGCAATCTTGACAACCTTCGTATCTTCTTCCTCCGTTTCTATCACTCGGCCCGTGTGCGATAATTCAGGAAGGCGGGGGATAGCTAGAAGTTTCTGTGGGTTATAGTGCAAGTCCCACGTCACGCAGGGAATTGTACCTTCTACTGTTGCTTATGCACGCTTCTCCCCCTCTGAGTCCATTTGACCCATTGTCACACCCAACTGTTGTTGAATAGATTCACCGAGTGGCCACCAAATATAGACATCTCCAAAGGCAGCCAAAGCAGCTCTGTACCCCACCCACATTCTGCTTGTATTGGTGTTGAATCCGGGGAGGTACAATCTAGTGCCGGAGTGAGAAGTCGAAAGGGCCTTCCCCAAGAGGTGAACGCCCATATTTGGTTCTTCGCATCTATAGCCATGGAGTGCCTGCGTCCACAGCTAGACGTCACATTAAACAATGTCCTATGGCGTATGATGGCTGAAAGTATACTGACCTCCATGTTCGAACTGGTTCAAGTAGTTCAGGGCGCGATGGCGTCTCTGCAACTTACCCAGGTCGAGAAAATCCATCACTCTGTCGGCCGAACCCTTCTCCATCCATCGTGCCTTACAGACAAGAAAACTAAATAACTTACTCCATTAACTATTGAACGTGAACATACCCCAGACATAACCTCTCCCCCAAGAATCCAGAGCGTGGAATGACCTAGATATATGCTATCAACTATAGCTGGCTGAAACGGAAGAATACTCGTACCATCCTCCCGCTATTGGGTCGACTATAGCGGAGTTCTTCGGGAATTCCAGTTGCTCAGGACGTGGCACACCACTTCGACTATGCCTTGTGAAGGACCCTACTGGTCCTAATCTGCCATTCCCACTACATCTAATTCCAAAGCCAAAATGAGCAAAAACCAAATCAGAAATAAGCATTCTCGAACCCCAAACGAAAACCTTGGAATTGCTAAGGCCTTTGCAGATAAATTTCCAAGCTTTCGTCCTCCTTGCCCGCGAACCCTGAAAGTTGAAATCTTCTTTGCATTTTCTCTTCTCGTCGTTGCACAGATTGGCGCAACAGGGATTCGTAGCACTTGATGCAAGTACATCGAGTACTGGCAAGTTTGGTAGAACGTGGTCAATCAACAGCTCATGCGGTTAGGTTTACAAGTGAAGCCATCGTTTAAAGCAGGTATATGAACTCGTTGTGTTCCTTATCAAGTAGTAGTAAATGACTACGGCGTAGACTGGTTGGAAGACGTGGTGGTTGCCAAATCAGATTCACGGTCCAAGACACAGTGATTACGTAACTTTTTTTAACTGAAATGTTGTGGAAACCCAGACTCTGTTAAGTGTTATTATATCTTCTACCAGCTGCTCTTTTTGCCTTCGCCAAAACCTAGCAGGCAAGCTGCCCGAGCTGCCATTTAATATTAGCTTTAGATGTAATCATTCAAAAAAATCTCATACTGCTTAAAGTACATAAATAAATGAATATATTGTCCTACTAATAAATATAATAAATGAGTCAATTGACTCTTTAACGATTGTGGTCATTCCGCTTTACTGAAATTTAACATGCTAGAAGTCTACAAGGCCGTGTAATGATTCAGGATGTTCGGGGCAACTACTCGGACGAAGGCTTAGAGCAGGAGGGTCCAGTTCAATGACTTCTTCAAGGATGTCAGTCAGTGATCAACTCAGTCTATATACTTTCTCCAAGTAGAGTAGTGTACTGATTAATCATTAAACTTTGGACATGTGGCACAGTTGCAAGGTGTGTGGGTTATCTTGAATATACAGCTTTTTTACAGTAGAAACGAGAGAAGATATCACCGGGGTCATGTACCGATGGTACCATTTTGACGGTCGAGACGTGACGTGCATGATCCCATCTCTTTTACATCACCCCCCGGCGACATTGCTCGCTTATTCCCGCCTGGTATTAATAGCCACAGAGCGAAAGATACGCCGTAAAGGATGACAAGGCTGGGGAAACCGAATCAGTAATGTAAATCTAACGCAGTCAACAATGGACATACAGGGGCTGCAAGCTCCCGATCCCGAACCTCTGAGCAAGTGCACCTGTGATGAATGGGAAAAGCGCGGAACCTACGTGGCTCCAGTTTATTCCGCGCATCTCGCACGACAATACTTCATCAGGCTTACCTGCATAGCCAAAAGATGCAACCCAGCCGATTGACCCGTTGAGCAGCCACTGTGGTACCAAACGACCCGTCTCATTCATCATGATAGGGTACATTGGACCAAGGAAAAATCCGACAAAAGAAATCGCCACTGCATCAGCGACTAGGTCCCGCACAAGCCATACGACTAACTCAAGGCTGGCAAACATCGCCAATCGTTCAATTCAAGGCTGTGCTTGGAGGAGACTAAAGCTCACCCTAGAGAAAGCAGGATGTACGCGTAAACGACTAAGTGCTCCCCAACCTAATTTAATCGTCATATGAGTAACCAAATGAAAAGGACTACGGAGAACCCAAACCTTTTCATTCACCCATAATAGGCAGACTCGTCCAAGCGTAAGACCTTCAGCAACGGCATGACCCAAGCCCTTCTGACACCAGAATACGACAGACATACCTCCAAAGAAGCCAGTCGAGACATAACCAGACGACGGACCTCCACCACGATCCTTCTGCATATAGGAAACAGTCCACCCTAAAGATTTAGTAAGGATTACAGGACGTCTTGAAGCTCAGGAAGGCGACAGACATCCGATAGTGAATTCAATGCCGACATAAACCAAACTGAAGAAGGCCAGGACATGGACTACCTTAAGTCTCAGGAACTGCTTGTATTTGCTTTCCTTGCTGGTCGCCTGTTTCATCGGAGCTTCTCCACATTCGCACAAACATTCTGGACGTATTATGACTGGTAAACCAACGAGTATTGTTGATCAAAGAAAGGCAGCGTACCGTCTTGGGTCTTCCCTTTGAACACAAAGACAAGAAGAAGTGTATTTACCATCGCAATTCCAAGCGAAATGATATAGTGAAAGGACCAGTGCCTCGGCATTTTCGCGAATTGCGTGGCAGCTAGCGGGGAACAGACAGCCCCCAAACCTTATTGGGTGGGAGAATTTCGTCAGAAATAGTACCGGCAAACTTCGTCGAATTGTTATCGAATATCCGAACATACCGAATCCTGCATGCATGAAGCCCATCTTCTTGGACGAGTTTTCCGACAGGCTCGCAACGTAACTGTTACTTTGGGCAACCTAGAACATTTATTAGTTGCTCAGATTGATAGAATAGTAAAGTAGATAATCACCTGGATAGATATACTCCAGCCGATAAACAGGAACGCAGTACAGAAGACAGGGAACGGCGGTGCTGGGATCATTAGTATGTAAGCAATGATCTGTCCGAGAGAGCCTAATTCGTTATTAGTCTTTGATAAATATAATAATCAGCAATGCGAACCTAGGACAAGAACCTATTGCGCAGAGTCAATAAAAAGTAAGGAAGAGAAATACTGGACGTACTTTTCCGAATCCGATTTTCTCGGATAAATATACATTTGCGGTCGCACCAATGAAGAAGCCCTGACAAGTCAATTTCAGTATGTTGGCCAATACGTCACGAAGAAAATAAAAAAAACGAACGACACAGATCACGATGAAAATGATGGAGACGACGGTATAGTTGACCTAAGGAAAAACGACATTAGTGAATGAAATTAACTGATTGGTTCCCTCGGCGACCGACAAACATTGTAAAATATTTGCAATCTGGGAATCAAAGGTCCAGCAGTCGAGGTTTCCCAGCCTACTTGCATTTGTGCAAAGAAAAGAGCGAAGAACTGCAGCCTTGCAGTGCGCATCATTGCCGGCGTCTTCGGTGAAACGAGTTGACGATCTGTCATCCCATTCTCGTTCAGTGCATGATCTTCGGATTCAGAGGCGTCCACCTCTGCTGGACCGTAGCCAGTCTCCACATTACTGAGCTTACTTTCCTTATAAGTGGGCAAAGAAGGACCGGAAGGCATTGTTATTGCAGCATCAGGCTTTGTGATAGCTTCATCCACAGTAGACGTGCCAGATCCAAGCGGAGACATTTTGGACATGAGCCTGTACAGGAAAACAGAATCACCTGAAGCACAGCGAGCCCTGCTACATCAAGTTTGTCCTGTGGATGAAGAGGAGACCTTCTGAAAAACGAAGCCTTATTCGTGCTGAGCGACACGACAGTATTTTGTTCGTGGCACGAATCTCCTTTCAGATAATTCCGCGATAGGGCAATTGGTAAAGCGCATTTCATTCGCCACGTAGAGGCACTGATCTTTTTACATAGTCCAACAAATTCCATCCAATTCCCAGTTCCGAGCCACGCGTGTTTGCCATGAGAAGAAACCAACTGGTCGTTCTAGGAACGGCCTTCGGCCTTCAGAGTCGAGCACAATCTCTCTTCTCTGTTAAAATACTAATAAACCAAATGTCAACGATAGACTTCATTAACGGTGTGTACAACCAAACATGATCTTACTTATTTAAGGTTTCCGGAAGAGCAATCTAGGACTAATGGACCTGCACACCTTTGAGCGCGTGGCGGTGACAGAGACTCATTAGCTTGGTTTGCACGACGCAATGGGAAATATCTAAGACATATGGAAAGGAGCCGATGGGTGAATGCAATGCCATTTGATAGGGATCAAGTGACTTGAATTCAGTGGTGTCCTGTGTTGTCTGGAAGATAGCAGTGCCATACAGTGGAAGTGAGCAAAAAGCCTTTGAGAAGAAAGGAAATTAAATATCTGTAAGCAAACTAACTGAGACGATAACAAACCGGGATATTACAAATAATATACCTTACAATATTTAATATATTGTTGATTTTTCTCAGTACTTTCCCTTTCCTCCATCTCCTCTGAACAAACTCAACCGCAACGAGGATGAGACGCTGTTTACGAACGGATGGATTACTAATAGCAGGAAATTTAAAAGTCATTCGAGGTGAACAAAATACCCGCGTCTCGATGAAAGGTTGGACTGTGGATATAATAATATATCCGATATCGTAATCCGCATCGCGATCTAATTCATCATTTTATATTAGAACAAAAGTGTAATTTGGTATCAACAGTATCTATCGAGTTATTTATATGATCTCGAGGACGTAGAATAGATTGTTGGAATTTTCTCCGACCATCAAAATCTGATACAGGTTGCTGCAAAGGAGAGATGTGAAGATGAATGTCGTCGTGTTTCTATCCTGAGGTATCAGCACTGGCCATCACGTCATCTGTGTCTTTTACCCATGAGCTCGCCAACTATAAGATCCATGTCTTAGCAACTTACTCATGCTAGCCCGCACATTCACATCAACCATAAGAACATCCACCGTGTTCTCGTCGTTACCATTCTTTCTTATAAACCGAGGTTTAGGTCAAGCCCAAGTCAGGAATATGTCGAACGACGCGAGTGCTAGTCCTACTGCTACACCCTCTAACAGTAATAACAAGTCGGACTCGGAATGGCGTGCCATCTTGTCACCTGAGCAGGTCGGTCGTAACCTTTCAAGAACGGTTAAATTGTACTGATGTTCTATCTACACAGTTCAGAGTACTTCGAGAGAAAGATACTGAAGCACCGGGCAAGGGCAGGTTCGACAAGCACTATGAAAGTGGAGTGTATACATGCGGAGCATGCGATGCACCATTATACGTTAGCAAGACAAAGTTTAACAGCGGTTGTGGTTGGCCTGCATTCTTTGATGGTTGGTCCTATTTTCAAGGATGCTCTAACTCATCCCTGCAGAGCAAAGCTGATAAAGATCAATGACAAATAGCAATCCCTGGAGCGGTAAACAGACATGAAGACAAATCGCTCTTCATGACGCGAACAGAAATTACTTGTGCTGCTTGCGGTAGTCACCTTGGGCATGTATTCAAGGGCGAAGGATTTAATACGCCTAGTATGTACCCTGGCTGTATGCACTATATCGAACTTGCCTGACACGTCAAACTTTCTGTAGCTGATGAACGTCACTGCGTTAATTCAATCTCTTTAACTTTCAAAGGGGAGGATGGAAAGGTTGAACAAGGCTGACTGTAGCTAAACCCATCCAAAAAATTTGAAGTTGCTATGTCTTACTTTTGAACAGCAAACGAAAGGAACATAAATCTTGAAAGACTCTTGTACATTGATATTGTATTATTAAATGGCGTCAATCTCGCAAGCCAGCAGGGTTCTTCAAATCGGAATCCGCGTGAAGAAGCAAAGGAACGGAAATGTAGAGTAGAGTAGAGTAACGAAGAAAGCAAGTGGATTGGTGGGTCTGAGGCCGGGGATAGATGAGGCACGAAAACTTGTTTAGAGATTGTCCAACGAGTGAGCGAGTTCGTCGAGTTCGGCTTGTGCCTTCTTGAACTTCTCTTGCGAGGCCTAAACAGTAATCAGATGAGAAAAGATAACATATACAACATATGTGAAAGCAATCGGAAACGCACCTCGTATTTCTGCTCCCATTCTAATATCTCCCGTTGCAGGTTCTGAGTCTGGCGCTCGAAGTGATCTGCTTTGATATCTACTTGTCGCAGCCTGAAAGTTTGAGGCAGCGAGACATGTTAGGACCCCTAATCACACCCGCAGTCGCCAGCACGGCGACAATAAGGCTACCAAACAACGTACTTTTCCATCGTTTCCTTGGCATTCCGTTCTGCAGCATCAAGCTCATCCTCGAGGAGTTGGATCTTTCTCTGCAATCCTTCATTGGTAGTTTTGCTTAGCTCGCCCTCCTCCTTCGCCGACTTAGCCTCGGCGAGTTTGGCTTCAGTAGCCTCAAGCTGACCATCGAGCACACCTAGCTTGTGTTGCAGCGACGTGATCTCTTGGTCCTTCTCAAGTAGCAGCTGCTCGTACTTCTTGATCTTGGCCTCTGCGGCATCAGCACGTTCGTTCGCAGCATCCGCTTCTTGACGCAGTGTTTGGAGACGCTATGCAACGCGGAGACATCCAGAATCAGACTACATTGTTCGAGGTACTGAAACATTTCAAGCGTGAATACTCACCTCTTTAATTCTGTCAGTCATGGTGCGTCGATGTCGTATACGACAAGTAAGATGAGATGCAGGACTACGTGCAGTGCAGAAACAAGATGGAAACGAGTTGGTAAAGGGCGCGTCGGCCGCTGACGCCTTCCTAATTTGGGAAGTACTCTCGGGACACTCTCGGCAATTGC
This sequence comes from Fomitiporia mediterranea MF3/22, assembly GCF_000271605.1. NCBI lineage: Eukaryota > Fungi > Basidiomycota > Agaricomycetes > Hymenochaetales > Hymenochaetaceae > Fomitiporia > Fomitiporia mediterranea. The sequence goes on from NW_006760386.1 coordinate 737,824, forward strand.
CGTATAGCCCGAGGTGCCACTGCCGAGCAGATTTGAGTCCTCCATTTCTTTCTTCCACTGACGGCCATTGTGGGCAGCCTCCCGTGCTAGCTGTCCTGCAACTCTCGGCTATTTCACAGACACACTTTGCGCTCCAGAAACGACTAGGATCTCGTTCTATGCACCCCACCCCAAAGAAGTCACAATATTGGCGCAAATTTGTAAGAATACGTCTGGACATCAATGGAGCCTGTCCCTCAAGAAGGTTAGCCCGCTTGCTTTCTCTGTCCAATCCTTGCTAGGTATTCACCGGATCGGCAGAGCTACCAATCCTTGAATCACTCATAAAGTTAGTCTTATCTGCTTATATCCCTGGGGCGTCCCACAGAATGCAACAGAACGGCCAGTATCTGGGCTCGTATTCTAGTTACGCTCGACCTGTATAACACTCACTTTGCATACTCAACAAACTATCTCACAGCATTCGGAATCGCCTAGCTGTCCTGAAGAAGGACAGAGGTGATTTTATCAAGACCTCTGACGTCCTCAATCTGTACCACCAAACTGTCAAACAAGGTGTGTAGCACACAGTCTAAGTGTCTCGCATATACTCAGATGTTAACCACGCACTTAGTCACGAAACTAAATGACGTCCGTGATGAGCAGCCAGCACACAAGAATCGCGTTGACTCGACGCTGTCTGATGTATTCAGTTTGCTATCTTTGTTCTTCCTCACTATAGGAAAGACGAGAGAATGTCCTGCTACTTACTGCCAGATATCTACCATTCGAGTGAGTCTTTATATTCGATCAATTAAAATAAAATAAAATTTACCGCTGGTATTGATAATGAATGTCAGCGGTTGCTTGATCACATGAACGAGTCCGCAGTGTACAACGAGATAGACCTTGTTCCATTCAACAAACGTTTAGAGGAACTACATGATATTGTCCGAAGCGACACGGAGAGTGGAAAGCATCCGGTGGCCATGACGAAGTTACTAGACAGGCAGCTTAAGGAATGCGGTAAGTCGTCTTCCACACATGCATATATTGCTTACTAACCTTGCTTATCAGACAGGATAGTAGCATCGATGAGAGATTCGTTATCAGACATTTCTGTCGAACTCGTTCCTATCCATGAAAAGCTCGTTACAATTCGAAGGCAGCTCGTTGCACTCGCGGCAAAGGACACCTTTTCAAAAGCAGAACTCAAGCCAATACAAGAGGAGCTCCGGAAGATTGATTCGTTGAGACGTTCTCTTCTCTATCCACTTTGTAGAGTACTGATAATTACTCTACCCCTGTCATACAATTTCGATATCTAGTAAACGCGTGGACGGCAAATTCCTCGGGCCTGGTGGTGCATCCGTACCAACTTCACAAGCGCTCTGTTCGTCATTGCTCGAGGAGTGTTTCGAAATCGCTCAGGAAATCAAAGCCCGTGAGGACACGAAGAACGTGCCATTCGGACTTAAACCTGTATACGACCGTCTCAGTGAAATGCGTGCGGAACTCGAGAACCTTGTGCTTACAAGGAGATGGAGTCTGCGCGAGACGGACTTGTATAACTACACTGTCAGTTTACAGGAGATCGACAAGATGCGTGTGGATGGAAAATTCGTAGACGCAGAGGGAAACCGGCCAGCTGGGCAATATGTGAGTTGGAACTGAGTATTTCACACTTACTAGAATCTAGCATGTGATAACGTATTATTTGTTTTGCAGATACTCCTGTATCTGCTTCGACGATGTTATGGCTTGATCTACCGACTTCTGTCTTCAAGTGAGCCAGTGTCAGAAGAACTGATGCCAATTGTGCGCTGACTTTTCTTAATTCGCTTGTGCCTTGCTGACTATGAACTCTTCTCAAGGCCAACAAATTGTCTACTGTAAAGAAGTGTCTGAACGAGGTGTTAAAGTATGGAGGTCCATTCAATCCTCGTGATCTTTATCCAGTAAGTTCTCCTCCGTGACTTCAAACGCAAAAGAACCTGGTTGACGGGTTTGTTATGTACAGTATCAACTTGCACTTTTCCAAATTGACTCATTACGAAAAGAAGGCAAGTTTGTGAGTGAAGACGGTGGTGTGCCTGAGGGACAAGGTGTCGTTATGGCGCATCTCAACGAGTGCCATGAGCTCGTCGAAGAGGTACGATCCCATTGCATCATGCGTCGTAAAGTCTAACGTTTAGTTGCACAGCTCAAGGAAGCAATGAACGATCCTGAAGACACGGACGACATGGATGATTTGGACGATGCAGGGGATGATGACGAGGATGGAGAGGAAGAGGATTAATGCGTGGATTGACCGCCTAGCCGTTTATTTCTTTGCAAATCCAACGTAGGGTGTTGGTGGAGGTCATTGTAAAGCTTCGCTATATCAACTCTGCTGTCCTTGGTTCGTCCCTCCAACATGCTGAATTTCCGCTGTTGTCCTTTACATTGTTGCTTCAGAAAGAGAATATGGCAGGATTCGAACTTCGTAAATGTAAACTATTTATTCCAATATACTGAAGGAATACACAAACGCATCACCCGCTGCTCTTCGAAACGAGTACTTGCGCCTATGTGCTGGAGTATTGTATTTAGCTCGAGTTTCAAGTAGACATTACCTCTGCTTACCTCGCTGGAGTTTCGCCCATGTAGCCTCGTTACTTAAGATGAAATGCCTTCACTGAATTCTAACGCGTTAGAATCATGACCCGTCCATATCCCGCGATTATTCCGGAGCAGTCCAAAGTGGTCTGCACTGAGTATACTGTCATACTTCTCATATGAGAAAGGTTAACCTGGTTGATTCAGCAATGACTGCTCACTTGCAAGGGACATACAGGGCTAACATTGGCGCAATAGGACTTTCTTGGGTTTAGTCTCGTCAATTAAATAAGGAACCTTGGCATCTGTAAAGGATTTGTGCGTTTGACTAGCTCTGCTATGGTCCCCTGAGCCCTCCCTTTCGAGACATTATTGGAACTGAAATGTGCTTATTAGAAAATGAATTTACTTTGCTCGACTCATATGAGGGCTACTGCACAGTGAATATACTCATCAAACCATTACACTAAAGGTCTCACCAAATTCTGAAGCTGTCAATGGAAGACATGGACAGTCCCATCCTTATTTCTTTTTAGTCTGTAGCTCGTAAACGAGTCTTGGATATCGACGATTCTGACTCTAGATAGGCACGTTTCCATAAAGGTGGGATTCGCTGTAACACGTAATCGTATTGCGGAGTTCTAAAAGGAGGTTTATGGCATTAAGTATGCCACACACACGATTTCCTCCTGGACCCAGAACCAGTCGCTGTATAGAGCTTTGTTATTAATAAGGCCTACTTTACTTCCTCAGTCGACTCGTGTTTGATGCAGCAGAGTCTGCAAGGCCGCCGGACCTACGTCTCCTGCTCTGATCTGTTCGACGCACGAGGTCTGCAACGTCATAGCCTGGATATAAAATGACAACCGACGATGAAGTTACCACAAGTCCTGGTACTGTGATAACATCTGGTGGTCTTCCCTCAACTCGTGACACGAGTAAGCTCAAGGATGGAGAAGCTGCTTATAGCCCAGCAGAGCCAGAGTCCTCCAGGTTCCAAGATAACGACGGGCTGAACGAGATGTCAGACTATGGGCTCGCTTTACCGAAGACGTCCGCAATGATCTGGACAGCAAGAATACAATTCCTCGCACTTTGCTTTACACAATTGCAGGCAGGCTGGGAAACTGGTACCGCTGGGCCTTTGATTCCTAGATTGCAAATATTTTACCATGTTTGTCGATCACTGAATCAATCACCCTTTTCAGAATCATCCGCTCATGCTACTTATGTATAGGTCAACTATGCCATTGTCTCCCTCATTTTCATCACGAATTGCGCCGTGTGTTCCGCTATTTTTAATATCACTTGTTACACAAAGGGTTGAAATAGACTTGCCAGGGTTTCCTCATAGGTGCGACAGCAAACGTGTACTTAACCGAGAGATTCGGCTTCGGAAAAGTACGATTAGCGCTCCTTTTACTTGCTCGATGCTGACGCAACACGACAGGTTCTTGTAATAGGTTGCTTGTGTGACTGCCGTATTTTATTGAAGGCTTATACTGGAACAGGCTCTTTTGGACAAATCATCGCTTATCTGCTTATGATCCCAGCGTTGCCATTCCCCGTGTTCTGTGTTGCGTTCCTCTTTATTGGCTGGAGTGTATCCCTTCAGGTGAATACCATGTATGCTATACTGACAATCCGAGCAATGACGAGTCGCCGTTCCAGGGTGCCCAAAGTAACAGTTACATTGCGGGACTGTCAGAAAATTCGTCCGCGAAGATGGGCATAATGCACGCAATATTTGGTATATTCAGTTGCTCATCTATAAGTTAAAGATATGCAGTGGCAGTCTGACTGAAAGTGTTTTTACAATCAGGCCTGGGGGCGGTCTGCTCACCGTTTGCTGCCACGCAATTCGCGAAAATGCCGAGGCACTGGTCGTTTCATTATATCATTTCCCTGGGAATTGCAATATTTGACACTCTCTTGCTTGTTCTCGTGTTCAAAGGGCAAACTCAAGACGGTACGCTCGCTTTTTTTATCAGTCAACAGTACTTTAATAATTGTCTGCCATGATGCGTTCAGACTGTCTGCGCGAAATCGGAGAAGCTCCAACCAAACAGGGGACTAGCACAGACAGCAAATACAAGCAGATTCTAACGCATAAAATCGTTCATCTACTTGCCTTCTTTAGTTTGGTTTACGTTGGTATCGAAATCGCCATTGGAGGTTTGTTGCCTTTTCTCAACGCCAGGGCAGAGTAAAAGTCAAGACTGCTTGCGGGTATTTTGTCTAGGATGGACTGTTTCTTATATGCAGAAGTACCGTGGTGGAGGGCCATCGGCTGGTTATATCTCGACTGGTTTCTATGGAGGTATGTCAATCACGTTCTGGTCTCACAAGGACTTGACTCATGCCGTCGGCGAAGGACTTACGCTTGGACGAGTCGGCCTCTTATGGGTGAATGAAAAGGTCGGTGTTACTGCGTAGTACCATCACATTGTTGGTTTCAAATATGATGACTGCCACAGGTCGGAGAACACTTAATCGTTTTCACATATATACTGCTTTGCCTAGCGTGCGCACATTTATCCAGAATTATCACTGAGATGAACTGTTGATACTTGGATCTCAGGCTGGAGTTAATCGTGTGGCTCGTGCCGAACCTGGTTGCAGGCGCGATAGCGATCTCCTTCGTTGGACTTTTCCTTGGCCCAATGTACCCTATCCTCATGAATGAGACTGGCCGCGTGATTCCGCAGTGGCTCCTTAGCGGGTCCATCGGCTGGATCGCATCTTTTGGCTTTGCAGGTAAGACCAGTGGAGTGTTGTCGTTCGAGATGTGTGTTCTAACTAGTGTAATATAGGTTCGGCACTTTTCCCGTTCGTCGCTGGTGCGCTCGCTGAGAGGTTCGGGATAGTGAGCTTGCAGCCTGTGTATGACCCTTCTGGATTCTTTGATTTTACGACACTGAATCACTTTCCTCAGCCTTATTGTTCTTTACGGCGTGTTGTTTGCGCTGTGGACATTAGTCCCAAACGGGAAGAAGTACACAACGCAAGGGGAGATGATATAAGGGGATGGAATTAAACATTGTCTCATCTCTATTCTGGACGTACAACGATTTACTTATGTAGTCTTGCCAGACTGGGACTGGGACGTACTCAGCGCCGATACATGAACTCGATGATCCCGAGCTTACTGCTGCAATTTTGTCCACTGGCTCAAGAAGGATCGGTGTCGACGCGAACTGAGGTAAATTGTCCTCAAGCGCGGTAAACCAGTACAACTGTCAAGTAAAGAGCCGAAAAAGAAACTGCAAAGTGATATATTTGTAATAATTTCGATCACAATCAATGCTTGTTTGTCACAATTGCTGATTCCTCTTCTTTCCTTGATTGCGTGGGTTCAAATCTGCTGTACGATTTAGGTGTTGAAACTCAGATTGCAATCCTAGATTGCTATCTATATTATTATATCAGATATAACTGATGCGCCGTGTGTCATGCCTTCAATGGTCGACACACCTCGTGCTCCTCAGTCAGCGAAACTCGATCCAACGGCTTCCAAACTGGCTAAAGAGGGCTACCTCTAAGCTTCAGCAATGTTGCATACCCTTGATCACCATGCTTGTGCTCATGCTTAATGTGTCAGGGAGTGGTGTTGCAACTAGGACTATGTGTGACAGAAGTCCACAAAACTGTACCGCCCATACATACCCTGCATATACATTTGCTGATGAGGTTAAAACGTGCTTCATTCCAGTGTCAGTTGTGCCAGAGCTCATCGACCTCGATAAACACCGTCGAAAGAGAATCAAAGGCAATTGCTGTTCAAGTCAAGAAAGGATTTGGATCCCAATGTCATATCGCAGAACACGAGTACACGCACAGCCTGCGTAAGCTAAGCTCTGAGCTCTCAAACTACCTAGATCTATTAGACAGATGCTAACATCTCACAGTAATATCATAGACCAGGGAGTTGATAAGATACACATACACCATATTGGAGGGAAAACTATCAAAGTCTGGTTAGCTGACATTGCTTTTTGAGTGTACAGTTGTCTCATGACAATAATGTGCCTTCCTGTCTTCAGAGAGTGTAGAGGGCCTTCAATAGTTGTTCCAATGTGGGTTCTCTGCTGCTTGTCTTTCTGAGTGTCATGAAGACCTTTGACCTTTTTGGTTGGCCAGTTTGGCAGAAGGCCTAGGAGATGATCTGTTCAAGAATCTCCTGACAAAAGTGTGGTCAGAAGACCAGCATTCATTTTATTAGTAATAACCAATATAGTCAAATGCAACCACAGCCATGATATGTTCACCCATGTGACATGCATCCAGGGTGAATTCTTTGCTGTTATAATTCACTGTGACAAAGCTCTGAATAATTTTAATAAGATATGAGTGTCCATTTCATGGATACAGGTGTCACTATCACAGACAGAGACCTCCCTCAGAAGAGAATTGATCAAGAAAGGACAGTCAGCCTTAGTATCTTTAATATTCCCTGTGCAGTGTTGGGAATCAGGATATAAGGGTCTTCTCAGCTCTCCAATCATAAAGAGTATTAAACCATCTTTGTATTGTAGCTATTAATTTACTGGATACTCAGAGTCTGAATTTGAACCTGATGATAACAAAGATGTCCCACTGTTAGTATTCTACATTCTGTTGTCTACCATTAAAATGTATTGTTTTGAATTGACACTCATTAATTGCCTTTGAACCTAGCTCCCCAAAGCAAATAGATTACTCTGAGTCTAGTCCAAGCAAGCCCAAGGGTGGCTCCAGAAGTTGGTTAGTACCTTCATCCTACTTTCTATCTTGGTGCATTAATGAGACATAATGATATGATTTAGTGCCATGGATGACAATGTGGGAAAGGATTTCTCAAACATGTGTCTTACATTGTACAAAAAGGTTGTCAGGCATGGAAGCAAGGTTGATAACAGAAAGCACAAGGAAGGTACTAGACTGTACAGACACTGGTCATTGTCTGATGACGAATGTCGGTTTGGATATTGGGTGTGTTGCAGAAGTGGAAGTTTGCACTAATCACTGCAGATAACAATAACTAATATTAATACTTATACTCTGAGAACTATAAATGTTAGGCTAACTACTAGTAATATTTCATAGTCCTGTAGAGCTCGATTAAATGTTGATCGAATACTGATGCTTCTGAATAATATACAATACTTACAGCTTTGCTCTTATTTATCTTTAGTTCTCTTACCATACTTTGGGGAGCACCTTGTATGGTGGGTTCCATTAGGTCAGACTTGCAATGAGTGCAAACTTATTAATTGCCCACGCTCTCTTTGCATTCGCTGAATAACGTTTAATTTGTAGTTCAGTCTGCCTCGGTTATGCTAGTGCCCCTCTAACTTGAACTTGCTTGACTATACAGAGTGAAAGGATTCAAATTCGGCTGCACGACACATGCCGGGAAACAGGGAATCGATGCCTTCCAGAACATATGGGAGGTATCTGCCAACGTATGTTACTCCCTGACGCCTTGGCTCGTTTCGCCCTCATAGCATTATGTATAGATGCTGACATCTTCCAGTATTGAAGTAGAGCAGCCAGTCGTTAAGAAACACGTGCACCGTAATTAAGGGGGAAACGGTTGTAGTCCGGTCAGTCACTCTTTCCTGAGTTTGTCTTTCAAGTTAACAATAGCCTGATGGCCACATTGTGTTCTCTTGGAATTTTAGTGAGCGTGCAGGGCCAAGTATAGTTATTCCAAGGCCTGAACCGATGTAGGTTGTCTGTCACTTAAATTTCTCAGTCACAGAGAGCCTCACACATTTGCTTGACTAGTTTCAGCAGTGCACGGGCATCTGAGGGTCCATATTATAATGAGAAGGCGTACAGATATTCTCAGGGACACCGTTCGTTAGACCCTCATTATGGTCATGCAAGGCAAGAATTACCTGATACCTCCTACATGCCGAGACACGACATCGATACTGATGCTCTGCTCATTAGAAATAGCCAATTCAGTCAGGCTCCGCCACCGCCAATATACGAACCACTTAACTATGATGATGACATGTGCGTGAATGCCCTTGCATACCTTACGTCCTAGAAAATATTGAACCGTATGCCCGTACCATCCTAATGGTGAATGTAGGTATCCTCTAGACGACTGCGACGAGCATTGCTCGTCATGTGACGACCTATCTGACGGGGACTACGTAAACGACAGGTGAACTATTGTCGATGTTCTCTGCATGTAGAGACCTGACGGGATAATCAACGTTTGATCAATTAGTGACTACAGCTTTGGTTGAAACTCACCTCTGGGAGGATGGAGAGAGTCAGGACACAAAGCATACAAGGAATCAGAGCGGGTCTCTTCTCTGCTTTGCTGTAAGACGGAGAGCACTAAACTGGCTTTCCGGAGCAGCGCTGCCTCTGTTATACATCCGGATCCTGAGTCCGAGTCCGACGATGGCCTAGTGAGTCCTCCACCGTGAGTAGTTCAGATTTCACCATCCAGTATCACAAAACGCGTCTGATAAACTGACATCCATCCTCCCCGTTTAAACCTAAGGGCCCAAAGCTGCTAGAATACCACCGCAAGTCCAAGCCAGACAAGTTCAAGGCCTCTAGCAGTCGGTGCGTTCCGATTATCTCACGTTCCAGCTTGGTGCACTAATCAGGATTTCTGACTATATCAATCAGTGCCATGGATGATGACGTGACAAGAGACCCCTCAAACATGGGACTTGTGAAATACAAACACGCAAGGAAAAGCAGGGAAAAGACACTGGTTCACACAGGCACCAGGATTCGTCTGATCACGGCCGTTCAGGCAGGCATCGTGGGCGCCGCAGATACAGGGATTAGTCATATAAAGAAGGACCTAGAGACGACGCAGGTTCTGCTCTGAGAATTATAAGTGTAACGCTTAACACTAGCAGTAGTTCTATTCTAATCTTGTAGAGGTAGATTAGTTAATACCGCATAATGGTTGAGCGACACAGCTGCTGGAGCAGAAATCCCATGCCTAGGATGCAAAGTCAGAGATGAGACGAGAGCACAGTAGCTTTGGTGCCGATCATGCGTCACTTTAAGGAGCGTCACGTGCTTCAGAATTTTACGAGACTCTCCAGTCCAGCAAACAGGAAAAAGGAAAATAACTCATGCTGCCCCGCCATCTCCGCAAAGCGTCCAGTAGCGCTCGCACTGTTGCAGCCTCTCGAAGGTACTCGCACAATGCTCTTGTGAGGTCTAGTGCTCGACCTGTACCGTTTCGCGTAAGCAGCGTCGCAGCCGCCAGCACGTCAAGTTCAGGTCCAAGTCAACCTTCGCACGTATATAGGACTGGTGCGGAATGTGCGTACGGAAGGCGGGGCTTTCATGCGAGTGCAAATCGGCGCGATGAACTTCCAAAATCACCGTTTCAGACGTTTGTGGATACGCTCCGTGAGGAACTCCAAAAGAACCGGGAGTTGCAGGCGAACGTGAAGCAACTCCAGGGTGATGTTGATAAGCTTCAAGACTCGGAGGCTATGAAGCGTGCAAGGGCCGCATATGAACGTGCTCGAGTGCGTAATTATCTACTTCTTGCTGACTTCTGTTGACTAGTGTTGAATGATCGTCTGACATGTCTTCTCGTTTTTTGTAGCTCACGTCGAGCATCAAAGAAAACCCGCGATTGCGTGCTGCTGCAGAGGAGCTTCGCAAACAGGGTGTAAAAGTGGGTGATGCCGTGAGCGAGGCGCTGAAAAGCATGGAAGAGTCTGATATCATGCGAGCGGTATGATAATTTATCTTTCTATTAATTTTCTAACTAATGTGAAATTATCACTTGAATATTTCCAGATCGGTCGAGCGTCCTCCGCAGTATCATCCAAAATTGCATCAACTACCGAGCCAATCCGTAATACCGAGGCGTATAAGGCACTCGCGGATACGGTAATGGACGCACTTGATGACAGTGGGTCAGCGAAACATGCCGGATATGAGGAAAAAGAAGCGCGACGACAGCGGCGTGCAGCTCGTCTAGCGAAGGCAGGCAAGAAGGGTGGCATCGCTGCTCGAAATCGTGTCACTGCATATCCCGAGTTGGTTTTATCATAATGTATTCACCATTAATTTGATTTACTGATCAACTGTAGAGCGGGCTCCGCAGTTGTATTGCACAAAGATTCCCCGCGACAAGAGCGCTGGAACCGTATGAAGGAGACCAACCCAGTCTTTCGACAATTCGTAGAGCTACGTCGGCAATACGATGAGTCGGAAAATCCAATCATTTCGTCAATGCGTTCTGTGACGTCGACAATTGGTTCGTGGTTTGATGAAACAGAGTATGCACAGGTGATACGTCAAATGCGATACATGGATCCGACATTCGATCGCGAGAGTTTCGAGCGTGAGCTAAGGGAATACATTGTCCCAGAAATTGTAGATGCATACCTCAGTGCTGATCGAGAATCTTTACAAAAGTGGTGTGGGGAAGCGGTTCGTACTGTATCTTTTGTCACTACATTACTCACTAGAGGTTAACTCTGGTTACAGACGTATAATTTGCTATGGGCGACCATGGAGCAATACATCCGACAAGGCCTCATAAGCGACAGCAAAGTGCTCGATATTCGACAAGTGGACATTGCAAGCGCGAGATTGCTTGAGAACGATGGAGCGGAGGTTCCTGTCTTTGTTGTATCGTTCGCGACACAAGAAGTGCTGCTTTTCCGGAATGCGAAGACGCGCGAGGTCGTGGTCGGCGCGGAAAACAAGGTCGAGCAATGCACGTATGCGGCTGTGTTGACGCGAGTGGAGGAAGAATTGTCCGATGAGTTGACGGGTGGATGGAAAGTTATTGAGGTGGGCCTTTCGTGTATCAACGGTACAGAGGAATTTGTTTACTGACGACTTGTACAGATGGCGCGTAGGTCTTCACGCGCATATTTGTAGGCCATCGTGTAAAATCATGGTCGACCATTTCGCACCTAGACTAGTCAAGCTATCTGCATTGCATATACATAGTTACACCACACATTAATGATATGAACTCTCCGCTCTCCACATTTTGGATTATTGTCTTCGTTGGACCGCTGAGGAGACGGCCGTTGTGGTTATGGTGTGATTCATTGTTTTCCTCGGCCATGGACACACCGGTGCTGTATATCACCGACGTCGGAGGTCGAGCCGTCGCGGATCTAGACTAAGCACTCCTGCTGTTAGTCAGACAGTCTGGTGGTCTCTACTAGACAACGATAGTTGGACATTGAAAGAGGCTCGAGGGTAAGGGTTCCGAATGTTGTGAACGCGGACAGCAGTACAGTTATTTTATATGTGCAACCCATACAAGAATTTTGCCATCTCAAGTCCGTGTCCAGGGCGGTAGGTGAAACAGCGGCTAAGGCTAGAATATTAATCTTGAGATTTTCATCGGCTGGCGGAGGCCTTCACGATGGCCAGTGCGGCACTTTGTTTCGAGGATCCGTCATAAGCCTCGTGGAAGCCGCATTGCAATGTCCTTCATGACGTACTCTGCGTATTTTTTTCTGACTATAAGAGCAGCTCTCGAGCGACCTGAATGCCTTTGATATTTTGACTTCCTCAAGACCGACACTTTTTTTTCGTTTGCAGGAGACGCCCGTAACGCCCTCACGTGACACTCGTTGAAGAGGTGGCTTCGATCAGATTTCGACGCGTCGCTTCGTGTCTTCAAACGTTTCACGCCCTCCACAAGATTATTCAAGATTTTTTATTGCGCCCAGTCCCTCAGCAGGCCGAATAAATTTCCCTATTGGACAAAGGCAAGCCGCTTCCCCCTGCTCTGAGTCATCGATTATCCTGGGCTCCCATCGCCCCCGTCGTCACCGCGGCAAATCTCTTCACGCAAGTCACATCCTCATCCAGCCACGGTCCACAGACACCCACAAATTACATATCCGTCGTCCAGGTGTATGGGCTTTCTTAAGCGCTTCTTTTCTCTCCGTCATAAGCAAAAGAGTGCTCGTTCCGACTGTCGTCAAGATTCGGCCGCAACACCTGAAACCAAGCAGCAAAGGAACGAGACGCTTGACATCAGCAGTGGCTCTCGCCACTTGGACGTTCATGCCGCTTTTCGCTCGGCGGACAAGCCTAGGAAGAAGAGCGAGGATCAAGATGCCGATGCCGCTGTGTCACGTTTATTGCGCTCGTCGTCTGCTCGCTATAATGTAGTGAAGCAAACTGACGTCGCCGATCTGCCCCCACTTCGTACGTACCCAACCTTTCTATCCTCAACACGTCGTTTTAAACCCTTAATATACTGTAGCCCACCCCATCAACACCGTATCATCACGCTCGACGTCCGCTCTTACCATTACGCCGTCCAATACGGTCAGCCTGAAAGCCAGGGGCTCGTATCGTGTCACGGTACATAAACGACAACAACTATCCACGACAGTCTTTCCGAATGCCTACCCACCACTTACGCCACGTCGCCCAGGCATTGCGCATACCAGCACACCTAATCTTCTTGCAACATGCTCCGTCTCTGACAATCCCACCGCAGTCGCTGCATCAACCTCAACCTCCGCCCTTGTCGACCCACGAAAAATTTCGTTCACACCACGCGATGCCAATAGGCTGAGTTGCCTGCGACAGGATCCTTCTGTAGTCAGTTTAGTAAACATGTATGATGACCATGGTCAGCTAGCGGAGAACGCTTTTGCTAATACACCAGCGGTGCCTCGGAGGAAGATTAAATTGAGGAAAAGCCGCAGGAAAAGCACGTTCACTGAGCTGCTCGGATGCGAAGGATCCGCTGAAGCGGATCTCTTGTGGGCAGAGTCGTGTATCGCGTGAGTTTGGCTTCGTCCAATTTGTTTTGGATAGGCTTTCATTACTAACCTTGTTCTTGTGTTCCTTTTAGCCAACTAGGTGCTATAGCTAGTAACAACAGCGCGAGTAATGCCAGTTCGACTAGTCTTTCATCGGCTTCATTACCAGCTCTCGACTCACCCGCGACGTCAACGTTCCATGACGCCGAGCTCGATAGTGCTCTTCGTACTCCTCAGCGACCGGCCGCGAGAGATCCGAGTGGATCTGACACTGCAGACAGAGGGAAAGGAGACGGATTCTCATCTCTAGTTGTTGAGCTCAGTACTGCAACCAGCCCAGGGTCCACAGCTACTGGTGATCAGTCTGCTCTGTATCTTGGCCCTCACAAGCATCTGCAGCAAGATAAGGGGAAAGGAAAAGAGACATTACAATGGCCATCGTCGGATGAAAATAAGGGAGAGAAACGACAGAGGACCTTGACGAATGGAAGTGACTCGTTGGACAGCCAAGGAGAACGTACGTTGGGAAGTAGAGTCGGCCGACGGCCGTCGCACCGTGCGTCGCAAGTATTCAAGTTCATTGACGAGAGGCGTGAGCGATGCAAGTCACAGGAGCTTTTACAAGGTTCTGATCTGACAGCATCGGGTTTGGTTGACGAGTTTGCTCGCTCAGATGCTGGTAAACTGTCGTCTGCTGCTACTTCTTTAGCTAGCAAGACGAATAGTATATCGCGAGCGAGATCATCTGCACTCGTGAACCTGACTGGCAGCGTGAAGAGCAATTTCGGAGCTCGCTTATCGTATCAACCAAAGACAGCACGCACTTCATTGGATGCTGAGCCGGCGCCTGCACCACCCTCGGCTATAACACACCGTCCACTTTGTCCTATTCCACGCCAGCATTCACGCAGTACGAGTAACTGCAGTCAAACAAGGGGCGTAGAGCCACTTCTACCAGTGACTTCTACCTCCGTTGCTTCTAAAGCGTCGCATGCGTCTGGCTTGTCGGGACTAAAGTCTGCGAAGGGGAGTACAATGGCATTAGGTCATTCATACGATGGGCGCGAGAGACAGAAAGGAGGGCGGAAAGCAGAGACAATGCGTGTACGAGATGTACGGGTAGATGTGGATGTGCTCCCACAGACGTCAACACCGCATCCTTCTAGGATTGCAAGAGCTAAAAAGGCCTTGAAAGTTAGTTTCGAACCTCGTGGCCGTAGTAATGGAAGAGCCACGCTCGGTGAAATGACTGGTCGATCCAATCGCGACTCCTTTGAGATGCAACACGATGCGTTCGTGGCTAGTTTGGAAATTCAATCTCAACAACTATCAGTGCCTAGACGTGAGAAGGAGAACACTATTCGCAGTGGGACTACTTCGAGGCGAAGAGGTCCGCCGTTGGACCTCGGTTTAGCGCGTATGACTTTCATCGATTTCTCTGCCTTTATCATTCTGACTCGTTTGCATAGGCGCTGCATCGACAACGCTCTCCCGAGCTTTTACTTCGAAGTATGCACGTGCACAACGCGATGACCCACGAACCCCTACCCGTAGCCAGTCCCTTCGCGCAGCTGATTATCTGTCAGCTGGATCTTCCTCTGAGCTGTCACCTGCTACGACACAGCTGATGGCGGATTTGCGAGCGCGAAGGACGATTGCACGAACGCGTGCGGACGTCGCATAGAGGACCTCTTTCTCACTTCTCTAGACGCTTCTCTAGACTCTTCTCTTGTATGCTAGTCGGAAGGGCACTTTTCACCCCATTTCCTTTGTCTGTTGTTCCCGAGGATCCCGGAAAGATCTAGAGGACAACAGCTTCATGGACATACGAGCGCGCTTTGCATGACTTGAAGACCGTACTGTTTATGTACATACATTAGTGTACTGCTTGTGTTTCCGTCAATGCTTTGTGCTCTCCGACTTGCTCTCCTACTGGTTTCGTCTATCTTCTGTCTCTGTTCCCAAATTCCTCTTTCTTTGCTTTCGCTGAGCTTTCGAGCTTCACCGAGCCAAGGTTTTTGTTCATATACAGTTCGTTTTCTCTGCATCGTTCCTCCCTTCTCAACAATTTGCTTATTTATTGCCTTCTCATACAGCGCATTAAAATGATCCTTTCTTCACAGATCCTAGTTCCCCTTCTCATTCCGTTCATTTTGTATTCCCGGTCTGGTTTCACTCGGTAATTTCCTTGACAGCAGCTCTAGTCCCTTGTTCACTTCAACACACCCTTTCCTTTGTCTGCATCCCACGATTGCATGTGCATTGGTCTTCACTCCTCGTCGGCTCTTATATGTGTTGACGTCAACCAGAAGTACCGTACTCCCAACTTTACACCTTCCCCCACTTTCCCCCTTTGTTACCCTTATCTGTTTTTCTTTTTGTATCATACTCGTTCTTACTAGTTCTGTCTGTGTGCACGCATATTTTGTACGTACGTACGTGTATTGGTACATGTTGCATGTATGTTGTGTTTGTGTGCATGTTTTTAATGTTGATTTTGTCTTTTCGTCGGGGCTAATTGATTTGGTCATGCTTTCCTTTCACTCTTCGCTATCAGTGGGACAAGGCCTTGTGGCTATTTCTCTGGCTTAAGATTACAAGGCATAAGCAGATTGAGAAATTCACAGTAATTGAACTTAGGCAGAGATTGTGCTGTATGCACTGACAGATCACAGAGGGCCACATTATATTATATAAATGCTGTAAGCTCAAAACAAAGTTGTATTAAAAGGAGACATTCTGCAACCCTTTGTGCTCTGTTTGATCATAATAGGCTGCAGAGCAGTATAAGTATTAAATATACAATATGTATATATTATAATTGTGTATGGTACTTTTCATCTCAAAACATACACACTTAGATACTCATGCACCACAGCTTAATTAGTAGTTAGGTTGGAGACAGTACTGTTCATATATTGACATAGATCATATCTGACGTTTGTGTATTTAAAGATTCTTGCTTACTTCGAAGTTTTTACTACTTAATATTCTAAGACTCATAGAATGCAGTGGTGAGGCTAATCCTAATGAATGATTGTGTAGCAATGACACAAAGTTACAGTGAGTAATATAGTTCGAGTCAGACTTTCATATTACAGTGAAATTTCAGCACTGTATATGATGGTTTCTTGCTCACTGTGCATGTATCAGAGAGTCATCTAGTCATGCAATCCAAACATTAATACGTTGAACTAGTCTAAACTGTATTTCTTTATTTAGTATTACTTTAGTTTAGAGACTACACGCTCAATGGTGGCTGTTGTTCTTCCCTCTACCTGAACTAGTACTCATTGATTCGGGTGAATGGCATCTCGGAATAGAAAAGTCCGTCTGAGAGTCTGCCTCTGAGATGGTGTCTGTAGGCTGAACAACTTCGAGATTGCCAGTCGGGGCCATTGGATGGATTTCTTCAATCTCTGCCGCTTTGACCTTTTTGTAGTACTTGCTTGCTGTGGATCGACGGGAATTCCGACGGCAGTGATTTGTAGAATCACTGTCTGCACTCTCGGACGGTTCCGTACTGTTTGCAGCCTTGCGCTTCACTGCATGGCCATGTTCACCAGTTAGATCAATTGTTCCATCGACTGATGCTTCAGGAGGAGCACTTTTCGGACTTCCGCCGTCGTAACTCATAGTACCGTCTTTATGGTGACGCGTCCCGTCGATGCTCGTCTCCCCTAATTCCTTTGCAAGCCTTTCCACCTTTCTAGAGTCATTGTGAACTCCACAATGGCAGAGGTAGGAGATACAAGCTGCTTACCGTCCATCTCTGTAACAATTTTTTAAATGAAAGCATGCATCAGGACACTCAGAGAAAGTATTGGTATGTGCAATAAACTCACCGTTTGTTCTTCATCCAATCCTGAACACTGGGAGCCAATCATTGGTATCAGTAGAGAGATGATACTGCCACGTACTCTTTATCGTCCATAATGTTCACGGTTCTCAGCTATTGTTCTTCGTTATCAATTGCAAACTCGAGTTTCGTCCAAACCAACAGTAACAGTTGTGCAGGTATTTATACTTGAAGTTTGCAGCAGGTAAGGCGAAGAATGTGCAAAGGGGTCCGATTTACTGTCCATTCTAATTCACTAATTGATCAGGAGCGAAATAACCGAATGCAAAGGGTAGGCAGGTCTAAGTCTACTGCTAAGGTGGACAAGAGTCAAGTTTTCAAATAGAATCTCTTGGTAAATGTGTAGATAATTTGAAGTGGGTGTATTCCAGCTCTGGCAACGTTCTCTAGATGAG
>NW_006760386.1:757043-906580 GCF_000271605.1 Fomitiporia mediterranea MF3/22
AGGTAAGGAGTGATGAAGAGAAATGCGTCATTATATGCTCTCGATCTTCAGCAGTTGATTACATAAGCAACTATAATATGAGTCGTCAACTGATAGAACATTTCAATTATTGTATTTAGGTATAAAATAAAATAATTAATCTACTTTGTAATATAGTAAAAAGTAATATGACATGTATATAGCTTTCTAAACACACTGATGTAATTATTACAAGTAGATGAAATGCTTTTTACAATAATTGTAAACTATTTGTATAGATAGTCTAAGTATGATATACATATTATATACTTATAGTATACTTTTATTAAGATAATAATTATATAACAAGTGCTCTTACAATATTATATACATTAATATACCTTTTACATAAATTATTAGACAACAATAGTTATTGTTACATTATTATATTATAAATATAATTCTTTCTTTAAAATTATAATAAAAATGTAATGCAAGCATAATACTTTAGGCTATTATACAAAGTTAGTATAATACTTTTAATAGATTGTATTCATCCATAACACTTACTTAGCCTTTATATACATTAACATGTCTTATACAAACTTTACAATTGATTTGCAAGTCTTGTAATTACTTTACAATATATATACAATACTTATGTTACTTTACAAAGTCTACAATATATTATAAGAAATGCGACTTTTTCCTGATGCTACTGTATTGCTATCCCCTGTGCCCGCAAGTAACTTATTTAACTAACGAATGCTGTAAGCATAGAGCCATTTGCTCTTGGATTTCGAGCTTATCAAACTTACGAACTGTATAAGGAAATCAAATTAACGAGCTACTTTACGGAGGCGACGAGAGCAGTCATAGTAAAGGTACTAAAGGAGCATATTATGCCCGTTGAAGCCGATCCTCTGCCAGAGTCAGTGTGCTTAGAAGCTGCTATCGCTGTCTATTATGTTTCGTCACGAATACTAGTGATGTACTGATGCGCGTATTCCGCAGACAGGATTGATTTCAAGGGACTATGAGAACCAGTCTGAAAGAAGCACTTTGAAGCACTTTGCTTGTGGTAATCACGTGGCAAATGCATACCTTTTCGGTTTCTTACGTCATTATTATGTCATAACAAAGTCGCGTATATGTCACATGAGAAATTCTTTACTCATTGCGCTACATTTTGCATCTAACCAACGTATCATTGCAGATTTACGTGATCCTATCTGTCACCATGCCAGGCTCGTATGAATAAACACAACGTCTATTACTTTGTCCTGGTAGCTACATGCTCAACGATGGTCGGTGTTGATGCCCCTTCTTGGCAGTTTTCGCTTATCGGGGCCGCCACACTCACTAGGAGTGGGAGTGCCTGCCTCACTTATCTCAGGCTTAACATTTGAGACTAGGCTGGCGTCGAAATCCTGCGAGCGAACTTCTTCGACTACAGGTCCCTCTTTGACTTTCTTGCTCGAATGATGTGAATCGCGACGGGAGGCACGCTTATCATTGTCATCCCCTGTATCAGAAGAGGCCGAGAATGCATGACCACTTTTACGCTTTGTGACACGGCCGACACCATCGTCCAGGTCAATTGTTCCATCGACTTTTGTATCCCTAGGAAGGAACTTGACCTGTCCCTCGATCACAGCTCTGCCATCTTTCTTATAATGCGTTCTAATGTCCGAACCCCCTAATGCTTGTGCAAGCTTGTCAACTTCACTGGAGTCTTTGTCAGTTCTGCAATAACAGAGGCAGAAGACACAAGCTGCTTACTCTTTCTGTCTGTAACAGATTTTTCATAAAAGCACGCACGCATCAGGATACCTGTAGAAAGTACTGGTACGTGCAAGAAACTCACCGACTGTTATCCATCCATGTATCAACACTAGCAGGTAATTAGTTGTACTCTATACTATTAGAAAGGCAACACTAATACATACTCCATTCCGTCCCTGGAACCCATTACAATCGAGTTTCTCGAGCGTTTACCGTATGTTGTTCTTTGTTCCCAGTTGCAAACCTGTGTTTCGTTCAAGCTGACGTGGCGGTGAAGAGGAAAACATATTTATACTTGGTTTGCATCATGGAAAATGAAGAATATGCAAAGGAGCTTGGTAACCCCCGAATTCACTCATCACCACTGAAGCGACGTAATCAAATGCAAAGTGAGCACTGTACCATATTTACTGTCATAATCGGTTGAGGACCCTTCTTCAAGGAGCTTTCTTGAATTCAGTCTAGCAAACTTACTAACAGTATGAGCCTTTGATAAGGCAAGCCTGTGTGACAAGCGAGTTTACTGAAGCAATGGGAGCAATACAATGATTCAGCACATTCCTATACCTATAACTGGCATTATAAATCCTCTGGAATCCTTTTTGGGAGCAAATAGAACTGTCGAATGCGCTTCTCCACTACGAATTCCCGCTATGCGAGGTGTTTGCAGTTTAAACTGGTTTTTCACGGCCGCAGGGACTAGACTAATGAACTCGCCACATCAATCCGAAACATACAATTATGTTATTTTGCATTACCAGAAGATGAACAGGGAAACAACATTGCTGTACTTGCACTAGGAGGTCACCTAACGGACAGCAATTTGGAATGATGTCATTCTCAGTCCCATAGCACCTAGCAGGGTCACCATAGGGATGACATTGTTATTGGAGTGGCCTTGTGAGCTGCAAACGACTCATAGTCCACTTTGACAACAGACAATGGTTCACGGTCATCATTTGAGAGGTATACATGACTATTGTAACGAGTGGTCGTGTATTCAGAGGCCTTTAGATTACAAGCCACCTTGCACTTGGAAACTCGTCAATACATCATTCCAACCAATTCCTAGGATCAACTGGGACTGCCAGTTCATGCATCACGAAAAAGTCTTAAGTATTATACTTGCTTGTAATCTTGTATATTTTATAAATTTTATAAAATTTGTCCAATTACTTATAATCTTCCTGGGGGGTTAAGCAAGGAAAGTACAATGTTAAATAAGCAAGAAAAAATACTTTTAAAACTTGGCAATTTCTGATATAATTTTATAAATTGTCAAGTTATACAAGTGATTATAATATACTTCCTAAATTACAAGGTTAAGACATACTTATTAATTTGTGACAGTGTAATATCTGCTTATAATGCTTACAAGTCATTACAAGTGTTTGAATAGCTTGCTTTTGCTTACTATACAATTTTATATCAAATAATTAATCGAATATAATTATATTTAAATTATAGAATACAAAAATAGTAAATAATACGCCATTTCTACAGTCCCAACCCCTACACCACCAGCTGCCTCTGCCTCATTCTTCTGCGAGTGGGATTTGTGTTGGACAAGGATGACGCATTCTCAGGCCGTTCGACGTAGTCTTCGTCACCACGTTTTGGTCGTTGCTCGGTCCCTGCAAGTTGAACTGCGAGTGTGTGTGGAATGAGGTTGAGCAGGTTGTGGAGATTGAGGCTGCGCCTGTGAGACGAGCTTAGAGTGATTAGCAAGTGACAATAAGAGCGAAAAGATGGACGCACTGCGACAGCGTGTAGCGAGTGTGGGTGGGTCACCTGGATTGGAAATCCGGAGCGTTGAGCGAGCTAATTTGGGCTGCAGGGGAAACGTGTCTGTGCAAGCGCGTTGCATGCTCTAGCTACGACGCGATGCGCAATCGGAGGTGCAGTGAACTCAGTAATAGTTGTGGATGACTTCGAAGGTGTATCTCTAGGACGTTCTGGCTCGAAGGGAGAGGATGAAGTGGGTGGTGCGGGCGGACTTGGCTCAGGAGAGGTGAGCGGTGGCTACTGCTTCTGTTATTCAAAATGGTGTCATGGACGGCACTGGGGTATATAAATGCACACGGCGTGGGCCCATCAAGGGTGATGTCAAGCATAGGATGGTAGGTGTGGAAGGAGAGTGTGCGGGGGGTCAGAGAGAGGATTGCGCCTGAGGAGTGGTAATACATGGACATTGTCGCGAGCGCGTACTCACCGATTGTTGCTTGCGTTGCTGAGCAGGAAGAAGTACACGAATGCATGGAATTATTGAAGAAGTCGGTCAACAATGCGGATGCGCGAATGCGAATGCAAAAAAGAAGGCGAGCATAATAAAAAGGAGGACAATGAAGGAGAGGCAACGCAAGAGGCAGAGCGAGGAGCGGGAGGGATGAAAGGGAGACAAGAAGTTGGGAGGAGAGGGATGAGCAACTATTGTGCGAGTTATTATGAAGTGGACTGGCTACTTACGCTTTACGCTGAAGGACTGTGTAGCCAGCTCGGCCGTGTTGTCACAAGATCTGAGGCTCAGCGCAGGCATTACAGTGGCAGATTAGAGAGACGAATCCAGCGACCTTTGTTGTCTAGGCAGTTGCAGGCAGTGTGCCTGCTGGAGGATGCTTGTAGGCAGAGGACTGGCCTGGAGAGGACAAAAGAGACGACATAGCGTTGGGGGAAGAGGGTTGGGGAGATGATGGAGGTAGGAGGAAAAGGAGTGACGAGAGCAAGTGCGTCATTATATGCTCTCGATCTTTGGTACTCGATTATGTAATCACTTCGATATATTGTTTAAAGGTAAAAACAAATTATATTATAAGTCTGACAGAGTGATTGTTAACATTATTAATATATATAATTGTATATTATCTTACTAAAAGTATTGTAATTAACTTACAAGCACAACATATTACTTTTATGACTATTATAATCAATCAACTATTGTTACAAATAACTTATAATATAATTTTAGCATATTATAATAGGAGTTGAGTACTTGTACCTCACATGTAATGTTGTAATAATACTATTAGTAAGCTTACTTACTCTAAAACATGTTTGTAGTTTAATAGAAACTTTGTATATTTCTTACATTTATATACAATCATTATAATTACATTACAAGTGAAATACAAGTATTATTTTAGAATGTAATGCTTATGAAATCATTTTATTAGTTTACTTTTGCTATTATTAAATACATTTGTTACGACTTTTTCGTGATGTGTCTGCCTCTCTTCTTAGTGGTACTAATTATCAACTTGTAACAACTGTATCAAATTAATAGAACCATCCTGAAGCTTGAACTATCCTCTGGTAATTGCAGGTAGACTGTCTCATATAGGAGAGTAGCACTTGGCAGAGTAAATATGAAACATTTTTTCACCCAGTCAAGTTGTTAGTTTATTAGAAGTTACACTTACAGTGCAAGACAGTGCCAAAAGATGCTACTTGTTAGGACACAAACATTTATCAGTATATATAGTGTGGACCAGGTGTCAAGCCAAGCTTAACATTGCACCCTTTTGGTGAAGAGGTTCTATGTATGGTCCACTATATATGGTAATCCCTCACACTACTAAAAGGACAGGTGAAACTCTACAACACGGGTAAGAAGACCACAAGGTCGATAACATTACATAGCACCAGGACGCATTATGATTATGACCGATGCATAGTATTGGTACTTACGAGTTGACATAATTGTACTACTTTTGCATTTCGGAGTGCAAGCGGATCTCGCTTGGCTGTGCAGAAAGGAATTCGGAGCTAGCAGCCGGAAGGCGCACAACGAGTTTCCAGGTGTTACAAAATAGACGTGTACTCCTGTTTGTTCCACTGAACTTCCATCGCAATTGATAATAGTTTTTTTTTGGTTGACCCAGCCGGATTTGAAACGAAAATAGTTATGAGAAAAAGTAGTGGCAGCAGCGCCTTCTCATAGACCGAAAGGGTAACTATAAAGAAATACTCCGGATCTACAACGGATGCATTCTCCGAAGCGGAAAGAAGTTACACTATTACACAGCCGTGTTACATGCCCACTCCGTACCCCCGTTTTGAAATTCGTAATTGCACTAGAAGGCGGGTACACAAAATGTAAGCGAAAGAACTTGTAACATATCCTCGCACATGATATCGTTTGGCTTTTAGCTTTGGATTGTCGGGTGCTTCTGGTGCGTATGCAAACGAAGTTTGGGGAACTGATCCGGGTCGAGGAGCTTTCGGGTGGCAGAGGCGGTGCTGAACGCCATGAGTCGGCCCGGCGTTAACACTGAATAACGTGTTGCAGAGTCCGGAGCGAAATTTACAGTGGCACTGCTGCCATATAGGCATTACTTGAACCCGGCTCGCGAACATCCAGCCTCAAAATCGGGATCCATCAAGAGATTGACAGAGGTTCCACACATACATTTACAAAGTAACTTTACCCCTAATTCAGTCGACTGAATTTGTGGCGGTGGAAGTCCCCGCGAAGAAATTTTGCTTTGCTTGAACGTCGATGGGGCTTAACATTCGTTCCTTATTCGATTGTGGTCTCGACATTTGTTTGGCTATTTGGAGGGTTTCGTGCTAAGAGGTGTACCTCATACTCCGTCCCGGTCCGTGGAACCATTGACGGTTACCGGCGGGATAGTGAATACGGCCAATCTACGGTCGAGGGCGAGGGCGGGCTGGGCGTCGGGGCTGTACATCGATCTGCCCTCTGCGTTTTGATGGACTAAACAGGGGATCCAGGCCACATTCGTTGGGGGATTTTTTAGTTAGTTAGGTGTCAGAGAAAACATGAAGGGAAAGAAGAGGAAGAGGAGATGATTGGCTTGTGCCTTTATTTACGAGATTTCACTCCCGGTGCATGCCTCACGAGGTTGCCAAATTCCAGCGGATGCCTTTCGTGTTGCTCGCTGCGCTCTTGCCATGCGTTAGAGTTGTCGTTGCCATCACCATCACGGAAGTACAGGTGTTTCAGTTGGGTCCCGAACGCCGAGCAGGGACAAGAAGCGGGAGCGTACAGGTCTTGTGAACGCGGATCCAGCCCCGCACCGACATATGGACCAACGCACTAGCATAGACGATGCACATGGATCAGGATGAGAGATCTCGGATTCGGGTATGCACAGAAAGCGTGAAGCGTGACGCGGTCTTCCGGGGTCCTCGTCACTCATCCCCTCTCGGAAAAGTCTGGAAAACATACACTAGATTCTTAATTTAACATCGGCTCGTGTTATTGATGTGATATGATACTGATATGCATGGGTGGATATTTGATTCTTCTACATCCGACGGAGTGAATGGATTTGGATGAATTGAGCTTTGATGGGGATAGAACCGACGGAAATGACAATGAGAAAGTTTCAAGGGTTATGATCAGTTGTGTTTTTCCTGTCTTCGACCATGCGAAATCCATTTTGGACGAACTGAAGAAGTCGAAGAGAACGCAAATTACAATTCTGATGACGCATAGGGTAACAAGGACTGAACGACGACTCGGGACGAGTATCTTGGGGGATAGCTTGCCAGGTGGAAAAACTCTGCGTCGTTCACTCAAAGGGAAGGTGAGCATCGCATTATTGGTGGCCACTTGTCGATACGATTTGAGCGGAAAGCTTAGATGCGGAAACGTAAACGCCCTCGTATACACACCCATATCACTTATCCGCTGTAAATCAGTGTTTGCATCAGCAAAGATGATGACGAAGCACAGACGTCGAACTCGATGAATATGGAAGGTAGAAGTGAAGGAAGCCTGTTATCCAGCTTCCGTGGCAAAGAGGTGACGTCCGCCGACGAGAAGTTCTCGTAGGTGCCTGCGATGTATTTTTATCGTAGTCTTGTGACGTCAACGCATCTTTGTTCTATTTACTTAGCCAACTTTCAAAGCTGATTTACCTGCTCAAACAGTAGCATAGGTTTTGATGATATGGAATAAACGAGCTGCGGATGGCCGGGGAGACCGACACATCAGTTCCTAGCAACAGCTGAATTGAAGAATCGTGCCATAAAAAGCCAGCCTAGACTGAACGGCCAGACAGGGACGAAGTCAGAAGTAAGAAGGTTCATAGAGTGCCCGATTGAATACTGTGCGCAGCGCCCAACTGAGATGGAACCGCCTCGGCCATACCTACGCCGCGACAACGAAAGCAAATTGATTCATGATCGAGCGTCCTCATCCATATGCTCCTCATTCCACGTCTCCAGCGCGCGTCGCGAGGTCGTTGCGTCGTTTCTGCGGAGACTATTCACGAAATGGCTTGGTGCAATGATTGAATGAACTCGTGCGTTCGGCGAACGTGCTGGTGATTTGAGAGGGCTGGGTTCGGTATAGAAACAATAGACCGAGTCCTTCTAGATGGCTTGCGCGGCATATTCTGAGATGTTACCTTGCCTGCGCTCACATGAACAGGGAAACAGAGCGGCCAAGAGCAAAACAAGTATAGAAAAGAGGACTTTTTGTCGTGGACGGCGAGCATCCAGATTGGGTTGTGTTGAATGGAGTCCGCTGACCGTCTGCATAACATATGCGCGAATTCTAAATATGTCAAACCCGGCTTGCGATCGGCGCAAGAGGATGAAAAAAGGCGTTTCGAGCAAATTCAACGCATATATGCATGTCACACCCTGCATCCGCATCAGAGGGTTTCCGAAGAAAGTTTTCTCGCTTAACTAGGGGTTATTTGAGTTGAGTTGATCTCGTCACAGATGGGGCGCCTCTTGAGAACAGACAATGTTTGACCAAGAAGGAAACACTGCTGTAACAGCATGAAGGGAAGCATCGGGATATGCCATGAGGGCGATTATGGCGATTGTGTAGCACCTTTTGGGCGATACAAGGGGCTTTGAAGTGCCAGTGTGAATCGCCTGGAGACGCGGACAGAACAGACGTTCTGAACGGTCGCACGCATAAGATCCGAGGACACTCCCAACACCGCATTCGCACGACGGCCTGCGTCGAAAATTGCACGAGTAGAAAGAAGGTACGAGAGTAGAGAAGGCAAAAATCGGACGAATGGTAAATCGATTTCGCATTGGGCCTGGAAAAGGAGCAAACAGGCGCGGTGGATCGAGAGAGGCGAAGACACTGACTTGGCTAGGCTTGAGATGTGTGGAAGGAGGTGTCCAGGGTCCCAGTCCAATTCTAGATGGGCCAGCCGGAAATGGCAGGCGGAGATCGACGGATAATGGCAGGACCGAGCCGCTGTGACCATGCGCTTCTCTAACCGGCGATCGGATATTTTCGCAAAATATGAGATTTAAGGGTTTACTCGTCCGCAACAGAATGCATGAAGGCTTTGATATAAAAAGACCCGTCGCACCTGGCTCCCGACTGCCCCAAAGCATCTCTGCTTTTCCCCACCCCCGCACACCGAGTTTCTCTCGCCTCCCCGAACCTCTTCCCTCCTAGCCTCTCCCACACTTCCACACTACCTACTCCCACCTCACTCATGGCAGGAGGTCCAGCTGCTGCTGGCGGTCCCGTCATTGGCTCCGGCGCGTCTAAGAATGCAGCTGCAGGTATTGTCATGGTCAGTTCACAGTTCTGCTCTCTTCACTCCTTCAGCTGACCAGTCCCTTGTTAGGCGTATGTGTTTTTTGGTATAAAGTTAGCATTTGATGGTTCCCTGACCCTGTTTCCCCTTCGTAATTAGCGCCTTCGCGGCTTTCGGTGGCATTCTCTACGGGTAAGTGTATTGGTATTTTGCGCTTGTGAAGAGTACTGATTAGCGCACATTTAGTTATGACACGGGTATCATCAACGGTGTACAGGCTATGGAGGATTGGCTCCGCACATTCGGAGAGCCTACGACGGATTTGACCGACTTCCCTGGCGGCTTTGGTATTACGACTGGTCAGAGGTCGCTTGTTGTATCCATCCTCTCCGCCGGCACCTTCACTGGTGCGCTCATTGGTGCTCCCGTCGCTGATATTCTTGGTCGTAAATGGGGTATCATCTTCACTTGTCTCGTGTTCTCCGTCGGTGTTGCGATGCAAACCGCTTCGACCGCATTGCCGCTATTCATTGTTGGCCGTGTAATTGCTGGTATTGGTGTTGGCCAGGTCTCGGTCCTCGTTCCCATGTATCAATCAGAATGGTGTGTAACGCTTTTCGCTTCTTTTCATTCTGTTCCCGCCCCCGGCCCCTATCTCCACTCTTTTGACCTTGCACACGCTTCCTGTGCCTTTCGATTGTTCTGTTCAATGTCACAGCGTGTCGCGAGGTCTTGACATTTTGACCTTCATTTGGCCTTTCCAAATCCGTAAACGTCGCCGATCTCGTATTTGTCCTATTTTTGGATGACAGACGGAATCTAATCCACTTTTTTAATTTCATGTCCAGCGCTCCGAAATGGATTCGTGGTGCTATCGTATCCGGGTACCAGTGGGCTATTACGATCGGTCTTCTGCTCGCCTCTGTTGTGAACAACGCTACCGAAGGTCGGCAAGACCATTCGTCTTATCGAATCCCGATTTCCATTCAATTCGTCTGGGCATTCATTCTCGCATCTGGTATGGCCGTCCTCCCTGAATCGCCACGTTGGCTCATCAAGAAGGGTCGCGACGCGGAGGCTGCTAAGTCTCTCGGTCGTCTCACCGGAGCCTCTCCCGATGATCCTGCGGTCATTGATGATCTCAACGATGTCCGTTCGAACCTCGAGGAAGAGAAGAGGTACATACATCGCACATTGTTTATTATTTGATCTGACTGAACAAATTTCTCCAGACTTGGTACTGCTACCTATTTGGATTGCTTCAAGCTCGGCGAACCGAACAAGATTTGCTTCCGTGTTTGCACGGGAATGGCCCTGCAGGCTTGGCAGCAGCTTACTGGTATCAACTTCATCTTCTACTATGGGACGACTTTCTTCCAAAACTCTGGCATCAAAAATTCTTTCCTCATCTCCGTTGCTACGAACGTCGTCAATGTGTTCATGACTCTTCCGGGCATGTGGGGTGTTGAGAGGTTCGGTCGTCGCCGTTTGTTACTTGTCGGTGCTGTGGGCATGTGTGTGTGCGAGTTCATTGTCGCTATTGCTGGTGTCACTGTGCCGAAGTCGAATCTGGCAGGGCAGAAGGTGCTCATTGCCTTTGTGTACGTAAACTTCAGCCTCTTCTAGCGACAAATGCTTATTTTTACCGACTTTTAAAAGCTGTATCTATATTGCTTTCTTCGCATCCACTTGGGGTCCGATCGCCTGGGTCATTACGGGTGAAATCTTCCCTCTCAATGTACGTGCAAAGGCCATGTCTCTTGCCGTCGCGTCAAACTGGCTGTGGAACTTCGGAATTGGCTATGCGACACCTTACCTCGTCAACTCGGGCAAGGGCAATGCCAACCTTCAGGCAAAGGTGTTCTTCATTTGGGGTGCAACCTGCTTCTGCTGTATTATCTTCACATACTTCTGCATTCCGGAGACCAAGGGTCTTTCACTCGAGCAGGTCGACATTCTGTATCAGCACTCAACGCCGATTACGAGCCACCGCATTCGTGCCAAGCTCATGGCGGAAAATATTCATACAACAGAGCACGGCAATCTCGAAGGGAAGGACGTGCACACGGATAGCCATTCCGAAGAGAAGGTCTAGATGGATCCCTTTATCCCTTCATCTATAATCTCTCACTTTTCTCCCTACCTCACCCCTCACTGACTGTCCTCTTATGTCCCGCCGTTGTGGTGGCACTTTGCTTCGTATAAAATGGGTTATGCTTTGTAATGGGCAGAATGCACATACATACAGATCTGCATTCATTATTTAATTTTCGTCATTATTGTAACTCGGATGAGTACAATGATCTCCTGTACTGCTTTTCATGTTTGTTTCTGTACGCAATTATACGATCATTTCATCCTTCGGAATGTCTTGACCTATGCCGTTAGTAATACCACGCATACTGCCCACAGTGAATGTGGGTCCTCCCAACGTGCCAACATATCTGACAGTGACAACGTCAGCTATGCTCTTTCCGAGCTTCTCGCTCCTATCTACAGCAGCCAGTCACGAGTTCATTCGTGCCTATGCCGTGTGTGAGGTTATCTTCCGTTTGCATCACCACACACTTCCTATTCTATAAATCTCGTCACGTCTATTTTCTTCTCGACAACACAGCGATTGCAACGCATATTCGGATTAAGTATTAGGTAGGACTCCGAAAGCAAGTTACGATAAATTTTAATCATACATTCTCATCATCAAAAAGGGACGTAGGGGCATTCGGGTCCGTGTCTGGTTAATAGGTTTGAGTGGGAAAATATGTACTCGAGGTCGAAAGGATCAGATGTGTGGTCATGAGGTACGTTGTGAAACGTCTGCATCCGATGGTCTAGTGATGCACCGTGTGTATGTGATATTGAGTTGCATGTGGTCAGGAACCAGGATTAGTGCTTGGTGAGGACACGTCAGCACAGGAATGAACGCTATTGGAAATTACGTGTAAGGAGCCTGTTGCAGCTTTTGTCTGCATTTCCACACATGCTCTCAACTTGTGCCGGTATGCATTAGGGTAGTATACTATCAAAGCTCGGTTTGGTGCTGGAGAGCATTAGGATCACCTACTGATGCATATACGCCTTCAATATAAATAGTTGTGCTTTCTAAAGTAGCCTCGACGTTCCTACATTTGAAATTTCAGCATGCTCTCTTCATAGCTATTTCATCCCAGAATAGGCTGGCTGTCTTACTAATGACAATCCACCATGGACAAAGTTGCATATAGGCGTCAATATCCATAGACTTGTGGAGTGCCTGATATTTGCAACTACTCCTCGGCCTAACACGGTCAGCTAAGTTCTTCCGAGAGATGCCTCAATATGAAGGAAGTCAAAGTTAAATTGCAGCTTAAATGCCAAACAAACATAGATAACAAGTGTACAAGTTTGGCTCGGTGAGACTTCGGAAAGTTGGATGACTAGATAAATGACCTAACCCATGTTGCTTCTTGTCGTCCCTCAGAGGTCAGAGTATGCCCTTGGATGTTTTATAGCTTTTTAACAATAGTCAATGTATAACTGTAGACAGATTGAGTAGGCATAAACTTCTTGTTAATGCATAGAGTTTCCCAAACATACATAGACAGAGAAATGAGTTCCGAGCCAAGAGAGCAAAGCAGTTAGAAACAGTACATGCTACATAAGGGGAAGAAGGAGAGCAGACAAAGCCAGTTTCAAAGCAAATTGAACGCTTGCTCTTACAGGGTAGACGAGTGAAAACAACGTTTTAGGACAACTATTATAGCGGCTCTAATAGCAGAGTTGCGAATAAAAGAAACTTGAGGGACCAAAGGTACATTTGGCATTCTCGCATTGTGAGAAACTACGTGTAAAGAGCACGTGGATCCATTACGTAAGGTGGACATTTCCTTAACCAAACGTTGAAACTTAAATCATTACTTGTCCACACCTTCCCTCATAACGTTATATTCCTGAGAGCAAGAAGACCTTCTTTTGATAAGTGCATGTCTCCTCAATTGCATGGGATGTACTGTCTTTCAGCATGTACAGCAAAAATCTTGGTTTCAAAAGCAGTCTGCCTGCGTTCCAACCTCAGCTTTGTCGAGTCAATTATCGAGTCATGTTTATCCAAACTGGTAATGGCATCGGACCAGTGGTTGAATGTACCCTAACATATTTCATGCTTATGGTCTAACTAGGTTTTGGTTATCATATGACAGACTCATTTAAATGTTACTGGTGACAGAAAGGTGCAAGTCTTGTCCTTTAGTCAGAGCTTTTTTACCGCTTATAGAGTGACATGTGAGGCTCGGAGAAATCTTGGGACTACCAACACTGTTCTTTCAACCCACAGCAACATTTCTTCCCCATGTGAGAGCTATCTGACTGGCTTCTCTGCTCATACATCCCCCAATTTTTGGCGGGAGTCGAGTCACGCTTGACTAGATAAATAACCCAGCCTTGCACGATCCTTTCCTCGCTCAGATAACGTCTTCATATACACCGTCGAAAATGTCTACAATTCAAGAGCTTCTGAATACCAAGCCTACCGAGGGCGAGGCACTGGCCGCAAATGTCGAAATGACGACTCAGTGTGCCAGGAAATCTTTCACTCGAAGTACAAGTGGGCTTTATGATTCGAAGGCTGTGGACGTTGCGACGCGGGAGGTCCCCGCCGATGGTGGCGTCGTGCTGCAAGAGAAGGACGAAGGAAATACTGCTGTGACGAAGACTCCTGCCATGATATGGAAAGCAAGAATAGATTTTACGGTGCTCTGCTTCACTCTATTTCTATCAGGCTGGGATGGAGGGACCACCGGATCTTTGGTTCCTAGGTTCCAGCTATTTACAATGTTCGTGGAGCATTGGGATTGTCATTCGTACATGCCCCTATAAATTCTAGTCGAAGGTCAACTTTACGGTCGTGTCCCTTATATTCATCACGAATTGTATTGTGAGCTTCGCTAAAGTCGTCGTTGCTTGTCATGCAATGTATTAATCTGTCCTTCTAGGAGCGACATCAAACGTGTATTTGAACGAGATTCTTAGCTTTGGAAAAGTATGCTTCTAGAAGTCATGTATTACTTTCTATTGACTTCTTGAATAGGTTCTCGTACTAGGTTGGTATTGTTGAAAGACTTGAGTGAATCTATCCTAACGATGAGTTAGGCGCCCTTGCACAGGTGCTTGGGTATGCACTAATGGCACCAGCGTTACCCTTTCTGGCCTTCTGCATCGCATTCTTCATCAACGGCTGGGGATATCCCTTCAAGTAGGTATTTTGATCCTTATAACTTCTATAGTAACACTAATAATCACTCAAAGGATGCTCAGAGTAACCGCTTCGTTGCGAGACTGTCAGAGAATTCTTCTGCAAAGATGGGAACCATGCATGCTATCTATGGTATGCTGCTATCCTCTACACACTCAAAGGGACACATCATTCATACTATTGTTGTGACTGTTAGGCTTTGGCGCGGTCTGTTCGCCATTCGCTACCACGCAATTTGCACAAATGCCGAGGCATTGGTCATATCACTTTATAATCTCGACTGGAATCGCCATAATAAATACAATATTCCTCTTGCTTACATTCAAGGGGAAGACTATGGATGGTGAGGATAATTTGCAATTAAATGGTGATCTGTCATAACGTTCTATGCAGAATATTAATGTTTCCTCGAAATTGGTGAAGCTGCGACTGAACAGGGGACAAGTGAGGACAGCAAGTACAAACAAATCATGACGCAGAAGGTCGTCCATCCTCTTGCGTTCTTTAGCTTGGTGTATGTCGGTATCGAAATTACTATAGGAGGTCCATACAGAGTCCTCAAGCTATGATACCTGGTAATTCACTGGCGATATCTAGGATGGACTATTTCATATCTACAGAAGCATCGTGGTGGGGGATCCTCATCCGGATATGTGTCTACTGGTTTCTTTGGCGGTACGTTTTTCTTTCTTGTGCAGGAATCAATTATCAGATCCGTACTTGCTGAAGGCCTTACGCTTGGGCGCGTCCTCCTTGTATGGGTGGATGAGAAGGTATATTTCCGAGACTCCTGCAATTATAATACAAGATGAGTGAATGAACTTTTATAGGTCGGAGAGCATCTGATCATATATATTTACATCCTCGCAGCGCTTGGGTTTGTATTTTCACCGACTTTGTACCGGTTGGATATACTTATATGTATTCCAGCCTTGAGTTGGTGGTATGGCTCGCCCCAAATTTGATTGCCGACGCGGTGGCTGTCTCATTCGTTGGTTTTATTCTCGGTCCTATGTACCCAATCCTCATGAACGAGGCTGGCCGACTTATCCCGCAATGGTTACTAACCGGTTCTATTGGTTGGATTGCATCATTCGGCTGTGCTGGTAAGTCCAGCCAAACATTCACGCAGGAGTGTGATTGAAGTTGATTAATTGTAGGCTCTGCTATTTTCCCGTTTGCAACTGGTGCGCTCGCTGAGAGGTTTGGAATCGTGAGCCTGCAGCCATTGTATGCTCACCCCACACTTATAGTGAAGTATTATCTTGAATTCGATTGTCCAGACTTGTCGTCCTTTACGGAGTGCTGTTTGCACTCTGGCTGTTTGTCCCGGATGGGACCAGACGAACAGCGTAAACGAGGAAGTCTTTATGAAAGATAGACCCCAATAGAATACATCTCCACTCATCAAGGTAATATCAGAATGACGTTCCTTTGTGCCGTTACAGAATTCACAGTCCAGTCACATTTTCACAGCGTTTATATATTACCTCAGTTCAAGTACAACCTTTTTATGCCTAGTTCATTCAAAGCCAGCACCTTACTATGTTTGTGTCCAGTACAGATAAAGTGTCATCTTGTAATGTGAATGAAAGACTGACTATCTGCCACGGACGTTGGAAATAATCAAATGTAAATCCTCATTTCCACATAGTTTAAAGAAGCTGTCACAGAATGAGTGCCAGAACGTAGATAATGCCTTGCCATGCAAGAAACTAGGCTTTGACCTGGTATAATAAAGAGAACCATTTCTACCAACAAAATTTATTACTCTCCCTACACAATGCTATTCTTCCAATATTAAGATGACTTACTCCTGGTAGAAAATGACTTCTCACCTGTAAGGGATATATAAGCTTTGAACATACTCAACTCAACAAAGCTCCTAGTCTATCTGTAGGATCTTACCCTTGTTAGCCTATATTTATCCAAGCCAGAAATAGTAATGAGTTAAATGGCTAAATGTCAATATAGTCTCTTACATATCCTATGTCTACAGTGTGATTTGCACCTCTGGTTGCTAAGAGTTGAATTTGTTTTATTGTAACGCCGGGAAGAGTGCATTATTTTCCCTTACTAATTTTCCCTTACTAATAGGTTTTCTGCAAAATGATCTTCGTTACCCTTTATAGAGATCACGTGATATTCGGATAAATGTCGGGACTACTAACACATTCTTCTGACCCACGGCAACATTTCTTCCCCATGCGAATGTTGTTTAGCTAGCTTCCCTGCCCATGCGTTCTCCTGTTTTCTTGGCCAGAGTCGAGTCATTTGGACTAGATAAATATTCCAGTCTTCTGCGGCCTCCCTTCATTTACGCACAACATCTTCATATCCTACGTCGATAATGTCTACAATTCACGAGTTCCGGGATGCAAAGTCTACTGATGGCGGAGGTCCTGCTGCAAGCGTCGAAATGACGACTCAGTCTACCAGGAAGTCTTTCACTCGGAGTACAAGCAGACTCCATGATTCGAAGGCTGTGGACGTTGCAACGCGGGAGGTCCCCGCCGATGGTGGCGTTGCGTTAAAAGAGAAGGACGAAGGAAATACTACTGTGACGAAGACTCCTGCCATGATATGGAAAGCAAGAATAGACTTTGCGGCACTTTGCTTCACTCTATTCCTAGCGGGCTGGGACAGTGGGACCGCCGGACCTTTAATTCCAAGGTTCCAACTATTTTATAATGTTCGTCGAGCATTAGAATAATCATTCATTCATGTCCTCATGTATTATCTGCAAAGGTCAACTTTACCATTGTTTCCCTGATATTCATTATGAACTGTGTTGTGAGCTTCATAGAAGTTAGAGCTCGTTACGCAATGCCTTAATTCGTCCTCTCAGGGATTCCTTCTCGGAGCGGCCACGAACGTATTTTTGACCGAGAGACTCGGCTTTGGAAAGGTACCAGTCGGGCGACCTCTCGTTTTGCTTTCTGTTAACTTCGTGAATAGGTCCTTGTACTGGGTTGGTACTGTTTATAAGTACATGTGGGTTTGTCTTAACAATGAGTCAGGCTCCCTCGCACAGACAGTTGGATATATACTAATGGCGCCAGCACTACCCTTTTCTGTCTTTTGCATTGCATTCCTCATTAATGGCTGGGGCATATCTCTTCAAGTAAGGATTGTAATCCTTATATTGTATGTATTCACTCTGACAATTATTCAAAGGACGCTCAAAGTAACAGCTTTGTCGCGGGACTATCGGAGAATTCATCTGCAAAGATGGGAATCATGCATGCACTCTATGGTATGATGTTATTCTTGACACATATGAGGGAATAAATTATTTATACTGCAGCTGTCGATTGCACCAGGCTTCGGCGCGGTCTGCTCCCCATTCGCTGCCACGCAATTTGCACAAATGCCGAAGCATTGGTCGTATCACTTTATAATTTCGACTGGAATCGCAACAATAAATACAATATTTCTGGTACTTGCATTTAAAGGGAAGACTATCGATGGTGAGGACGTCTTATCAGTTAGATGATGGTCTATTGTAATGTTCTGCGTAGAATGTTTTCTCGAGATAGGTGAAGCTGCAACCGAACAAGGGACGAGTGACGACAGCAAGTACAAGCAAATTTTGACAAATAAGGTTGTCCACCTTCTCGCATTCTGGAGCTTGGTCTATGTCGGTATCGAAATTACTATAGGAGGTCCGCATAGAGTCTCAAGCTATAAGAACTAGTAACTCACCAGCGATATCTAGGGTGGACTGTTTCATACCTCCAGAAGCATCGGGGCGGAGGGCCCTCGTCCGGTTATGT
This sequence comes from Fomitiporia mediterranea MF3/22, assembly GCF_000271605.1. Lineage (NCBI taxonomy): Eukaryota > Fungi > Basidiomycota > Agaricomycetes > Hymenochaetales > Hymenochaetaceae > Fomitiporia > Fomitiporia mediterranea. The sequence continues at coordinate 775,274 of NW_006760386.1, forward strand.
CTCTACCGGTTTCTTTGGCGGTATGTTTTCCCTCCTTTCTGGTCGGAAATCACTTACCAGAACCATACATGTGGAAGGTCTTACGCTTGGACGCGTCCTCCTTCTGCAGGTGAATGAGAAGGTAATATTTATGATAATTTCACAATGACAAGGAGTTAATGGTCTTCTATAGGTCGGGGAACACTTGATCATCTACATTTACACGCTTTTGGCGCTTGGGTTTGTAATTTTACCGAAGTTGTACCGCATGGATGGGGTATACTTAGATGTATTTCAGGCTCGAATTGGTCGTATGGCTCGTCCCAAATCTAATCGCCGACGCGGTGGCAGTCTCATTTGTTGGTTTTGTTCTCGGCCCTATGTACCCAATCCTCATGAATGAGACTGGCCGATTAGTCCCGCAATGGTTACTAACCGGTTCCATTGGATGGATCGCGTCGTTTGGTTTTGCCGGTAAGTCGCGTCAAACGGACACGCGGGAACGTAACTAAATAAATAATTGTAGGTTCTGCACTTTTCCCCTTCGCCACTGGAGCACTTGCTGAGAGGTTCGGAATTGTGAGCCTGCAGCCACTGTATGTTGATTCCATATTCATAGTCAAGTATGGTCCTGAATTTTATCATCCAGTCTCATCATCCTTTATGGGGTGATGTTTGTGCTCTGGCTGTTGGTCCCAAATGGTGCTAGGCGAACGACATAACGAGAAAGTCATTGAAAAAAATAGACGCAAACAGAATACATCTTCACTCATCAACCCATGGATTAATCGGAACGACATTTCATCAACTCGCTATAGGGGTAGGATTTTCACAGCATTTTTGAGCCTTTGTCCAATTGAAGTGAAATATGTCTATTTGTACAAAAAGAACACAATACACCGATCAAATTTATATATCCTCAGTTCAAACATTACTTTTACGCGCCAGGTTAATTCAAAGAAAGCGTTTCATTGCTTTCATGTCCAGTCCAATCAAAGCGTCAACTCGTGGTGTGATTAAGAGCCTGACGATCTGCTGCGGACTGCGCCCGGCAAGAAGCCAAACGTAAATCCTTATCGCCGTGTAGTTTAACGCAGCTGCCACGGAATGAGTGCAGAACGTAGATAAAGTCACGGCGCTGCGAGAAGCTGAAATGATGTACTATTCGCACCAGACACGGATGGTGTATCTGATATAAGCAAGACCTCTTCTTCGTAGAAAATTTGCCAAATCATTTAGCTTCATGCAAAGTATACATATATATGACACTATGATGAGAGGTTAGCAAAGCATCAAAGCGAGGACGAGCCATTTTCCTGCACGGACATGAACATTTACCGTTACACAATCTCTTTCATCCTTCCACAGGGAGTTATATACCGAATATGAAAAATGTACAGCCCATACAGAGCCCATCCCAACGAGAAATCATAAGAAGGCGATTTGCGTTGAGCTACGCCCGCTGCGAAGGCAGGTAAAGTGATTGTCGCTCTTGCCGCATTGCTTAGCAGAACTGCAACATTTGTTGGCACAGAACGCTCAAAGTTGCGGCAGGATGAAAAGATGGGGACGACGAGCAAGTATGTGTAAGTAATAGCAGATAAAAAGGCGTTCCATTGTCCACAGCAGTTCTGTTGAATGGGGAATGGCCGAACCAGAAAGACAAATGACACTAACAAGAAGTCGCTAACTAATAAGACCTACAGTACACGTGACAACATATCGTAGGACGCTGTGGGCGTAATTTGCATATGACGGCCTGAAATTTCTTCATGCCTCGTTTTCATGCTCTGTAACCTATCGTGTTGACAGGGCTTATGCCTGCAACTCGTACAAGGCGTAGAATTCCAAGTGACGGCGTCCTCCCTGAAAACCCCAATTGGATCACTATTCACGCAAGTGATGGCAATGCAAAACGTTGGCCTACAAATACTACTATGAATCCAGATTCGGTGGACAATGTCGACTTTATGCAGCCGCTTCCAATAGACGATGGGTCATCTATCAAGTGGCGTCTGGTCATCGGGAAGAAGCTTGCCAAAATGCTTAACCGTCCTGACCCTGGTGAGTAATCGTACACAGATGCTTTAATGGATAAATATTTAAATACTGCTGGACAGAAAGTGATAAATGGGTTCTTAAGGATTGGCCCGCTGGCTATCAATTTTACATTCACAAGAAGGGTCACAAAGATGACCCACGATGCGATCCTTATCTCATTGGTAAATTTATTTGTATTTTCGAATGATATAGAATAATCCACCATTTTGACAGGTTCAGAGATAGTTGGGCGATTTCGTTCGCCTGCAGAGTTTATACCTCACGCGTGTTGGCTTATGACAGACGCGACTCGTAATAGGTCAAATTGCGCCTGCAAATATTGTACCGGGAAGCCACAACGCGAGATCAGTAACACATTCGGCTTATCACGCATTGGCAGACTGCCGCGCAACGATAGTTATAATGTGAAAGATAGGCCCGTGTCTGTTACGAGAGAAGAAAATGAGCCTCTGCCTCATCGTCAGCAGCAGGCACCAGAGGCGTTCAACCTGTCAGTAGACCCCACACAGCCTGTAAATTTAGAACGTGAGAAAGACTTGCGAGCTCAATTAGGACCAAGCTCTCTGGGTGAACGACGCTGGGCGCGTGAAGGCGAACTGGTTTGGGTTAGACTTGATTATCCGATTCATGTGGATGACGTGGATAGCCACTCCGAAACGATTTCGTTTTGGCCAGGCATTATTGATGAGATAAACATCAAGTCTAACGTCACTCTCACACAAACCCAAGAAACACGGCTGGCAAACGCGTCCGAAGAGAGCCCGGGACCGACTACTCCAAGCAGCTCAGATGCTTCTTTAGATTTGGATCCGTGGACTGTAGTTCAAAAGTTCGTCTACAAGGTCGAGCTTCTTGTTACCTCCGGCTCGGTCATTTACGGCTCTGATCGTATTTTACCGTACCAGTCTTATGCCCCGGATAGTAGTCTCGTTGCAGCAGTGCGAAGGATCAAATTCAACTTGGATGATTCTACTGGCACGCTTGATAGAATGACTGTGCCTTCCGATCCCGAAGGGGATGGACAGATGGAACAAGCGGAAAGGGCCTTGTTCAATCGTTTCCGATCTTATAACCCGTTTCCAGAGAACGAGCCTCGACTTGAGCAAGGCGTGGAGCTAAGTCAATATATCTCTACGGCAGCTGGAGCGTTTGCTGTTGCGATTCAAATTGCCTCTCGTCTAACAATGTATTGGACCCCTTCAGATGCATGGGAGGGTAAAATGCGACGTCCATCGACGCGAACGAATGCCTGGAGCCTTGTTCAAGAGACATCTTCATTTGCGGAACGATGTGCACTAATCCAAAGGGTACTTGGATTATTGCAAACTAGCGACGACGGCTACACCGCTCAGACGAGATTCCAAGGTATGTGGTGGGGTCCAGAACGTATTTGGACGGGTGATATTGTGCGTTTGAAGCTTGGACGGTACGAAGTGGCACCAGAAGGGACGGACATGATTAGGAAGCCGTCTGGTGCAAGAAAATATGACCTGCTAGAGGTCAACATGGATAGACTCGGAGCACAATCAGCGGCAGGCATTTCAGATGTTGATAGTGTAATGCACGACGTGGACACAATCGTTCCAGATATCGTCTCATTCGAGACTGGTGGTAGCTCAGTGACGAAAAGTGTTGCTGACATCTGTGCCCAGAACTTAGGGGCTGTCTTGCGCTCACTCTTCTTACGAATCGTTAGTTTATTTCTCGTGCAAGTTCCAAGCGACGATGGGAAGAGCCTGAAAAACGAGTGCAGGATGAGTGGTATGCTCTATGAGCTTGCCGATGAAGATTGGGAACCCGATGGAGCGGAATTCCGAGAGCCCTTGTCTCAGAATACGGTCGAGACGGACTCGCATTCTCCAATCTCGTCAAAAGCCTCGATGGTGACGCCACTGAGGGCTGTTACGTCTAACGAGGCAAGACCGATACTCGCAGATGTGATCAACCAATCGGCCTCTCGTGGACCTCGACCGTCTTCATCAAGCTTAGATACACCAAAGCCAGGGTTTCCGACCGATGTCGTGATGACGGACCTCTCGCAAAACAGCTCGAGTTCATCCGCTCTGGTAGGACTGTCCCTGGTCAGAGAACAGGAGGCAAACTGGGAATCGCCAGTATCTAACGTGGAATCATCAGTTCCTTCTGCTTCTACTTCCACTCCACAGAAGTCTACTGAGCGGCACTGCCCATTGCCACCTCCTCCGCTTAAGAGGAAATTCCGACCTATACTGCGAGATAGACACGAAGTTGTCATGCCCCTCACGGAGCTCGCGGGTCGGTACTATCCCGGCCTGCTCGAGAATCCACATCTATGGCCACGTTTGCAAGGCGCAGTCAAGAATCCTGAAGCACCCGAAAGTAAAGTTATTGGCGCTTTGGACGGTTTCTTGCCTGGCGTATATAACTCCGTAGATCCCACACGATTCTTGGCAGGCCGTGAAAAAATGCTTGACGAAGCGGAGAAGATAGCACGGGCGGAGGTAGTCGACTATTGGAAATGCCAAACAAAAATAGCAAATGCGATTGTGGCGGACGATGATTGATCGCATTTCCTGGTCTGCCCCTTTACTGAACGTTAAGTGGTATTCGTAAACTTCGTAAACGTATTCATGTTTTCCGCACCACTTCGTTTTCTCGCATGTTTTCGATCGTCCTGTTATCCGCGTTGCTTTCGTCCTTGCTTTTCCACACTTCCTCAGAAAATGCCCCGAAGTCAAGCGAAATACTGTGATCTGTAACGCTTTGCTGACTGGAACGTATTCCTACTTCCCGCATTTTTCGCTTTCCCGCATGTTTTCAACTGTGTTTGCTATCCACGTGCTTTCGTATTTAGTTGTCCTTTCTGCATTTTCGCTTTACTACTTTTTATTTTTAATTTGCTGTGGTGTTCCCCCTTCCGATCCCTTGGGGATGCCCTACCATCAAGTATATGATCCACTTGCAATGTGTATAATCATTTCCCAAGAAGTTATTTGTACATTTATTTCAGTCCAGACTAAAACCCCTTTCGATATATACTGCATTGTTGACATTATCTGGCTAAAAATAACATATAACTAAAGACAAACGAGTGGAGTGCTAGTATTATGCAGTTGACATGCAAGCACAGGCGAGGCAAAGCAATATTAGGTTAATTTTTTCGTAGGAAGTAGAACGCATGTACAAAGCGAAAATAAGATAGCATTCAGATTAATTGCCGGTGGAAGTAGAAGATACTGTCCTTTGTTAGTTAAGAGTCCAAGTAGTAATGTACGGAAGTCCGAGTTGGTTGCGTTAGGAGTGAGGATTGATTGATGAATACTCCAATTAACCCAAGAAGAAACGAGTGGAAGCCGAGATCACGCATACGCATAGAGACGAATCTATGCCAGATTACCGAAGATGCTTGTCTGGGTTAAGCTGATCGTACAGAGGACACAAGTCCTTCCAGCTGTCTGTGATTTATCCCATTGAAGTCAGCAACCAGTCGTTTCAGAATAAATTTAGATCTTACCTCCAGGTACATCATCACTTCTCATCCCATCCACATCCTCAGCGAACACAACAGCCAGTCCATGTTCCAAATGCCAATCGATATGACAATGGAAGAACCATGGGCCAGGATTATCCGTGACGAAACGAATGGTAATGTTATCGGTTATTTGGCCTGGTGTAACGACGTCCCGTCGTACAGGGTTCACGAAATTATATTCGGAGCTCCCAGCGGTTTGGATAACGTCGAAAGTATGTCCGTGCAGATGGAAAGGATGGTCGTTTATTCCCTGAACAGTGACCTCGATGACCTTATTTGGAGGGAGTGTGTATACCGATCCAGCTGGAAGCAAATCTTGTGCACTGCTTGCGCCACTTAGGACTTGGAGCAGCACGGGAATGCTTGGAGGCTGAGAGCCATTGATGTCAGTTGGACAAGGATTAACGAGTTATCCAAATTACTCACAGTGAATGTAGCATTATTCACCGCCCATGACCCACTCTTGAAAGATGGTTTCAACGTAAGAACTACGTCGGCACCACCAGGGTATGGTTCACCAGGCTTAAAGCGGGTTAGAAGGTTTACACAAAACACTCAAAGTAGTTACTCACTGCTCCAGGTTCGCGAAGAGGCTGCAAAACAATCATGTACGTTGTTAGTTCATTGCATTCAAGGAGCAAAACAACATTCATCTCACATGAAGATCGGTCTCCTTCAGCACTACAGGATACTGTGGCTCGAAATCTTTAGACGGTTCGGTAGCACTTGCACCTTCATAACGAAGAATGGCAGAGTTGACTCCGTTATCTGTAGTAGCATTGTTCGGATAGCTCGGGATTGCACGGATCCCTAATACACGAAGACATTTAAGATTTGTCACAAGCAGGAACATGGTAATACGTACAATAATTGCCAACAGGCTTGTCCATTATAACGACAATCGAATACCGTTGACCTTCGCAAATATTAATCACGAGCAAAGTTATTAGGCAATGTTTTCCTACCAGCGAATATTTCGAGCGAATCCACCATGACCGGGTCTGTCTCAACTCCATCCGCTTCAATAACTATCATCTTATGGCCGGAAATCGAAAAGTTGTACCTAAGGTTTTATCTATTAAATATGTTACCACGTAAACAGAACGGATACGTACGAAGGATGGCAGCTCATGTTAACAACCCTGAACCGATGGCGTTTGCCTGGCTGGGCACGAATAACTGCAAGTTCACTAGTAGGATTAATGTTCCATCGTCCAAGGCCGTTGATAAGAGTCGAATCGGGAACACTAAGGGCATACACAAATTAGAGATAACTAAAGGAAAATCTGGACCTATGTGCACGAACGGTGGGGGTCCAGGAAGGCCATTGAGCTGCGGTGCAGGTGTGTGGTACCAATCCGACAACGAAATCACGGTTGACTCTAAATGCATCATTTAGATGAACTGGATCGAAATGGCTAGTTTAGAAACGGAAGACACTGACCATCATCGACATCGTAAAGGAATTTTAGCGGGTCCTCGGGATCTAAACGAGATAGGTAAATTTGCATTCATTGATGATGAAAAAGTTCAAATTGACCATAGATGACCAAAGGACCAGACAAGCCATCGCAATACTGTGTCGACAAATGCGAGTGATACCTAACAATTCAATATTTAGGCAAAGAAGCATGCAAGATATTCAAATACACACCAGTATGTTCCGCTCTGTACTGGACAAGAGAAGTTGTATCTGAAAGGATCAATTGTCAATATCGTTTCTAACGTGGTGAATCTGTGAGAAGACCAACGTATAACTATGACCAGGAACGATCGGGCATTGGGTCACAGATGCTGCACCATCCATCGATGCAGAATGCCCGTTCTTCTGGAGAATACCGTGCCAATGCTGAGGTACACACTCACAATTTAGTATTTGATGAACCACGAGATTGCCTCCAACTATGACAAACTCACGATAGAAGTGGACCTTATCATGGTTGGGTCCGTTAGGCTGTCGGTAACATTGATCTACAGAAAGTAACTCAACATTTCACCGGAAAAGACACTTAACAATTTCACTTACGAGGAACCGATCGCCGACATTCCCGTAAATAAGTGGACTGGGTATCTTCCCATTAGCAGTGACTACTCTGTAAAACTATGAGCCTCATGTAGAGGATGCAAATGTTGTTCAACATACGAGCGGGAGAAACCATCAGGAGCAACGACAGCATTCGTGATATTCAATGAAAAATTGACGTCTGCCGCGAAGACACCTCCTAGTAAAGAACGAAAAGCAACGAATGTAAGCGCTCCCAACTGGAAGCTTAGGGACCGCATAGCCAAAAAACAGCGCGTAAGAAGAAAGGAGCGACGAGGAAGTAACAAGTCCGCAGAAGAGCGTGCAGGGGAAATAAGGAATGAAAGTTGTGTCGTAGTCCAGAAAAAAAGGCTCAGCTATAACCTAGATGGCTTCGATTTAGCTTGAGCGCCCAGACCGGGGACAAACAATTTGTCCAGCCTTATGAATTGAATACGAGTAAGGGACAACTGGCGTTGCCAGATTCCCGGCATGATTAAAACACTCGACCCCAGACAGACAGTCCCGTATGTCCCCTTCGCTTAGGACGTGAAGCATACCGGGCGGATCCGAGGTGTTCTAGTTGAAGCGAAGCATCAATCGTCGGACAGAGAATCCCGTTCATGTAATGGTAGACTCATGAAATGGAAGGGTGTTAGATGAACCCGTTGAATAGCATACAAACACCGATGAATAACGTGTACTCATTTCCAGAAGACTTGCAGTACAAAATCAGGTCGATTATTATTGGATTAAGGAGGGCGTGTCGAGTAACTGCGCCTGATGATTACAGCAGTTGATGCGCCTGATCCACCTCACGTAAACAAGCGATTGCGGTGCAAGGCTCCGCATGTGCACGAAAAGATAAATGAATCTCTCTGGACGAATGACGAGATGCTTGCATGATTCTGAACTCATCATTGTCTAGTTTGTCTAGTTATTTGCTCTTGTTTGGTGTGTTTCAACTTCCAATCTTTGACTCTGAGGTGATCATAGGTCTGGAAAAATCTTAAATTAATGTCTTCCACACTGGATCTTCAATATATGCAATTTTCATGCCCTTACCAATAATTTTAAAACTATACTTTATTAGAACATCAAGCAAATCATTATTCTGACCAAACTGTCATCTGAATATCGAAATACAATTTCCACAGTTATTTTCTATCGAACCACGCCCATCCAGTTCCTGGCAAACCTCGACCTTCGTGTACCTGACAGTGACACCACTTCCAGTCAATTCTAATTTTAAATCACAGATACTGGAACACGAGAACATATAAAGTTTAACAATTTCATTTTGAAAAGAGCAATTGCAATTGCATCAATTCGAGTTATTACACAAATTCTATGGAGTGCCAGCAACTTCATGACAACAAAAAATTATGTTCATAGAGGGAACGTGAAGAAGAAGAAAAGAACCCGTCAACGATACTGAGGAAGGGAAAGAAACGAGAGAAACGGTCACAGACCTAGTGTTTCTTTTTAGGGACCTATACTAGGAAATATACCATACCATACCATACCAGACTCAGACAGACACAAATAAAGACACGAGAAATGAATATCTCAAAATTACACAGAAGGAAAGAAAACGAGAGGAGAAAAGTGGAAGGGAAGAGACAAGAGAAGGAAGGAATCGGTCCAGATACAGGTATGATGAGCAGAATACTAAGACGAGGCGGGGTGAAAAAAAGGATTGCATGCGACAAGAAAAGAAATAAATGACAACTTGTCAGTACTATTTCATTGACAAAGGAGAGCATATAATCGACACGTGGGATACTTACTACAACACAGAGTTGACAGCAGTGGTAAGTTGACGACACGATGAGATAGTTAAAAACATGCAAGGTTGAATTGAACTGCAATTGGATTGGATTTGGGTTGGATTACGGTGGTGCAGCGTGGAGATGGAAGGTGATGGATCGTCCAGTCCCAGAAATTTGGCGATTTCGTTTTCGGGGCGTGGACGAGGTAAACGAGAAAGGAAAGGATGTCCGGAACAGAAAGCCGAAGAGGCAATTTGGGTTTTTCGAAATACTGCTCGCGGGAGACGACAGTCATCAGGATCAGCGTCCATGCATGCCAGACAAGTTCAAGTACTCACTTAATACTGACAACATCAAGAGAAGAAACCGGTCCGACAGAAAATCAAACAACCTCTACTGCGCCTTAGCTTGCGCACTCGGCTTCTTCGCATGCTTCGTCTTCGGTTTCGGTGTCTTCCCACCTTCACCATTCGAACCAGGTGTGGTCGACACGTTCACCGGTATAGGTCCCAATAACGGTTTAGCCATATCCTCCAATGGGCTCCGAGCGAGTTCTCTCAACCTCGCGGCATATTCCTGATCGGATACAGATCCTCTACCAGTTGGCACGAAGGAGACTGGGCCTGTGGGCTCGGTGTTGCTGGCGGGTGCTGCGAGCCAAGAGAGGAATGCGTCGACTGAGTCAGAGGGTGATAGAGGTGACATGGCGATTTAATGTGTTTAAGGACAAATTATGCGTGAGATTTCTCGTCAAGTCTCGTTGCGAGTCGTTGCTGGATGGATATATCTCCTGAGACTCTCCGAGCCTTTCTACTTAATGTCTCCTTGTCGTCGTCGTGGATCTTTATCAGTTTCTCTCGTTTCGTACGTCTCGCGTGTCAAGTGGTGAGATGAGTACGGGAGAATGCGTGCGTGATGTGACCCAAGGACTAGATGGTTCCACGAGACGGGGATGTCGTAATGTGGACGAAAGTTACACTGTTGTAGTGTATGTATGCGCTATGTTGGTACCTATTCGTTCCTGTTGCACGCAACGTGTATATGCGCCACAGGTCAACCTAGCAGAATCTAAGAGACGGCGATGGACACGGTCTGCTCGTCAAGAGCGTATGATGGAGGGAGGCAAGCAACAAAAGGCAAGGGTGGAGTGGAGCGCGTATAAGAGAGTGCATCTGCCGCGTCAATCGAAAACAGAGGTTCCGTCCATCAATTCTAGACCACTTCAGGCCCCACTTGCCTATTCAGTTCTCCTATGACACCTTCTTGCTTATGTAATCACTCTCCTGGGTAAAATCATCTCCACCTCGGGCATTTCAATCAGGCAATTCACAATACGAGGTCAAAAACGAAATGTTCATATGCGGTAGCTGAATCATCCATTACTTCGTATCCGTACTTTTCACTGCTCAATCCAATACATAAGTAGATGGGGAGTGCGGGAGAATTATGAAGAGAGAAGTCTCTGGAAAGGATATAGAAGGCACGAGGCAAAAGTGGAGCCGGTACTGCAGATTAATCCTACACAAGCGTACAGAGAGGATGGATGGAAGATATAGAATCGCCGATCAAAACAGACACATACAAACGATTGGAGACGAGCACTTTCTGTTTCGGTGACGATTAACTCCGGCGGAACAGTAAAAAAGCGCATATATCCACACCTTTTGCCCCCTTTTCTTTTTCTTTCCTTACTTCCTTTCAGCGAAGCCTGAGAACTGGAGCGGTCTCGTGTTCTTCGGAAATTGCATAAGGCGAACGACGGCTCATCGTACCGTGTGCCGGCTCCTGGCTCACTGGAGTTGTCGATGAGCCCGCTGAAGTCTCTGAATCGAGCGAGTCGATTGAAGCGCGAGATAATCTTTGCAGTTCCGTCGCTTTTGCCTTTGTCTTCTTTGCGGACGAATGTGCCCTCCGCCGGCTTGTTTCGCATGGGTCGGTTGGGAGAAGCATTAGCGAGGCGTTGACGACACCGGGCACCAGGATGACGGGTGCGAAAGAAGAGGCTGCGGAAGACGTAGACATAGTAGATGATGTCGATGAAGTAGATGCGTTTTGAGAACGGCGCATATGTCGCTCTGCACGTTTGCCAGCCGCCGTTTTGTTGGCAGAGGTTTGTGTGTTTGACGACGATGGCTGCTGTGCTATATCCGCGTCGTTGTCGTTCTTGTTAACATCGCTGCTCGGGCTTGACCCGTAGAAGCGGCACGTGGATGTCAACCACGAGAGGAGTGCTTGCAAATATGAGGTCATCGTTGGCGAAAAGTGAGACAAAGGGAGTTGAAGTGTCAGCGTCAGCTATATGCAACACAAACTAAGTGCGCGGAAGAGTGGAGGGAGAAAGCTAAGCGAGTGGTGCACTCGGCAGGCTTATGAGGGAGGAAGAGGAAGAAAGAGAGAGTTCGAGGGTGGAGACGGAGGAGGAAAAGCCCAGGCCAGGACTGAGTGACTGTTCGCTACTTTTTGAGTGCCACCTCTCCTTTCGGAGGGTCGATTGTAAAATGCATCGCGCGGGAGTAGTGTACGGCAAAGCAGAAATGACCCGAGGGGGTCGCGTGCAAAAAGCTGCAGGAGCGGTTGTACTGATTATATTGCAAGGAGGAAAGTTTGCGTGATGACGAACTTGAAGTCGAGACGCGTGATGCAACTCGATCTTCGTTTTACGTCGCAAGTTCTCCCTCCTCCCGATGACTCACCGCTTTCCCCGTCCCTGTCCTTCCTACTCTCAACTCCTTGCTCACTAGATGGTCTCGATTTCTGCTCTGGCAAATGGCAGATCAGTCAATTACCAACTTGAAGCCGAGCACGCCGCCCTGGCCATCCCTCTACGACCCGTCTATTGATCTCCTTCGGATCTCAGGCAACGAGGCAATCCAGCCAAGAGGTCATTACCTCAATGACGCCAATGGTCGGCCCTTCTCTTCCGTCCCTTGTCCAATTGCAGCCCGTCCTTTAGAAATTTACACTCTTCTAATCTTTCATTTGTAGACATCTTCCGGTTTACCCTCTACTGGACCTTCGTCTTCTATCTCCCGTTCTTCGTCCTCTGCGGTGTCCTCGCATTCCTCAACATCGCCTTCGCACCCACACTTCACCACTCTGCTTATCTACGTCATGAAGAGCAACAACAGTATGAATCTTTCCCTCTCGTGAACACGACACCACAAACGGCAGCCTCGCCTACATCTGCAACGGGTTTTGTCCCAAAGCCTAATGCTTCACAAGTATCAGCATCACGGCGCACGCCGCCAAAGGTTAACCCGCACCGTACTCGTGCTACCTACGCCGTATTGGTTCTCCTGATGTATCTCGCCGCTGGTCTCCTAGGTGCCGTCGTCGGCTCAGCAGTCATCGGATACCTTCTCGCGGCACTCTACAAAGCTGGACATTTCAACATGTCTACGTGCGTCATTTCCCCTATCCTTTGCTTCTTGTAATCGTTCCTTCATCTAATGAGAGCTTCTATGTGTCAAATCTTAACTATTGTGCTACGTATACAGATGGATCCCACCGCTGTTTGCGTTAGTCCAAACTCTCGTTGGGATACTGGGGTGGGTTCGAGTTCTTTCGTTCTGCTCGTGGGGTATATGCGAGCGTTCCGCCTTAGGCAAAGTGCAAGACTGATTAGAAATTTGTGTTCTTCTTGATTGTAGTGTTTATCCGTCTCTTGCCGAGATCATATGAAGTCGGGTTCTCTTTTGGTGGCTTTTGGGTCTGGGTGTTTGCTGGGTACCTTCGTACTCCCTTAGGGCACTTGGTTTCGCCCGACTACTTCGCATCTTTCAGTCATCTTATCCTGTTAGTTTCTGTGCTCTTTCGGGTTGTTACACAACTTATAATGATCCTTGCACAATCGCACTCCTGTATATCTACAATCAGCTATCCTCATCCTTTGTCTGTTAATTCAGTCTCATTCTCACCAAGGTCCGTCCTGAAGCGTCAAAAGAACCGAAAACCGAGAGGTCGGCTCAACAAGCTATGTGGAGCCAAACAAGCTATATAACTCGAGTATGTTGTTCTAATCGTCAATTGAGTTTGACGCTACCTACGTCTTTGTTTATCCAGGCCCCCTGCCATCTCTTGTTCTCTATCTCAATGTGATCTACCATGTTTATTTCTCCGCTATGACTTCATACGCATTCTTCAGGAGAACTACCGTTATCAGTTATCGTCATCTAATATCCCAGTTGCTCCTTATCTCCCATATCTCGACTACTCTCAGAGTTATCTTAACTCAATCCGAGGTACACACGTAGATGCTCAGATAGGAGCCGTTCATGAGATAGTGATGGTATGCGTTCTTGCATGGTTTTAATTAGGTCTCCGCGGATCATCCTACAGGAGGATAACGATAAGATTGTCTCGATACGTTGTGAGCTTTCTCACTCTTTGCAGAGCTATAAGCTGTACGTGGGACACAGATGAAAGGTGGCTATCTCGTTTCGTTAGGCAGTATTAATTGTTGGATGAGACTTGAATGTCTTGTCCTTGTGAACACCATATATAGTTTTTTTTATTTTCTTTTAGTAATGCATAACTATTGGTATTACATACTGAAAGGTTAGGTGTTTACTTATCAAGGGAGTTAATGGATTTCTTCTTCGATGGTAAGGTATAAAGGTGATGGGCCTATTTAAAAAGGATGAATTCACGAGAAAGTAAATAAAATATATATAAAATAATTGTATTATCTTTTTGCAAATACCCATTGAAACAATTTGTAGGAGCAATGATAGAACGAAAACAACTAATTCATTAGTTAATGTGGTGGCAATTTAACACTCTGTGTATTTTTTAATTTGAGAAGATGCAAGAATTGAAGAAATGACCAAGAAAGACGTGCAGAGTAGTAATGTAACTGCATACCTTATGCAAGTTACAAATACCTGAATATAGTTATTGCAATTTTTACAAATTTTACACTGTACTCGTCTCGAGTGCTTTATAACAATGTTATTTTTTTCCTCTTGATTTCGTTTGATATTGACATGCTTCGCCAGTCGTGTTGCCAGTGGACGCGTTTTCAAAGTCCGCACGCGACGGATGCGCGTGATCCGTCGCGTCGCGTTCACACTCGTGCTTCTTGAAACCACCATGTCTACCGCGTCAGGCAGTGCCAACACAAACACAAACGCAAACGCGTCGAAATCACTCAGTCAGAGTCAGAGTGGACAGCAGCCACAGGGACAAGGAAGTAGGAGATGGACGCATTTCCATTCTGCGTTACAGCTTGCGATTCAGAGGGCGTCACATAAGTGGACGTGAGTTTCGGGTTGTTTTTTGTGTTCATGTGTGCTTTGTTGATGGGGGTGGTGTTAGATACGAGGATTTCTCGGAGTGCTTTGAACTTTGGTGTAAGGAAGAGCCTGATGGCGCGTCAGGCGTGTATAATACCATTTCGTTGCATATGGAGAGACTCATCACCGTACGTCCCTTTTCCTTTCCACACTCGGCGTCACATAAACGCACTATGACTAACATAAGTCTCACATATATAGGATGCATGTGAAGAACTCTTCGAACGATACAACGCACGCGAGAACATTGACAAACTCCACGCCGTCGTAACAGAAGCACGAGAGCGAAAACAGGCTGGTTTACCGCCTGGTCCAGATACTTGGAAACCGAACCTTGAACCAAGGACCGCTGTGCGTGCGCGTACGATTCCGATATTGCAAAGGGAGAAGGCGGCGTTGGAGAAGAAGTTGGGTGCGGTACGTGAATATATTATTACCATTCCTCTAAATAATGAATTCGAGAACGTTGTGTTGTTAATGTGTTGACCTAATAGATGGAGGAAGAGAACTTGGAACTACAAAGAGAGATCATTGATAATGTCGATGCGATGAAGAGGAATGTCGATGAGGAGCAGCGACAGTATGATTTCCTAGACGAGGTGTGTCTGCCCAATAGAATCGGATTGATTTTATTCTTATGCCTCTTACGATTAGCTGGACAAACGATGGCACTCGTTGCCAATTGAAGACATGCAGGAGCTGGCACTTCGAAATGCAGAAACGCTGGCGTCGCAGACGGCCTCAGCGTCATAGGATTACACAGAGCTGTTTTGACTAGTTTTATTGGAATATTTCGTGTATTTTAGTGTAATGAGTCGAGCACGTTTATGCTGTGATTGGCTGAGCGTGATGACGGGACTCTAATCGGACCGCTCGGGCAAAACAGACGCGGCGATTCCCGGCCGGCCGCAACAGTTTTGTTGGCGCGTCCTCACCGACTTTGCGCTCTCTCACTTCCACCGACACCTCCCAAGTGTCTGCCTACCCCCACTCAAGCCATAGACGGGTCTTTGGCCATTGCTCCTAGACTTTTATTCCTATTTCTAATTCCCTCCCTCTAATAATTCCCAATGGCATCAGAAAAGAAATGGGACGCCCGGTAAGTTCATTCCACCTTACATCATTATCTTTTTCTTTTACTGAGCTGGCATGGACGTTGTTGTTCATTTCATGCTTTTCGTTTCGTTTAATCCAGCTATTTAGACCCTAAGGCCCCTCATGACATCGGCTACTACTCGAAAGCCCTCATCGGTGGTGCCCTTGCCTGTGGTGTCACCCACGCTGGCATCACTCCTCTTGATGTAACGAAATGTAACATGCAGGTTCGTTTCTTCTTCATTTTGTTCATTTTGTGCCAAGTTGTGTGCCCATGGCGCTCTGATGTTCGGTGTCTGCTGTCATTCGTGGAACAACAGCACATTTTATATCTCGTTCGCGTTATCGCCACACAACCACGCTGACACGAAAATATGTTTTCTAGGTGGACCCGAGCAAATACAAGGGCCTCGTTTCCGGTCTTAGGACTCTCGTAGCAGAAGAGGGTTCAACGGGTATCTGGAAAGGCTTCGGCCCGACTTTCGTCGGTTATTCGTTCCAGGGAATGTTCAAGTACGGTCTCTACGAGGTGTTCAAAGACGCGTACTCCAACCTTGCTGGCGAAGAGAATGCACAGAAATACAAGTCTCTCATCTGGCTCACTGGTTCAGCATCCGCTGAAGTCTTTGCGGATATCGCCCTCTGCCCGTTCGAGATGACCAAGGTCAAAATTCAGACGTCACCCCAGGGCACGTTCCCCACTGCATTTGGTCCAGCCCTTGCTAGAATGAGTGCGCTCAAGGCGGAGACTCGCTACCCCTTCGGCTCAATCGGCCCTCTCTGGTCGCGTCAGGTTCGTTTATTTCAACATTTTCCTTGAATCAGTAAAATCACGGGTACAGATCAAAATCGCTGACGTATTTCTCCGATGACAGATCCCATACACGATGGCCAAGTTCTTCTTCTTCGAGAAGATCGCCCAGCTATTCTACACACACGTTTTCACGAAGCCGAAGAACGAGTATGGTAAGAGTACGCAATTGGGTGTTACGTTTGCGTCGGGTTACGCTGCTGGTGTTGTCTGCGCGATTGTTTCTCACCCTGCGGACTCGCTTGTATCGCAAATGGGTAAGCAGTCGAATAAGGGGAAGAGTATTGGGGCGATTGCTAGTGAGGTTGGAGCTATGAACTTGATGACGAAGGGTCTTGGCACTCGTGTTTTGATGATTGGTACTCTTACTGGTAAGTCCGTTCTTTTCCCCAAATGTTACAGTATTTTCTTAGCCTTTCCCCCCTTACCCTATAGGCTTCCAATGGTGGATCTACGACTCTTTCAAGACCGCCATGGGCATGGGTACTACGGGTGGCAAGTAAACTGCGACGACGACGGACATACCCTTCACCATCATCACCCTATCGAAAACTCCGCGCATTCGTTGCTTTTGGCATCCATCCCTGTCACATTATGTTGCTATTGCATTTTATACACTTTGTCTATTGCGCTTTCTTTCAATAGACGCTCCAATAGAGCTTCCTTTCTACTACGATTTGTGTGTGTGCGTGTGAGTGGTTAGTTCGACGACCTCAGCGTCACGGTGCGAAGAGCATTCGACCTCATATGTTTGCCCGAGCAAAGGTAAAGGAGTATTGTTTGGAACACAGTCGACACATTTATCCTTGAGTTGATCTCGAATGAAACGGGTTAAGGGATGCCATACTCTCGTTTCAGTGATAAGGACGAGAATGTAAGCTGCTCTTGTTCAACCATTGTACTACCAAGGCCTTTACTATGAAGATTAATAAAAAGATACATCTACCCTTGTTGTACCTTATCCCAACCTAACTTTTGCATATATGTATAGCGTCTTTGTTACCCAATAAGCATCTTAACAACCTCTGCATACCTCCTCTGTGTACCCTCAATGACTTCAGGTGTCATCTCCCACCCTTCTCCTTCTTTTCCCGTGGGACCGGTTTCAAGACCCTTACGAAAACCGGAAGAGAGGAGCCAGTCACGGAGGTATTGTTTGTCGAAGGAGGGTTGGGGATGGCCGGGTTTGTAGGTTGAGAGGGACCAGTAGCGGGAGCTGTCTGGTGTTAGGGCTTCGTCTATTAGGAGGAGGGAGTGGGGGCCTTCGGGTGTTGTGACTTTTACGGTGGGAGCAGTTGAAGAGGAACCGGGAGAGGAAGGAGAGGGGGAGGAGGAGGAGGAGGGGGAGGAAGGGAGAGGGATAAGGCCGAATTCGAACTTCGTGTCTGCGAGGATGACTCCGCGCGAGAGTGCGTAATTGGAGGCTTCGGCGTATAGTGCGAGTGCGGATTGGGAGATTTGTGTGTAGAGGTCTTCGCCGAGGAGCTGTTTCGCTGCGTAATATACAAATATAAGTCGAAGTAAACGTCAGTGTCAGTAGTGGCGCTCAAGCAGACATAGGTAGACGAGTTTCGTGTTTGGGTAGTGCTGACCTTGTTCGGGAGAGATATTCTCATCGTGCTCTCCTTGTTCAGCCTTCGTCGACGGTGTGAAGAGTGGTTCGGGGAGCTTTTGAGACTCGATGAGGCCCTCTGGTAATGGAATACCATGTACAGTCCTAGATTTCTTATACTCACTCCACGCCGAACCTGTATAAATATCCCACTTCAGCATCGCTGATATTCGCTAGTTTTATAACGCGTATCAAAGGGAAGTTGCACCTGTAAGATAACCTCGTACAATAGCCTCAAGCTTAACGACTTTCGCCTTCCTCACGAGTAACGTCCGTCCGCTGAGTACGCGGTCCCAGTATGGTGAGATCTGTGATTGGATACCGGAAGGCATGTCTTCGAGCGTTGATGCGATGAGGTGGTTAGGTAGGACGTGTTGGAGACGGTTGAACCAGAAGACAGACAGTTGGGTGAGGAGGGCGCCTTTGCCTGGGACTCCCTACATGTGTGAGTGGATGTATGCGTGCCAATATCGAGAATGGACGATAACAGCATGGAGATTATTGTAATTATTGAGTGAACATAGAGACTTTAGTATTAATACACTTAGATACAACTCAAGAATTACACGTACATTCTTCAAAATAACATCGAAGGCTGAGATCCTGTCTGTCGCAACGAATAGCAGGAACTCGTTCTCGCCATCTTTGATTTCGTATAGATCGCGGACCTTCCAGCGAGAGATGAACTTGAGTGTATTAGTCTCTGGAATTTTCGTGTTGATTACAGCCTCTGATGGGGGTGGCATGGTGGAGGGAGGAGATATGGATACGGAAAGAAAGAAAGACGGTCTAACCGAAATTTTTACGATATTGAGATAAGATTAGATGGTATAGATCAGGTGGCTGTGCACAAGCTTTGGACAAAGAATTCTCCTAAAATAAAACAGTAATCTAACGTACACAATACAGGTCTATACAGTAGAATATGTCGTAACGCATAATGCTGGGAGAGGTCATTTCTGTATTCATTATGGGATTTATGCATTATGGCATTGCATTTTGGCAGAGAATGACCATTTGGTTTTGAGAAAAAGTCATTCATTATGACATTTATACATTACCACATTATGCATTATGACATATTTGACTGTATCTTGAAGCTACCGCCATTCTTACTATTACTAAGCTGAGCAAGTCTCCCTTGGATGTATTTCTCCGCTCCCTTCGGTATGTCCATGTCAAATAATTCCCTCAACGCATCGACCCTCTCTTCTTCATTTGAGAACCCCTTAGCCCACTCGACATGATCACCCACCCTACTGCTTAGTTTAACACTAAATAAAATCAACCTCTTCATATGTCTCTCCTTCGGTTTATCGGACTCCAATTCCTTCTCCGAAGCCGGGTTCGTGTGGGTTGAAGGAAGGAATACATGACGGACAACGAGGACATTATCGAGGAAAGGACCGAATCCTGGACGCTGGCTGACCGCAAAGTTCGCAGCCTGTCGATCAATAGGGAATGTTTCATGTAGTGCAAACTGATAGACCGTCTGCCAGTTGGTAACGTACGTCCCACATCGATATTGAAGGTGCCATTCGAGGCCTGGGTCAACACCGCCATCGTCATCTTCGTTGTAGTTATCCTCTGCTTCTCGAGTCAAATGCGAGGTACGCGGTATGAGAGAGGAATCAGGATGTCGTCCACGGACGAGACGATGTTCTTCTGGTGGAGCAGCACCCCGGACGGTACTTCCTGCGCGGAGGAGAATGGGCCGTACGAGGCATTGAGCGCCAAAACCAACGTCAACGAGGTACGTATCCTTTACCCTCCTTGGAGGTTCTGGCTCGAGATATGCATCTTGTGAATCCGGGAGTTGGATAAATAGGACCATGTGTGACTGTGCCGTGAATTCGAGTAAGTCTGAGCCGGTGTGGGGAGGAGTTTGGTTTACACGTGCTGGTCCTGGGTACGCCCTGTATGACCAGTGAAATTAAATATCATCGCGTTCTTTTTTACTATACATATATAGCAGAGATACTCAGAAGCGAGTTATGCTTACCTGTATCCAAGTCCACGAAGTACGTTGAGCAGGAGCTCGTTTTGTCCAAAACAATAGGACCCGAACCCCTTTTTAGCAACTACAAGCCTTTCGAAGAGACCTGCCGGAGAAATATCCATCTCATGCTTCTCTGTGCTGGTCAGACATGATTACTCAAGTCAGTCTAATAGTCACAGGGCGGTCATCTGAAAGTGTAACGAGATTGTAAGCTAATCTATTGTTAGTACTCACTAATGCATAGGAGTGTTCTCGAAAGGGAACGTAACAAGGTGATGTTGCACCAGCAATTCAAGGTTTTCGAGTGTACATGGTACGGCTCCTTGCACAAATTCACCGCTACTATTCGGTAGGAATCCAGGGAAGCGAATGTGCGTGAGATATTGTGCTATTTGAGTGGAGGTATAAACGCTTTTGACTGGCTTGACCCTTATATTGGACACCATTGAGGTAGGTTCCAGATGTATTTAGGACAGATGACAATTCAGACTTCAGAGAAGCAACAAGCAAGTCCAAGAAAAATTAGAAGAGGAAATGTATTTCGTGGTAAAGCAAGTCAGATGATTATGGTATGGTAAGTAGATGAAATACCAAGAATTAATTTCATCGATTGACGCCAGGTCACTTCGCGGAGCTTGAATTATGCATACGATTGCGGATCAGAGGGACGGAAAGGCGGAAGGCCAAGAGCTGGTCAGCTGCTACTCGTGAGAGTACATCGTCATCGTGCACCTCCAACCGTACGGTATTTTAGCCAATGGATGGTCGTTACCTGTAACGGGACAGGCCAATGATTGGCTTGGTATCATGCAACATGTAGAGCGACATCAGACGCATTTGAGTTTCACGGCAGAATACAGTATGGCGGGTATCGCATCGCGGATACACCGCACTGCGCTCCTTATACTCCCACTCCAGCACCACGACTGTTGTGTGTACGAAGCAGCTTTTTCTGTTCGGATAGCAAAGTGGATTGGACTGAAGGGGGAATTTAATTCCAGGCGTAAAACTAGCACAACACTCGTGTCTTATAGTTATTCCGATTTCGCCCGAAGACCCTCCATTTTCGCTCACCTCTTGCCTTCGTACGGCCGCACACGACGTAGACGAGTATAGAGTATCTGTCCGTCATCCGGTTCGTTCCTCGCAAAGCTATGAAGAGCTGTCTAAAGCCATCACGAGTATCTGTCTCTACTTCTACCGCGCCTGCCTCTTCCTCTTCTGCCCACTCGAGCCCGGGTTCAAGTTTGAAATTCGATGCGCGCCCACAGTGGAAGCGCAATGTCAGCTTTCGCGAAAAATCCGAGGACGAAATACACACCGCGGACGACTGGGATAGGTCCCCGGTCGACGTTGCTGCAAAGCTAACTTATGGGTGCGTACTTTTCCCCAACGTTTTTTACTGCAAGTTTGGTTCGCTGACTTGTTTGGGCTTTTCGGCCGAAATGATTCCGCCACTTGTAGTGACATCCTCGAGCTCAAACAAATGCAAGTCGACACTGCTCGCGATTGTGCGCGTGCACAGGTAGCAGCGGGTGCGACGCCTCGTTATCTTACGAATGTTCCTCTCGGGTTGTTGCCACTACTTCCAGAGACGAGTGGCGGACCGGGCGCCACAGCACCTCCGACGACACCAATGTCACCTCGTGTGCTGTCGCCATCAGGCTCTCCACCAAGGCGTCCCGGGTCGCCTGGCAGTGGCAGTAAATCTATAGGATTAGCACTTGCGGAAGCATGTCTCTGCAAGGTGTTTAGCGCAGATACGGGCACACCTGCTGCGAACGCGTACGGACACAAACAGTCGTGTGCACTTCACCAACCTGTCGGCAGATCGAATGGATCGCCGGTTCCGAGAGCAAATACTTCACCGCAAGCGCCGTTCAGACTGAATGTAACGCACCAAATTCCTTCTCCACCAGATACACCTCCACGCGCGATGATCACGTCGATCCCGCCGCCTCCACCTACGTCGCGTGCTCGGAACTTCGCGTTCTTACCATTGTTGGATCCCTCCACGTCCTCCTCACCCTCTTCCACTCCTAGTACGACGCCGAGCGTGAGTAGCGCTAGTAGTCCCGTACTTTCGCCTCGCGTGACGTCACCTCCTCCTTCATCACCTGGACCGATGATAAGATCCAGTATGTCTTCGTCCACATCGTCTTCGTCTTCGGTATCATCGCCTGGGGCATATTCATCGTATGATCCCTATGCTGGTCGAAGCCATGTAGGTGGAAGTGCAACATTGGGGTTAGAGCGTAAACTCGGGCTAGCTTCGCACGACTTTGATTCCCATTCGGAGACCGATTCAAGCGCAGAAGAGGATAAGGATTGGCCTTCCGACTGGCCTGGACGACGCGTTTCCCTAAAAGGCCAGCAACACCAGCACCAGCACCGTCACGGCGCAAGCGATGGTTCAAGTACGAGTAAGACCTCAGATGCAAAGAAATCGTCAGCGCCAACTCTTCCTCCTTCTCCTCCCGTCGAATCTACTCCACTTCTTAATCCTATACCTGTTCCAAGTCCAAACAGGAGTAGTGGGCAAATGTCACCTCGAGCTGGTGGCTCGAAGACACTTGCCTCTTCGCCAAGTAGAACCTCACGGACTTCCTCTCCATCTTCGACTCCTTCTCAGGCTTCGTCGTCTTCTTCGCCTTCGAAAGCACACAAGTCTGGGTTTCGGCTTGTTACACTTGCCTAGAATTTCCGGCTTGTTACACTTGCCTAGAATTTCCTTTGGGTTATGTTTATACTGAGATCGATTCTATATCATCGCTGTCGACAGCCTGAACGCAATATTCATTTCGCCCTGGTGACTTTTGGAACGCCATGAGGACGGTTTGCGGTATGATACGCCTAATATGTTTATGGACTTGGATGTCGCTTTCCTCCCTGCCCTCCCTTCACACATACCATAGGATACATGTCAAAAGTTCTACACCTACATTTCAAACATATTCCCCTCTCTTCCCAAGACCATGTCCTGTTTCTCATTGTTGTACGGCATGGTTTTTATCAGCCCTCTCATTCTTCAGCATTATCATCTTTCGTCATCATAATCGCATAGCATTATTCTACAGATTTTGTTCCCATATTTATCTACAGTATCTCAGTTCTGGATCTCTTCTCTTCCCATACCTACAGACGAATATGACACGCTGGCCTGCTGGATGCGGGTATAAAATAAATTCGCGATGCTGCGAGATTTGTATATACATACTCATAGAATGCAGTCAACTTGCTATGTTTGGCAGCCTGTGCGCTAGGTCTTTTGCTCGTTCGTTTGGCTAGATCAAATCCAGCATATTGACTCAATTGTGAAGATCGCGGATACAGGTGATATCATTCAAAGTGACACAACAATCTGGTATAAAACGTCCACGAGCCAGACAGAGAAGATTGTTTGCATATGCATAAATTGGCATTGAGCAGTTCATATATTTTGTATGCGAGGTGCATGAGAGGAAGTAGTTACATGCGCTGGATTTCGCTCCAGTTGTTATTCCAGAGTTGATCAATGCAATGTCGTGCTAACTATGAAAACAGGGAGTGTGGGAAACATGGAAAGACAACATGCTTATGCCTCAGCCGCTTGGCGGCTCCTCTTCACAGCTGAGGTGTGCTCCCTGTTACCAGCAAGAACGATAAAATTAAAATCAGTGTCAATGAAGAGGTAAATGGGGCCGTGGGATAGACAGACGCACCTGAAACCATTCTTGAAGCGACGGGAGACGTGTTGGAGGTAGCGCATGCGGCCTGTGCCCGTCGTCTTGCGGCGCTTTGCTTTCACGCTCCAGTTGTATGAACGGATCTTTGCGGAGGGGTAACCGCACTGCGCGCAGGCTGTTGTTTTCATCGCAGTTACGAGGAACGTGGATACGATAGACGTTCGCATCAAACGGGACAGATAAAAAAGGAATAAAAATCGAACGTGAGTATAGATGAACAAGAATCGTGAGATAGGGTACGCACTTTTGTGCTGCTTGTGGAACGAACGGTTCCCGCAACGGCGGCAGAGGGTGTGCGACTTGGTGTGACGCTTACTGTTCGTTGAGATTGATCAGTTTTCCGAAAGTGCAACGATCTTGGAAGGAGTAGACGCACCCGAAGGATGATGTACCTTTGCGTCACGAATACAAACCGCAGGGATCACAACGATTTCATTCAGCTAATTAGTCTGGATGGTCAAGAAGGCAGTAATCGGGCGTGAACAGACCTTTCGTCTGAAAAGAAAAGAGAGTATCGTCAGCAATACGTCGTTTCTGCTGCTATACCTGCGGGACGCATGGCTCCAGCCATCTAACTCCAGCATGTTATCCCTCTCCAACCAAAGCAATCCATCCGTTACATCCCACTCATCCACTCGTTCACTCGTTCAATACAGCCAGAACCCAGCATCACACGTCCTGCATAGATAAAATTGGCATGGATAGACTCACCATCTTGTCGTTGTCTTGAGGAAGCCGGAATTAGTTTTCGTTATTGAATCGTTGCAGTCGATCGCCTCAGTGGTGAGCAAGCGTGGGAGAATAAGGCTGTGCAGGCACTCACAACTTTTCGATTCCGATGTAGGGCACCGACTGCATAACTCCCAATTCCCAAAATGCTGAAATTCCACAATGTCCTTAATTCTTTCACCAAGCGATAAATATCATTCAAAAAAGTTCAACTGACTAGCGACGATGCTTTGAGGGTGCAATAAAAAACCCGGACATTCCAGGACACCTCAGCTCGACAATTAAATACTACAGTTGAAAATACCTTATTGCATCACATTATAATGCATAAATTGAATATTGCATAGCTTTCTGCCTAATCCCGGCTTGGGATAAGGGAATTATGCACAAAAATAGTCTATTACATATTGCATCAAGATTTGTGAGAAAATTATGCAAAATTCTGAGCATTTTGGGAAATTAGACTGCTTACTGTTGTGATTTTTGTACCCAGAAGCCTCACATATTGTTCTCTGATGTACTTCAATACAAAAAGAATGTTTCTGATTGACATTTCATTGCTTACAATGTCTTTGATGCTGCTACAAGACCAAGATAGGGTAGCAAAGATCTCTTCATGATATGTGGGGGAAAGTTATTTGTATTGACTAGCTTTTTCTATCTTTTTGTTTCTACAGATTCTGACTGTATTTCCTTGTATTACAAACTATTTCTTGAGTTTTACAGTGATATACATGTTTACTGTACTTGTCATTGTCTTGGTTGTCTTTCTTGATGCTCTAAATATGTGCTTATTTTCTTGTCATAGTGTATATGTCTTCAAATAAATTGAAAAGTAATATTGAATTTGGGTTCCTAATTAAGTAATGTTTTCGCACGGTTACCATAATGCATATTGCTCATATTGCATAGGTCTGAGGCCTCTCCCGACGTTATGCAATAAGATATTTTCAACTGTATTATACTAGGCTCTGGTTATCAAGTCTGGTCCATAGTTCTTCCCTGTCTTATCAACTGTACTCTGAGCACAGGCTGGCCAGTAAAATTGCTACAGGGAGATGACTTTGGGTTACAATATTTGAAAAATTAAATTAAAATAATAAAATAAAATAAAAACTATGCCACTTCATGACCAGTTGAACCCGTGTGAACCCGTGAACTGGCGATCTAAATTGGGGGTGCGCTTTTCGGTTGTGCGACGCGTCCATTCCCACGGCCCCTAAGTAAGTAATTTCATCAGTTATGTCATCGTCTGGTGTGTCCACACTTTAGATAGTTTGCTGCGAGAGTGTTTTCTACTCTCCACCTGTAATTTAAAATTGTGAAAAAATAATTATAATAATTATAAGATGATAAATAAAAATTTTACAGAAGGATTAAATTTTTTATTAAAATTTGAGTGAGAAACAATAAATTTACACATAAAACTACTAGTATCTAAGTGAATAATTTTATTTACCTGAATTCCTTTTGTAATGCTCTTTGGAATAGATTTACATCATTTATGATTAACTTTAGAAGTGTTAATCTTGATTGGACCTGCAGGAAGTAGAAGCAGAAGATTTACCTCAGTCTTGCACATCCAGACATGCAAGATTTCAATACAGTCTGGTAGTTAAAAATGATAGAATTTGAAATTTTAATTTGTATGTCTACTGGTATGGCTCAAAAAATGCATATTAATTTATTAAAAAGTACTAACTACTAAATAATAGTCATGGTAGCTTCAAAATTGTGCAAAAAGCAATTAAATGGAGCAAGAAATCACCTTTGCCTTAACAAATTAGGCCCTCTACCTCCTCCTGTGCCAGAATCACACAGAACAAGGTCTTCAGCACATTCAGCCACAATATGCAAGCTTGAAAGAGTCTGTGCTAACGTCAAAACAATGTTGAAGATGCTTGAATGTCAAGAGGAGCTCACTAAGGATAACAGTCGGCTTATCAGCAAGTCGTGCAAGTCTAATACAAAGCACACAGCTAGTTCTAGTACTCTTACAAAAGCAGTCAAATCTGAAGGGCAAGATTCAAGAGCAAGGTGACTTACTGGAATCCAAGGATTCAGACTTAAAGCACACAACAGGATAAAAAACGAAGAATCGAAGTTACAGAGCAGCACGAAGCAGAAGTAACAGCAAAGTGGCAGAAGATCCAGGAGCAGAAGGACAAGCAGAACAGACAGTCAGAGTATCATGAAGAACTAGTTCTTGAGTTGGACAAAGATTGAGTGAAGGAACTCAGAGTACCACAGATGAAAGAACAATTAGAAAAACTACGGAATTTCGACAAAGAAATACCGAAGGAGAAAGAGATAGGGAAAAGGGACGAGAGACTCAAGGTATTGCCAGTGCTAGATGCGCTTGGTAGATACAAGAATTGCAATGTGTAAATTAATTCAATCACTCAATATACCAAAAAACTAAAGACACAGTCTTTTTCGCACAAGAAAAAAGCTATATAATATTAACTTTATGCCTTTAAATCCTTTATATTCAATTAAATATGAGAGTAGTAACATGTGTATATTAAGCACTGTATATATACACTTAAATCCGTCTATTTTCACACAAATTTGATATTGTTTTTTTAAAAAAAGCATACATTATATTTAATATGATACAAAATAATGAAATATCACAAATTAAAGTCTAGATTTGCTCCGTTGTATTTTTTACATTAAATACAAGGGAGGCGGACGCTCTGACCGCCACATTTCGACCAAGAATGGTAATTTTTCGAATTCTGCTCGGACGCGTCTCATAACCAAAAAGCGCACCCCCATCTAAATGTCATGCTTTTCTTTCAGTCTCATTATCACCAGTGTATCACTGGGGTTTGCCAGAGTTTGACTGTTCATTTCTGTCTTGCAAGTATTTTCTTTTTTGTAGCCTTATTCGGACATTGTGGATAAATGGACCGTATGAACAGGCAGCACTGATAATCTCATAGGTACTCACAGTTACAAGGACGATTAACTTAAATCACAACTTTTGTACAGTATATGCAATTTATGTTATGGGGCACACGACTTGCTCCCCTTGTTGGTGTGTCGTTATTGAATCCCCCCTTATGTTAGACAGGCACTTAACATAGGAGCAATTTGTAGTATTTAAGTTTCTTACTCACGACATGCAACATTTCAGATTCATATACGTAAATCATGGCGGGAGCGTAAATGCACGACCGTTCCGAAATTTATGCCAGGGCATCGATGAATATACGTTAATTGAGTTAATAAATCCCGATCATGCATGCGGGAAGAGGAAATCCAGAATGTATTTTGTGCAGCCAATTGCTCATGCTCAGTGAGAGTCTGAGTCGCGTGTATTCTCACACAGGCTATGAGAAGCTTTGGATAAGCTTTGTCTTTGTCTTATTGCACGCGACTCAAGAGAACTAATGCATCTCGGAGAAAAGTTGGGTCCGTGAGGATGGAAGATGGCGCTGTGTATGTTATGCATTTCCAATTGATATGATACCAGTTCATTCATAAGATAAACAGTAATGCCAATAATTGAGTTTGCCCTCGTTTAATTTAGCATTATGCTCGGACACATGGTTTTAGTATAAATGATCAACATTACAAGTATAAATATAAATATAAATATACCTAAAAATACGAGAAACGGACCTCCTCTCTTATCAAGGGGATCAACAAACGTCAGAGATAACGAAATCGAAATCAGATATCTATCCAAAGCATATGCACATTGAATGTTCTATCCGAGAAACCCGGCCGAATCAAATGCATCTTGCTTGTTTTCTTGAACGTCTTTGATAAACACATGCTTGTATACGTTTACGCAGGTACGTATTGTTCCGAAATACAAGGAAGTTGAAGGAACAGCACACTAATCCGACCAGGTTTCTGGAAAGCGGGAAAGTTCTGTTTGAGTCAAATCGCTGATTAGGATCAAGATCAGCCAGCAACAGCAACAACAATTACTTGATTTACTAGGTGTACGTGTTCATTTCCTCTTTCCACATTGCGCACCGAAGATACCACGCTCACCACTTCTGACTTTCCCGCGTCATCACTCTCAAATATATCATGCTTCGTCGCTTCGCGGCTTCTCCGGACTGTCGAGCGATCCATGCGTATCCTCTCGCTTCTTTTCTTGACCCTATCCGAAGCATCCTACTACTATGTGTGGCATTACTGCTTTTGGTGAGCTTTGCAAACTTAGAGCAGTATTGGTGGAACGGGAGTGTATGCGCAAATATACACGTATTGATGATTGGTAGCTCGAGTGAATACACAAGCATGAAGTGCTCACAGCAAGAAGCTTGTGTACATCGACGACTGGTATATAATTTTAGATGCCCTTCGAAACCAAGAATAAAATGTGTATATTTAGAACCGAAAATGCACTAACCTAGAAATCGAAACAAACTAATGCATACAAATAAGGTGCTGAAAAACAAGCTGTAGGTCATATTTTCTGACAAAGGGCGTGAGAGAACATCACTTTTATATCATTTGTGTCGCAACTAACAATAAAAAAACAAGGTCGTCGATACAGATACCAGTACAACAAGAAGCAACGATGTAAATAGCGAGACAACACATGAGACAAAGAGTCGGGATTCTAGGTACCAAGCAGAGTCGTAATGCGTGAAAGAATACAGAAAAGAATTCGTGACAGGTCAGAGCGGAGGGTAGTACTGCGGGTCGAAGTCGGATACATGTAGTCGTGAATAAGGAAGGTGAGAGGTAGGAATGGGAGGCGGAACAAGTAATGAATCGTATATGGAAGACATCAGTATTAATATTAATTTTCGTTGAGAGGGTTTAATTGGTGGTAAAGAGTGATAGGGGGAGGTGAGTGATCGGAGAGATGAGATGAGGTAACCGAGAAGGGGTGGACGGATATACAACAAGAAATACATCAACTTCAGCAACAAATAACACAGCATTTCGATATTTATATGGATAACGAGTAGCCAAGATCAGAAAAGCCAAGAAAGCGAGTTGAAGAACTATGCGGAAGTAAAGATGGATGACGTATATACAAATGAGGATATGCGAGACGAAAGAAACGGGAAATGACGAAAGAAAAGTAAATCGATGTAGATGTACATATAAATTTATTTGCGTAAATGGAGAGATACTACCACTTTTCCGGGCTAACACCAAATTGATTAATTAAGCAAATGAGTAACGCGAAGTCTGTGAATTAAACCTACCCAAAGGTAAACCCCTGCGGAACCACGCGGTTGGCAAGCGCGTTCCAATCGGCCGTGTTTTTATATACGGTGTTCCCCCACCACGCTTGCACGGTGTGGAGCCCGATATTGTTATTCTGCGGGAACTCGAGGCTGGGAAATTGCTCAGTTGTGGCGCAGAGGCCCAGAAATGTGTCCCTGAGAGACTTACCAGAAGAAGATAAGTAATGATCCTAATGCCACGCTCGAGTCGAGCGCAGCAGATAGTACGTCTTCAAATTCGCCAAATGTCAGCCCTTATTATTCTCCTTTGAGGAAGTAGAGAACAGCTGTCTCACAGTTATACTTCGCCCACCACGAAAAATGCCTTCTCCGTACAAGGTACTGGAAAACGAACGCAACGATCGCCCAGGGGACGTAATTCACAGCCGTCGCAGGGGGGATTAGGTTTGTTCCTCCGAGAATTAGAGGTATACTAATTTGTGGCAGTCGGCGTGTTAATCGATCTTCTACAACAAGCCATCGACTCAACTCACTTGATGTACCGCAGGAACCGATTTGGGAAGCGTTTTAGCAGGAGGTATGTGATAACTGGAAGTACAGCGCCGATGATGAAGAAAAACATCAGGGCTAGAAGGCCTGTTAGACGTTGGTTTGAAGTGATGAGAACAGAGGTGTCGTACGACTATATAGTGGACATGTAAGAATGACAGCAGCTTGTATGTAGCTGAAGCGGCTCACTAGTAAGTCTGGCCCTTTGAAAACTGGTTGGAAGGGCCGATGACACCCCAGATGATACTAGCGGTGTAGAACACCTAGGCGAGTAGACAGATCAGTAACTAGGCGGCTTGTCACCAGTGGCAGATCTACCTCGATATCCGGGCAGATGAAGCGGTCAACCTTCCAAAACCGTCATGCAATTAGCCCTCAAACGAAGGGAAGTAAAGAGCTACAAGGTCGCACCTGATTTGGGCTACACATATCCGCTATTAACCCTTGAGTCAGTCTTGCACAAGACAGATTTGGGCATACAGTAAACTTACGGATATTCGAAAACATCCAAGTCTGTACGGCAAGATTTGTCGTCCCCGCAACAACAGTTCCCACAATTTGACACCAGAACATCGTTCGCGGAGGAACTTTCATGTAATGGCCTAATTTGAAGTCTGACGTGAACCTGAGCGCTTGGGAGACTCCGATGTATGTATATGTCTTGAACAGCATCATTGCAACGGGTCGTCCGGGGAGGACGTACCCAACAACAAGCTCGCTGATAACGTTTAATGCTATTTGCTGATTAGTAATGGCTTGGATGATGCCCACGGGGACGGTATACAAGAAAGCTAGTTGGCGTTAGGTGGACGTCCATGAGGTGATATGCGCTAATGAAACGCACCTATGAAAAGCGCAAGGCAGAGTGCCCAAACGGACATTTGTGTAGGCCAGACCTCGATGGAAATACAGCCAAACGCAAACATAGTTCCTAGAGAGAACTCATTAACAATATGTAACGAAACACGAGTCCAAAAGACGTACCGAATATTATCATATACCAATAATCGGGTACTGAATTATCGTAAAGTGAGTACAGTTATCATAGTCGGCGATAGAGGCCATATACCTTGTCTGTAGCTAGCCATAAGCCTCGCATGGATATCAGGCCTCTCTCCAATCCCGCCCTTGATCTTCACTAAGATGGACTTGCGCAAGTAAAGTATCGTGTGAACGATAGTCGCGGAGATACTAGCGAAGCTCAACCCATACGACACCGCAAATGCCGTTCTAGGCGGGGCAGGAAGGGAAAAAGAACCAACGCCATTAGCTTTACCCCTGACGACTGAACAACTCTGCTCACGGGAGATAAAGCGGACTATAATTATGGTACGCATCGACATCTAGAGTGTTCTCTGGTGTAAGGATCCTTTGGACATCGTATTGCTGTCCTTGGTTGTCGAAGGACAGCCTGGACATGATTCTATCGCCTCTATCAGTACGAAAAGAAGGTGGCCACAAGCGGCGAACTCACGGCATATACTGGCTGTTCCATACATTCGTGTACTAGTAGCTAAGTTAGTACTCTATGAAAGTAGGAAGCGGAGCCGAATTTGCTCTTACGTATAAGATAGGAGTCAAGATCCCTAATAGGCCCAAAGTCAATGTGCTGTTACGTTTCGCTACTGAGTTCGGGAACTCACAGAAAAATAAGATGAAGCCGACGATAATGTTGGCAGCCGCCCACCCTACGAAGAAGAGGCATATCAGAATTCAATCCAATCCAGACCCAGACCTATAGAGCGTGAGAACAAATCTTACATGGCGTTGCCAGGCTAGAGTGTCCAAAAGTTCAAAGTCAGATATGACAGGCAACTACGGCAGCTTCTCTCACTCACGGGCTCGAGACGTAAGCAATCTGTGCCCAATCAAACGTTATGATCGACATGCTAGAAGTAGAACGAACCAAAACTGTCTTGAGAACTGTCATACCAACAAAGGGTGTGAACAACAAAAGCTTACCCCATGCCACTTGCGTATCCAAACATTTGTTTCAGAGACTGAATAATTGAATGGATCCTGAGTCAGTGATATCACAGATAGCAACGTTCTGACAAGGATCTCTCACCACTATGTGTGCATGGAGATGTGTGCATAGAGCATCAGTAAGCATCGGTGTCTATGTTCAGCGCGAATTCCCGTGGTATCAGTAGTACGACTCACAGTTGTTGGGGGCGATCCAGCATACCCATGAGAACATTGACAGCGCGGTGAACAGATAACCAGGAAAGAAATCTTCGGAGATTCGGAAGCCGCAGCATGTCAGCCGTGTGCATCCCTTGCACATATGGTCGATGAACTCACAGTACACAGTCCCGACTGCCAAACAGACAGCGAAGAAACGCTCTCGGGACCAACCACCGCGACTGCCCATCCCAATGTACTCTTGGGAATGAAGAGTATTGAATAGAGCACATGTCACTAAATTTGCAGGCCAGACTAGAATGGAGCAGGTCAACATCAGTGACACTTGCCATGTATAAGAACAAAGAGACTTACTCATGGACGGAGGAGCAACGAGGAATCGCCGCGAGATACCTCCAATTGAGAACCCGATTAACTGGGTAGACATGACTAACATCCATTGATATGAGAAGTTGTATATCTGTCCATAATATACTCGCTGTACAGCCACGATGTCGGTCTATGAAGTATATGCAAGGTTATTCTTCAGCACATGGAACACAGAGCAAGCGGGTGCCGGCTTACAGCATACGCAGACCTCCCACCAACAGACGCCATAATGGTAATTATAACATGCTCCTTCATAGTGAAGGGACCTGGATTGAGAGAGATGCCGAATATCTTCTTCTCCGGAACGAATCGAGCCCATAATCGACCGACAGGATATGACAGAAGGACAGCTACAAGCTGCAAGGTCGAAGCAGAATGGACTGAGCGCGGAGAAAGAGGGGAAATGAGTGACAAATACTGACATTACTAAGGGCTACGGTCGGCCAGCGAAGTTGCATGAATTGATTGACACCGGGAAATAATATTGCACAAAATATCCCCATCGTCCAAGCCCGTAATGTGCTGCACGTAGACGAGACATTATTGTGAGGAACTCCTGATCGTAGCTGGGGTGGACAGTGAAGTGGACAAATGCGCACCTGGCAGGCATCTCCGGATCGTCGACATTTGACACCGCACATCTCACTTCCGGGTATGGCGAATCGTCTTCTATCTGTCCAACATCGTCCTCGAGATTGGGGTCGTCAAAGTAGCCGTCGTCATCGTATGCCTCGGCGGAAAGAATATTCTAAAATAATCATCCAACGAATTGATAAGCCCTCCCTCTGTGACCACTCAGCAACACGAGACAAATGCGCACCGTCCCCATCGCTGCTGATTCGTGAGGTAAGATGTGATCATCGGCGACGACCCCTCTAGCATTTGTTTCGAGGTCGAGTTCGTCGAGTTTGATATCCACGATGGAAACGTCGAGGTCGGACGGTGAAGGTGGGGGCTTCTCGTTTGAGTCTCGTGAGGAGCGTGATGCTCTTGCGAGATGAAGTATTGAAGACTTGAGAAGATATGAAGGGAAGGGAGAAAGAAAGGAAAGACTCACGACTCGCAGAAACGTCGCAGTAGTGTCATGATGAAATGGCGGACAGACTGCTGGAGCGGAGCAGATGTACGTGAGTAAGTATATAGTACCTCGTGCACGGGGAGGGTGGATGTACACGTCCGGGGAGGTATCACGTATGAGGGTGTGCTTCTTGGGAGAGGAGATTCCCAGGGAGAGGAGAGGAAATAAGAGTATGCAAGAGGCCAAGGGAGGGACGGAGGGAGGACGCAGTGGAGAGATAAGCTGTAATTTGAATGGGCGATGTGCAGATGGCCAGGGCAGACAAGAAGCCTTGCCAAATGAATGGCTGGCCCGGACGCTGCTTCGTCCTCCGCTGCTGCAGGCTTGGAAGACCCATGAGAATAGATGTTCACAATCAGCTCCGGGTTCGGTCATGCCGGTCAATCATCCTTTCCTCGGCTCATCCGCCGATCCTTCTTCCTCTCGCTATTTTCCGGAACCATATCTTAGATTTATCCTGCATCTGCTTGTTTGCTTCCAACCTGTCCAGTTTCTCATATCTGTAACCAACAATTTGAACAAATTATCAACAAATGCCCTGAGCAGACAACCTGTGAATTATCGAAATACCCCTCAGGACATGCCAGCATCCGGCATCTTCACTGTAGTTACCGGGTTACTCCTCTGCCACAACCACATGTCAGTTCTACAATCACATTAATCACCCATTCTACCCAAGCTTGTCTACTACTCATTTAGATGGTAAATTCACGAAGTGAGTCGAATCGCCTTCCAGATTCATTTACCACAGTAAATTCCCGACATCAGGGAGCCTCTTGAAATCTTCTCCTCGGACTTGGCACCTGTCCTGGTTTCTTCTGTTAGCCGAGCGGCTCCGAAACCTCTTTGTTTTCCACACTCCCCTCGTGTTAATTCATTTCTCTTCTACACCACTAAAGCTCACGAGATTGCAATTGACTGAAACTCTTTAGTTTTACAGGAAGAGCTTAGGATCCAGTTTCTTATTTTCCCGAATATTCTGACGCGGATCAGTCCTGAAAAATAATAATAATGCGGTTCTCCGAGTCTGTCGTGACACCAGCATGCTACAGTAACGGTGACAGTAACTGACACACGTCCAACACGTCTCCAGGCATACGTGCATACAACTCGCCTGATCCCGTTTCAGAGTAAGGCACTGGCAACTTGGAAGCTTGGAAGCAGAAGAAACTCGGAACGTCAGGATGTTGCGGACAAAGTTCAGGATTTTCGCAACGCACTTACTCGTGGCCGACGGGCGCCGCTTCACTGAGAGATTCATCCAGATTTCCCGGATCGCTTTAATTTTGAGAGGATACAAGCTGGAAAATGCCTGATGTTGTGGGTAAACTTGTATACTCCAGGAGCCGTCTTTAAGCGTTTCGTGCTTGAACGAGGAGCGGACATTGCTTACTATTCGCATACAGCTTACCGATATTTTTAATACCCTCTTCATTCCTTGTCGTTTGATACGTCTTGTCAGTGTGCTCCGATTCTGCGTTAAGCTAAGGCTATTGCTATTTGTGCATGTGCACATACCCTGACAATTATCCTGGGACATAAACCTCCCAGGTTGATCATTGGTAAGTACGAACGCATAATTTATGTCTACCTAGGTGAGTCTGTAGTACTTCGCAGTCCTGTCTGTATATCCACTTTGCCTGCTATAACCGTTCTCAAAGGCCCGAAGCACGACCGCAAGGTCAACTCCGCAACCACACATGTGTAACGCCTCTCACTTGCGCACCGCCGCTATTTGAGTCTTCTCTTCGTCGTGGATTATGCGGTGGTACATTCAAGCATTCGCACTTGCACCTTGCCACTTTCAAACGTGAAGCGACGATTCGCACGTAACCAACAAGAACTTCAAGCAGGACACTGACCGATGTGTCTTGATTCCTTACCCGAGAATCACGGAGATAGGCTGATTATGATCAAGACACTGCATGCAATACTTGGGCAGACAGTGAAGGCGGCGAAACGAAGGTAGCAAACTGCTTCTACCGTTCTTACGTTCCCACATGCCAGAAAGAACAACGATTTAGTGTATCAAGTGAGTATTTATAATCTCAACTCTACATAACAAATATAACACGGGGTATAGATTATTACTATCGAACTAGGATTGTACACAAGTCATATCTAGTGATTGGCATCAAGACTTAGTTGACAGTCCTGTGCACAGCAAAGTAATGATGAAGAAAGCTATCCCTGGAAGAGATTGCCAAATTTAAAGTTGCGGAAGTCATTCATATTCTTCGGAATTCGCTGTAGTATTGGCCTTTTCGGTGCTGTAGCATTTACTTCAACTTTCTTTATGTTGAGGTACGATTGCTTCAAATCGTTTCGTGCTTTATCGAAAATTCCGTAGTCGTTTCTTGAAACACGTAGCCTGTCAAATTCCACAGCTAGTCCCAAACCCTCGTCATCGGAGTCCTCTTCGTATTCCGATGTCGATATCGAATGTATAGTGTTCCCTGATCCTCTGTTCTCAGTGTTATGTGATCCCCCGTGCTCAGTGTTCTGCGGCCCCCTGTTCTGCGACTCTCTTTTATCATCTAGGACCTTCATTGGAAAGTGATGCACATTTTTAAAGGGCGTAATTTTCTTGAGTTCATCTAATGCATGATATACTCTGTGGCAGATATCCATTATTTGCTGATATTGACCTGAGTTATCATGATCCAGAATGGTCTTTATAGTCGTATGGAACGACTTTAGAGGGTTGTTACCGACTTCTTCCATACCTGGGAGAGTCAACGGCATACTCCCCTTGTCCTTGTACTCTCTGATAAGAGCATTCCATTCTTCGACGTGTCCGTCCAGTTCCTCCAGAAATGCACTTTTGATTTTCTTGAACTGTCTCCTGGCTGGAAATACGGCGTGTCGCGTGTGCTGCCGTTTCATGACACATTCTGGGGTATCATTGTCGTTTAGTTTCTTCAGTCTCTGTCTCGCCCTCTCCTTTTCATCTTTCTTAAGCTCGTCAAGAGCAACCTTTACTTTGTACAACTGTGTCTTCTCGTCCTTCAAAACAGGATGTGTTGACGCGAGATCAAAGAACTTCGCGGCAATCTCGATAGCCTTGAGGTGGTCATTTATGTAGTCAATACTCTGTCGTGTCTCATCACGGTTTCGATGTTTCTGTGTATTCTCGAGCCATTCTCGGTGCGGAGCTTGCGTCCTCCTTTTGTACATGAGCGTGCTGCCAAGTGCCGTCCTGTTCGTGCGCCTGTTCATGTCTTGTCCAGTAACAAACTAATGATCCGAAGGGGAGGAGGTTGGCAATCACCTTATATCCTCTACTTTGCTATAATAATAAGTTGCACATTAATATATGACAATTATGCTCCCAAGAGATCGTTACATAATGTACCAAGAGAAATCCATCATTGCACACTACTGGATTTGCCTTGTTGTTCATTGTGCGGCCGCGCCTCTGAACACACGACTTCATCCTCCTTTCTTTAGAAGTGTGAAAGACGATATGCCATGCACTTATGCAAAGTGCCTCAAGCAGACATGGAAAGACACGTCTTGACTGGTCCCCTCCAGAGAAATCGAAATGGACAGGTAGACATAAAAGTTGCGTATAAAGCGTCGTTATATTGCTTATCCCGTTGCTGGTGAGGCACTGGCAGGACAGATGTTGAGCGCTTGAAGGAGGTGAAGAAATAAGTTCAAACTCCGATGCAAGTCCGACATAGTCAGCACATCCGAGTCCTGTCTGAGTCTCTCGGACATGTGGTCGCTATGACTTCAATAAATGTGTGTTATATTCCTGTGCCACATAGCTCCTCTCTTCTCACCTATTCGTTTCGTGTGGAGAAATTCCAACTAATCTTGGATTCCGTAACACTCTATACTAGTAATCTGTCTTTTGGTGAATCTGTATACACACACAATATGTCTGCTAGAATGCTAGGTTTGATAAACAAATCACATTTAGTGCTCTATTGCGGTAATGGACTACTATGTCAATATGCAAATAAAACATTCTAGTCCTAAGCAATATGATACGTATTCAACTCTGCTTCACTAAGGTGCTAATGATACAAAACCACTATTGAGTTATATTTGCAAATCACTAGAGACATTTCCCCTTGGGTACTGTAGTCGTGATTATTTGCCTTTCATAGCCTCTGCTTCAAGACTCTTCACCTTGTCATACATTTTCTTCAATTCACGACGCGCTTTATCATATTCTCTTCTATTGGATCCCGAAGCAGATGCCTTCGTAGACGCATTTGTGCAAGTCTCTTCTTCATTCCTTCCTCTAAAACGAGTATGCACTTGTTCAGGGAGGAGAAGAGTCTTGAGTTTGTCCGCTGCAACGTATGCATTGTTCCAGATGCTCATTGCCTGGTCATATTGTTTCTCGCTTTCTCTTGACAAGATATGTTCCAAGGCTTGATAGAGTTCTCTGAGGGGGTTATTTATCGCTTCAAGGCCTGGAAGAGTCAACTGCCTCTGTTTTTCTGTGATGTACGTCTCCCACTCATCGCATAACGGTTTGAGTGCTCCTAAGAGCTCAGTCTTGCGATTTTCGAGGTCTCCTTGGGCCGCTGTTAATCTTCCTTGTACTATTGACCGCCTTCTTGCCTCTTGCAATTTCACTGTTTCACCTTGAATCTTTTCCGGCTCCTTATCGACTTTCTTCCGTTGCTCTTTGACCTTTGTAAGAGCTTGTTTGGCATCATGTATCAAGTCTACCTTGCTACGATCCGCAGCTTCTCTGCGATTGAAAAAGCTGCAGGCAATATCAAGCGCCGTGACCTGATCGTTTGCACGGTTAGTGGTCTCTTGTGCGTCGGTAATGTCGCTCGTTCTCGCTGTTTGTGAGGACGCTCCTTTGTCGCGATCATTCGACTTGCTCGGTCTCCCGGCCTGGGATCCCCTAGCGTTGGCACTATCCATGACGTGTTCTGCAATGCGATATTAATAGCTTGGTAAAAGCAGGGCAGTTGACTTCCGCTTTATTTCTACGTGCCTCTTTGCTTCTATATTCTATGAACATATCATAATTTGATGCGTAATCATGCATGCTAGAACATACCTGCAAGAGTGTCTCTGGTTGGACAATGAAAATATGTTCTGCAATTTGTTTGTCGTACTGATTGATAAATTGCCTGGCATGATAGTTTGCACGTACTTATAGGGACTAATGCCATCAGGCGCAGTTTTTTAATAATGCCCAAGCTGAAATAGGCTATTTGGAGAAAGATCACTGCACAATGCATAGTTGTGTGTGATTGATGCGGCTGTGTTCCTGTCTGATCATAGCCTAGAAATACGAAAGAAACATTGCCTTGTAATAAGCTTATAAGGACTGAAAAACGGGGATCAAGCTGCCTGTCCTGAGTCTTTGTAGTCTTGGAAGTCTGGAAACGAAGGTATGAGTCGAAAGAGTCCGGTGTTTCGACACGTACCATGACGTATACCTAGAGGCTGCCATTGGTTTACCGCACCTAGTGGCAGAAGCACATAAATTACATAACGCTCTATGCTGCATTGTTTACATTTAGTCAAATCCAACTGCACTGTCGAGGAAATAATGGATGGGTAT
The DNA here is from genome assembly GCF_000271605.1 of Fomitiporia mediterranea MF3/22. Classification (NCBI taxonomy): domain Eukaryota; kingdom Fungi; phylum Basidiomycota; class Agaricomycetes; order Hymenochaetales; family Hymenochaetaceae; genus Fomitiporia; species Fomitiporia mediterranea. The sequence goes on from NW_006760386.1 coordinate 814,739, forward strand.
GAGATTTCGAGTATTACCAATAACAGAACATCAGCTTTTCCCGTTCCTTTTATCCGCTTCACGCAGAGCCTCCCTTTTCACTTCACTACTCCACTTGAAGAAATTACATCTGTACTGAGAGTTTACTTCTTCTCGTAGTCGCCTATCTTTTCCAGCATCGTATCCTGGTCCTACGGGTCTAATGAACAATACTATGTCAACAAATAAAAGGAAATCTTGATAGGTCGAGTCATACCGAGCGCAAATAAAGAATGCTTTCCCTTTATTAGGGCCAGGTTTGTTCACTGTAAATTCCCTGCAAGCCTCACCATGTACGACGCATTTCGGCGGCTCAATACGTGCGAAGAGTGTAGACCATGTATGCGAATTATTCCCCTTTTCCGTCCGCGACGACCCAGGCACAGTCACCGGAGGCGATAATTGCACTTCTGACTGAACAGTTAAAGCGTCCGAATCGTTCAGAAGTGCATCAACATCAATGACTTCCGACTTTTGTGATCGGATTGGACTTTCTTCTTCCTTGTCATCTACGTCGGCCTGGCTTTGCGAAGACGTCGGGCCAGAGAAGAAAGAAGACAGTTTCATCTGGGCAGTCGTACTTTCTTTTCCTTTTAACTTTGGGGCGGAGTTACCCTTCTTTGATTTCTTGGGTGCTTGTGCAGGGTAGTTACTGTCGGCTTGCATTTTTTTACGTTTCAGAGGTGGTGCAGCCTCCGCAGCCACAGTTGCAGAGCTAAGCGATCCATTCGAATGAGGGTCATTGGTAGAGGATATGATGGTGAGATTTGATGAAGTGGACGACCTCGCTATCTTTTCTTCGGGTACAGGCGGAGGAAATATAGCCTCTTGGTTATACGACTTGGATTCATCTGCCTTTGATATTTCGCGGGACTCAATCTCTCTCGTTTTCCCAGAATCTGTGGTTGCAGGTGTAGAAGCGACTGTACTCGACTTCCCAGACGCTGGACGGATAGAAACGGTTGAGGCAATCGCCAAATCCGACTCTGAAGCTGTTGCAGCTTTCTTTCCGAAGAAACTCGACAATACTTGTTGTTTGCCTGAATATTCCACCCAGAACTTGGTTGCCAGTCTCGGCGGATCGCGTTTTTCGCCATTCATCTTGAGCATATCTTTTAAGTACAGTGTGTCGCCGCCTTCGTCCGTAATTTGGTCGTGTAGGTCAATATATACTGGGCAATGGTCAGAGCCCTTCACGTGGGCTTGGATATCACCATGCTTAAACCATGGTAGTAGACCCTTAGTGAGAAGGAAATAGTCAATCCGGGTGCCGTAGTTAGTTGTCCGAGCGTCTATCTTCTGGTTCCAACCTGTGAACACATTGATCATTAAGCCGTGAAATTCAGTGAGCAATGGATCACTTCATACTTACAGGTATACATTCCCTTTCTTTCCGGCCAACAGTTCCGTACAATATCGTACATGGGACCTATAGGATGAAGCCACTCGTGAAACCATTTTCGCGCTGGATGTACCCAGAACTCTTCCTTGTTACTCGGAAGCTCACCGTCGCAGTGATCGATAGGGGCAGCACAGACATTAATGTCTCCAACGACAATAACCTCCCGCTTGTCGACCTCCGTAAGTAGGCGTACCCGCTCCTGAAGCAAAAGGTGAAAATTCATTTTATATGGCAGCCGAGCATCCGACGTTTCGTTGGGACAATAAACGTTGATGAGAACGAAGAGTCCGAAATCGAGCATGAGAGCCCGGCCTTCCTTGTCTAATTCTATTAGATCCATATGTGTCTTTGATGCTTCATCTTCCAAAAGTACCATCTCATGTGCGTCCGGAATGACTTGAGATATTCGCTCTTCTGCGGATAAAGGAGGCTTCAGCCCAGACTGTAAGCGTCCCGAGATGCCTTCTTCTGCCTTGAGCGGCACAACCCGCGAAGACTTGGTACAGACGCTGACACCACTGTAACCTCCTTTTATAGCGGGGAAGGAAAAGAAAGCATCGTAGGACTCTGGCAGAGCGACACTTTTGTCTATGGTTTGACGCGTGGATTTGACCTCTTTAGCAAGGACATGGATTAGGAATAAGCACTTCAACACGTGTCGTTACGCACCTTGGAAGCAAATAATATCCGCACCTAGCTCATTGAGGATACCGTCTCCAGACTTGAGTGTGTTCCAACTAAACGGAGACATAAAGGTTGAGTATTATAGTATACTTATGATCATGCTCGGGTGAGACGCGTACGGATGATACTGTGGAAGAGTGCGAATTCCGTTCTAAACGAATATAGCACGTAAGCCACATAAGCATAGTCTTTCTATATCTGGTGACTCACTATGTTCCATGTGAGCAACCTCATTGCAAGGCATGGCAAACAAACGGAAAACGATGGTAGGCAAAGACGAACTTCGCGACGCGACCTGTGTAACCGCGTTCGCGTCTTGGGCGTTCAATGAGCGTCACGTGCACTTTTTGCTAGTGATTTTCTTGCAGTCTCCTGAGTCTTGCCAGTTACCTTTGAGCAATGCGCCCAAGTATCTACAGACCGCTGCTGGCGAGTGTAGCTAGTAGCAGCTCGAGTGCACCGTCAGTGTGCTCCAGAGTTGCCGTTCAAACTCGGCTTGCTTCCGTACAGCAAGGTAGGTTTACTGCTCTCGTGCTATTTTCATATCTAACTGTATGGCCAACAAAGCTTTCTCTGGTAGTGGACCGAATAGAAGAAAAAAAGACAAACCAGTGCGAGAGAAAGTAGCAGGTGTAAGTAACGTTCAAATGTATTTGACCGAATTTGTCTAACTGGTGCGGAATACAGGCCTTTCTGCCGCTGCCCCCAAACCAGGTAGAATCTTTCGGTGGTCATGTTGAGACCGGCTTGGCTGAGCTTCCGGTCATCGAGAAGGTATTGCTATGCCAATATCAACGTCTTCAAGCTGCTGATATTTGCAATAGGGAGCCTATCCTTCAAAATATCTCGGAAAGGCCATTCGCTTCTCTCCCTCAGACGGTGCCATGATGAAAACATTCGGACTTCCAAGAAATGTGCTTGTGGATGTACGTATCGCCAGACTTTCCGCACTTTGTTGTTATGTTGTGAACGCTCTCGTCAGTTCCGACTATTATCAGCACCGTGTTCAGTGTCACGAAGAACGACTCAATCTATCGCAAGGAGGTTAGACCTGGCAGCCAAAGGATCAAGTCTTAACGACCGCCTCGTCATGAGTAAGTGGTATGGAGAGCTCAGCTGCATAGTTTCTGACTTGAACTAGCTGGTCCGGCTGGTTGCGGGAAGAGTTATTTGATGCTACAAACGGTTTCTTATGCTTTGGCTAACGAGTGGATAGTCATGTACATTCCCAGAGGTAATTTACTTAAAATGTGCCTATAGGTGTAGCTGATATTCCATAGCTCATAAGCTTGTCGATTCGTCAACCACCTACTTCTACGACGCTCGAACCCAGACCTATTTGCAACCAACTGCTTCGAACCAAATACTACAGCGATTCCTAAATGTGAACAAAAAAATCATTGACCAAATGAAAGTCACTAAAGAGGTGGTCTTCGAGAGGCGAGCTTCAGTTCCTGTTGGAGAACCACTGCTGTCACTCTTTGCTATTGCTGCTTCCGAGCAGCATCTCGCTCCGATGATTCTGTCCGTTGTTCTTGAAGAACTCGGAAAGCAAGAGAAGTTAGCTCCTATTTGATTTCTTTGTGTTGACGTAGCTGACATGGTATCGATACACCGATAGGTTCCCAGTCCTTCTTGCCGTTGATGAGTTCCAGTCATTGTATTGCAAAACGGAGTACCGCAATCAGCATTACGAGCACATTAAGTCCTATCACTTGTCACTGCCAAGGCTGGTAATGGAATATGCGAGTGGCAAGCGCGTTTTCGTGAGTTAAATATTCTTCCGTGATACCGCAGTCAAAATCTCATTTTCGTGATCCCATGGCTTCAGAACCGAGGAGCTGTGTTAGGCGCAGTATCACAAAGTCTCACGCAGTATCCGTTTACTCCGGAACTTCAGACAGCACTCGAACGAGACAAATCGATTGACCCGTATACGAAACTCATCCCAGGCATGGTCGAGTATGCTCAAGGCTTAAAGGCGCTTCGAGTGCCCGACAAATTGGAATATGCGGAGGCGGCAGCTATGTTTGAGATTTGGATGAAGGACAGAGCTTTACACTCAGGTGAAGTTGCCTTCGTATGTCCTGTAACAGATGGCTAATTGCATTTTTTTCCCATGTAGATGCTTATGATGAGTTGTTCTTGTCAAAGTACAGCGAATCATCTGGGAATGCACGAGATTTCGTTCATGGAGGGCTGTTAGCCACGCAAACTTCATAATATTAATATCCTAGAATATATACAATGTTATTTCATAATATTTCAACGCACATTTGAAACACTTATTTTGAATACTTTCTACCGCTCATCCTTGCATTTGGCTGTTCACCTTCTTTCAGTGAAGACGAAATTTCTCGCGGTTTTTGTAATAATTAAGGCATTGATGCAGGGCCATCACGAAAAGTGACAAGGCTAGCATCGGCTTAACCGCACTAGCTCAACACAGCCATGCTCTCACCGAAAGGCAAGCACAAGTTCGTGCCACACAGCACGCAGCAGGTCACTTACGCTGGGCGATGATCCTATATACATCTGTCTGTATATAATACCTCTCCACCGTCTTCCTTCACCTTCTTTACACTTCTCGTCGCCTCGTCGCCGTCACTGTTTCCGCTGTTGCCGTTGGCCACGATGAGTCTTGACCAAAATCTCTTCACATTGAATATCACTCCTCGCGAGGGCGACCCGTTGGTCACGGAGCTCATCGATCCCTCGGGAACTGCTCATTATCGGAAAGTTCGTACACAGAACGCAGGAGGGCTGTATGAGTTTAGTTTATTCGGTGAGCATTTGAATATGTCCTGAGACACGACAAAATGAATCATGTATCGTGTAAACCTAATCAGAGCCACTTTACGAGTCATTGCTCGCAACGGTGACCGCTCCGAGTGCTACGAGCAAGCATAAGACAGTCGAGCTGCATAATCCATCGGTTCCTGTAGAATTGAAATATACTGGGACTTTGTATGCTTTACTTACCAAAACCGTACTGCTTTTCAAATCTGACCAAAAACTACCACTTTTAGCACCTTTCGTTGGTCGTTCAAGTGGGAAGAGTGCGTGTTTCTCATACTACTGTGCAAATCCATTGGCTGATGGTGACCGTAGACATGAATTTGAATGGAAGCGGGAAGAATGCTTTCTCATTCGTAAACCCGATCCTCCAGTGCTAGTTGCGATAACGAAAGAGCCTCCGGGAAAAATAAAGACGAAGTCGGTTCAAATACTTGATTATAATCTCCAAAGGTCCGTAAACCAATATCACCCTAACCAAATCATTGTCTAACTCGACTCGTCCCTTCATTCCGTAGATTCGATATCAATGACCGGAAGGGCCTTGAAATAGTCCTTCTCTCGGCTTTGTTATCGTTCCAAGACTACTCGGAGGATATACACGGTCGGAAAGAAGATAGTACTTCGAGTACACCTTCGCTTTTGGGTACACCCGCCACGAAGACTTCAAAGACTCCGGAAGTTACCTCTCCACCGCCTGAACTGCCACCGAAACCACAAAAGACAGGAGTTGAGAAAGTTGCTGAGATGCAGACAGGAGAGTTAGGGGAAGTTACGGTTGAGGCAGACGGCCTGGCTCAGGATTACGCACAGTACTGTGCAAACTTGCTCGAGGTTCGTCGCTATATGCCACTTCTTTGAATTCTTTACTTAATGACGCTTGTATCGTTACTATAGGGAGAAGAGACGTTCTTCGTGATACTTCGTTCTTCATCAGCCCTCACTGTGCCCAAAGTTCTAGAAATTGCACACCAAACGAAGCGCATTCGACACAAACAAGGTTTAGATGAGGAGCTTTATCAATATGTTCAATACGATACCGAAAAGTCTACGGGCAAGAAAGGACCACGTATCATCAAGCTGGATGATGATGCGGAAGAAAAAGATCGATATAAGCCTCCCGAGAGCTTGACAGTACATCTAAGCAAGATACCGTTACCTGAACTTCAGCCAAAGGTAAAGGAGAAATCAAAGGAGAAAGGGAAGAATAAGGACAAAGAGGCCAGCGATGAAGACCTTAAGGAGGATAAATCAAAGGCCAAGAACAAAAGCAAAGAGAAGGAGGAGAGCGAAAAGGAGCGTAAGAAGCGTGAAAAGGAAGAAGAAAAGGAGCGACAGAGGAGGGAGAAGGAGAACAAGAAGAATAAAAGGAAGAATCGGGCAAGGTCTCTGGATCGCGACGAGCGAGGTGCGATGAACAGCACGTTAGCGAAGCCGCCGCCACCGCCTCAGCCAAACGTCCACATCCCTCCGCATATGGTCCATCCCAACCAGCCCTCTCCGTCTCCTTCACAGCTGAATAATCCAATGGTCTATGCTGCCCCCACACCGGTCCCGCCAAGGCCACCTCTACTGTCCCCCCAAGGTCACTACCCAACATATCCTACATATCCGACTCACCTTCGCACAGGACCTTCTCCACAACCTCCAATGAACTATCCCATACAAAGACCCGTCTCTGCGTACGGGCCATATCTCGGCCCTCCTCAGCACCCTCCACCGCAGCAACGAGCGCAGTCTCCCGGCTCCGGCGTAACTGGACTGCTAGACAAGCTAAAGTCATGGTAATCTTGTCTCGACACGTCTCTTTTGCAATATTTGATTACCTTTCATCTTCGGACTTCCACCTTCGTCTAATTGATTATATTGGATGGCAATAAATACTGTAGATTCAGTTAACGGAAGGAATATTGTATACCATAGTAGACCATACAATGATGCATATTAAAAAATGAAAAACCAATGCGTTTTGTTTCGTCCGATGCAGTAGCCGAGACCGTGTGCTTCTGCCGATCACTCGGCTAGATGTTAAAGGTAGTTAGAGCAACTGTCACGCACTTTCCTTTCTCTAACCCTATTCATCAAGTGTCTTTTCGCAGCCGGTGAGGTCCTCGTTGCTGCTTTCGGGTTGTGCTGAATTGGTCTAGGAGGTCCAGAAAATATCCATGTCTCGTAGGTGCCTTGCATCGGAATCTCTATGATTGACTCAAAATTCATCAAGACAGTGCGATGAACAGTGTCGCCATCGACTCGCCGAGTTAGGGACAAGTTTCTTGATCTGTTAATTTCAGTGCTCAGCCTCTAGATGCGTACTCCTTGCATCACTGTTCGGTCTGTTCGTTCCTAGGCAAGGCTTGCTAGTAGACAGACTGCTCAGTGATGTCTTCACACAGTTGCTTGGTAGAAGGATGCTGCGCATCATGCACAGCGTCATAGTTTAACTATATACGCGCAGGGTTTCCTAGGCCCTGTTGTTGCTGGGCGATCGGAATGACTTGCTGATGGTGGGAGGTCATACCACCCTTCAGGACTATCAACACGAGAAGCGTATAAGAATATACGTGATATCTGTGAATGCCGAATGCAAGATCTCTCTTGAAGACGAATGAAGAAACCGCCTTAGCTCCTCCCTATTGAACTCCGACTTGACTCATGGACTTCTAGTCTAATGGCGTACGCCCCAGGTGCTGTAATGCCTGGACTCCGTTTTCCCATCGTTACAAGGACCTGCGGCGCCGGAGCACGGCTATCTCTTGGAATTGCTTGCGGTCAGCGAACGGACGGATCGTTGCTTTGCGTTGCATCGCATCGATTTCGCCTCTGCGACCGCATCCATGAGCAGTACCATCGTCAACAGGGGGACGCCACTATATCTTTCAATAAGGTGAAAAAAGAAAAGCCAACAATTGATAAAATCAGGTATCCCGGTCGACCGGTATTCACCATCCTCGTTGCAACAAACTTCTCGATGTCCGAACTTCTTCCTCACATACCCCTGGGCGTCTGTCCACACATCCACATCTCCCACACATCCCACATATCGAAGTTGGCGTTCATAGATGTGGAATGTGTGGCTTCTAGCTTCTAACTTCTTTTAACTTCTGAGTTCTGATTTCGTGTCTTCACGCGAGTTAAGTCCACATAATCAGCACGCATCACTTTACTTTGAGTGGACATCCTTGTTTTTCCTTGTGCTTCTGTCTTTTAGTTTCGATGCTTCGATGGCTTCGCGCGCGTGTTCGGAACGCAATGCGGATTGATCAGTCATGATCATCAATATCCTCCTTCGAATCCAAAGTTCAGAACTCAACAGGAGGGAGGATGGGATAGATGGGTAATCTGGACGCGAAGGATGGCGTTCGCCTCATTTAGACTGAATCACTGTATGGGGAAAGGCGAAGCTTTCATGATGTTCGTATGAATAGCTCTATATGTGCGTGGGTTACTGTGCGAAGAGATATCTCCAAATGATATGGAAAGAAGCCCACATAGCCCTGAGCAACGTTTCAAGTCAGGTCTGGGAGAGAGAACGATCCGGTTTTTCTCTCAGCCTCGGAACTCATCTGCATTTTGTTCCCCGAGCACGTATTGAACTCATCAGCTTTTTCAATATCACCCCGACTTTGAACTCAGCTGTCCTAAATTTGTTGATTTGATTGTACGTGTCTTGTCCTCGTCAGCACTGTTGACTACAAACCGGATGAAGCGCGTTTGGACGGGAGAACTCTCGTGTCTGTATTGTAATGTGTTTTAAAGTTACTGTTGCATACAAGTATTATGGTTAGGTTTTGAAGTTGTAGATCACTTCACAGAATGGGTATTATTCATACATATTGTATACAAACTCCGAGCCTCCAATAGGCGGATTTATAATTACTTCAGATATATAGAATCTTCGTTCATCTTTCCGATTCTTTATATCTATATCCGTCTCGACTGATAACAAGATGAAATGAGAGACGAAGAGAGGTGAGACGAGTAATCAACCGAGCCATCGCAACCGCAACCGCAAAGAACCACATCCGTAGTAGGCCAATCACTATCAGCGCTAAACGCCGAGACAATGCGACCCTACACTACAAAGCCACAAACACGAATGCATTCTCGTAAATCTGATTACTTTTCTTCCTAACGTTCCGGTCAACGTATCTCCAAGCAGGCGCTATATAAACGCGGAAGTACACGTGAAATCAATCCGTTCTTCCAAATACACATATGAACACTCAGATAGAAGCGCACCTGCATATATGCGCTTTCTTAACTTAAGCTTCTCTTCGCAAATATAGGATACATGTTCCCTGAAGCGTGTTAAATGGAAGCCCTACGCCTGAATGTTTGAAGGGTGGATGGTTGCATGGAAGCGGCGGTGTTTATTTGCGGGGGTGGCACAGAATGGATCTTCGGTTACGGTTGAAGTGAATGGTTTCACCCGTTTTATTTGTAGTTATTTGGTAAAGCAGTCGTTAGTTAATGAGCATACATAAATTGCGAGAATGTATTGTACAATGTGGGCTGCAGAATCTACATGAACAGAAGGCAAGGAAAATACACAATAAAGATGTCGGAGAGTGCAAATAGCAAACTAGGAAGACCCATTCCAACACTAGAGGTACCAATTACAAGACGGACATGAGACGTGATTGCCATATAGGCGAATAAAGAATTATGCGTGTATCATAAGGCAAAAGAGTGTAATATAGTGCTAAGAAAGGATGGCAACGCACCAAAGCAATGTATCACGGAAAGACAAAAATAATGAAACAAGACAAAATTACGCCGCACAGGTCACTTCAAACAAACTGTGCCAACTATCAGATCGGCTCTCTGTCTCTAGGCTTTCGTCGCGCATATCAATGAAGCTTGGCTCTTCAGTTGGATGCCAATCAATATGCACTTCGAGCCGGGGTTTACGCTTCTGCGAGGGCCGTCGTGTACGAGCTTCCTGTACGAGTGTATGCGGGTTACTGCTCCCGAAGTCGGAGACAGTGCGAGGCCGGACACGTGCGTTTAAGTTCGACACACCAAGAGAAGTTGCAGCTGTTTTGGATGGACGATGATCGCGAGAAGATGGTTTTGTGGAAGATGATACTGAGGAAGAAGATGCCGGGGCATCAAGAGGATGGAGGTGAGCAGGAGGGTGCGTCGAGGTTCGTTTTGGGAAGGAGTACGTTTCGAAAGATTCTTTCGAAATTCGAGGGCTGTATGAACGCTTTGATCGCTTCGGCTTGCGCGAGGCGCAACTGTCATCTGACTGAGGTGAATCTGGCTGGAGTAAGGAAGGATTGGGTAGCAAGTCCAATCCAAAGATTTTGTCGACCTCTGTGTCGATATCTCCATCCACTTCTCCCCCGAAAAGCACGCCCCATGCATTCTGACGAGGTGTCAAGTGATACCATGGCTGTCCGTTGATAGACACAGAAAGGCCACGATTGTCTGAGGCCTGGCTTCCGCTCGAAAGAGGCGACTGATCTTCGTTGCTCTCCGATAAATCTTCGACAATAACATTCATGCTCCTTCCTCCAGACAGAGTCTCCGCCTCTTCATCCTCATCATCTGAAAGGCTCATAAAGTTCTGCGAAAGCCGAGGCTTCAACCTCCCAACCGCACCATCTGCACCTCGACCCTCTAGTCGTTTCAGAGCATCCGAACGCTGGGCTCTCCTGTATCTCGTCGAGACAGTTGACGATCGGCTAAGCACGTCGGCGGACATGATCGATTTGTCCGAAGTTGCGTCGATCTCTACAGGGCCGGAATGAAGGAGCGGCGGAGACGGATCGGCAAAGCGCATAGGCGACAACTCCCTCCGAAGAGTAGTTGGAGAACTGGGGAATGCAAAGCTTGCGTAGCGTGGAGACGGGGCATGAATGGTCGTAGGTAGCCGCTGTGTGCTAGAAGACGGTTCCGGTAATAGTGACCGATGTGGGTCTGGGAGGCTGTTCGCTGATATTGGGCTACCTGGAGGCGAGGCAGGAGCAGGTGGAGAGAACATAGGAATAAACCTAATCAATACAATTAGGACGCGCCAGACGGGGATGATTACTGGAAACTTACGAATGGTTAAAGGTTGGTGAGAACGCAGATGAGCTCGCCTGCCGCCTACGGTCGTTTGAAGGAAAGAGTACGCTTTCTTTTCCCTTCAGACTAACGGACCGCAATGACTGGGACTCTGCGAGATCAAGTGAGAGGAAAGAGCGGTGCTCTGCATGATTGCGCTTCTTTTTGAAAGTGAAGTAAATAGGTTCGTCGGTCGATAATAATGACTCCAAAGTTTCGTGACCAGACGAGCTTGGAGCTGGCTGTAAGCCAACAGGATAGTCGGACAGTTCGGGAAGTTCATCCATAGGAGGCAGGCTGCCACGGCGTGGACCATAATACTCTGTTGCCCAAGGGGTGGAGGTGCACGACGGCGAGGAGCCCTCAGACAGTAAACCGCATCTAAACAAGTTTGAATAGTTTGAGAATGCCATATCGCAGGCGGAAAAAGGACGAGGAGGAAGGAGGAGCAGACGCGGGCAGCAGTCGGGAGGAATGTACAGACCAGACGCGCCCGCGGAGGTCATATATGAGCACTGCACAACTCGGCAAGGGTCGATCAGCGTCTGTCACATCACGGTTATTTTTTTACACATTTGCTAGCCTCATTTGGGGTATCGCTCAATTGTCGTGCGCGCATCCGACCGGTATAATGTCCGGCGATTCCCTCCCATGTCCATCGGGTCGCACTTGTTTCACCTTTGTATGACAACGCGAGAAAAAACGCCAGAAGGTTCAGAAGCCAGCCCACGATGCAGACCGTGAGGCAGCTCGTGAGCTGGAAGTCGTTCATTCGCGTTCACAAAATTATCCAACAGCCTTCCTGTCACCTCACAGCGCCTTTTGTTCGATGCCCCTCAATTACGGTCTAAGAAATAGCACGAAGAATTCTCAGCCGGTTCTTACCCTGCACACTAGACCATCATGCCATACCGCCGCCTCCATCCGGTCCAGTGCCCGCCGAGTTAGCCTCCTCCGCCCGTGCCTTCTTGATGAACTGATTGTGATGAAACCGGTGCGCTTCGATCAACGCTGTCCCGCCCCATCCAGCTCAGTCGAGAGCACTGTCGTACCATTCGTCGGCGCCCTGACCCGCCCGCGTCGCTCAGGCCTCGCAAATCACTACCATCACATTTTGCTTTTACTCCTTTCGTGAACAAGAAAATGCGAGCACATAGCGCAAAGTTCTCGGTCACTGCCTTTGTGGTGTCTCCAATACTCCGATCGCCGTTGAATGGTTCGGAGTCGCTATAGGCGACACCGTGATTGATCACAAAAAATGTAAACCATATCAGACCATAGCGCGGAGTGGCTTATTGACCTCGCAACTCATGGCTACAGTTGCTGTTAGCCGAAAAACCTTCGAACTGAGCCAAGGATACATGATTTTATTTTTCAACCCTGCGCCTCAATGCTCTACATCTTAGCGCTGTTCGAGTCGAAGATCTTGATACAGCAGTCTGCGCCATATGGACTTGCAGACGATCCACCACGTTGATCAGACACGGGTATCCGTATCGCAAATCGTTTTCGCTTCCTATACGTACCGTCAGCGTCTTATTTTTCAGCCAACTCTTGGCTTGAAATGCAGTCTACTCGATTCTCGACGTCACGGATGCATATCGCTTCGTCATCATCCTGGACTAACAGTTATCTCTCGGACTTTCTGCCGACCTCCCACTTGCTTAAATGTAGTAAGGCGCGTAAGATAAACGGACCGCGAAAGCCACGTTTGTCTCGTTGAAGGTCTCGGACCGACTCGAGTCCCGGCTTTTAATTTATCGGCATCGACCAGATCCAGCGAAGATGTTGGTGTCAACAATCTGTGGTCTCACATCGACAGGGCTAGATTCGCCCAGGTCTTCCTTTGTCAGTCTGGTTCGACCAAATTTCTTTCCTTTCCTTTGTTCGCATGGTACCTATGCACCTTGAAAAATATTGTTAACTCAGCTGTCACAGTCCTTCAGGCAGCTGAATACAAATTCTGTATACTAATAAACCGGAAAGGAGAAATTGATTCAAATTTGAATCACCTGCTCGCTTTTTCTGATGGATACCAAGCGACGTTCATAATTAACGGAAGTACGTTAACAATGGGTATGTCCCTTTATTTAACTGTTAGTTTCGCCGTTTTCCTTCCCTTTCTCCCCTTTCCTCGCAACTTCCCGCTGATTGACGGGTTAAGCCGTCATTAATCGAAGTAAACTGTGAGCCACAGATGTTGCGAAGAAAATACGTCCTACACCCTACTAAACCTGATGTCTAAAGCGAGTAATGGTGTTAGTACCACAGGATTAATTCTGTGACTAACTATTCCTGGTTGTCAAACTCAGGGGACAATTCAAGTCAAGGCATAATTTTGAGACACGAACTATGCTAACCCTCACAACCAAATTGCAGTTGCTTGGTTTTCATCAAATTCACGCTCAAGTTCTAGTGCCTGTTTCTCTTCTTTAGTTTACTTTATTGTGTCAGGTGAATGTATTTGTGCTGACTGCTCGTGTGATTTACATGTTCTTCGTATCCTTCTACCTACTTGAAACACACAGCAAGGTCACTCATACAATAAACAGTAAGATTTCATTTGTAGATCTTGGAAAGCTGTACAGTAACGTCTGTCTATGTATTGAGTACTAGTAATGCCTGTGAAACCTGCACACCATGTTGAGATTCACATGGCCAAATATCATTTGGATTCATGTATAAAAATTGTTGAACAAGATTGTGGTTGTCATTTATTGCACGTGCCGAGATTTTTTCCGTAAATAGTGAAAGAACGGATATGGTAAAAAGATCGCCATTATGATACTATGGTTGGTAAACTGTTACTGCCAAGAGCCAGAGTGTGCCCTGGCTTTTCAGCAGTTCCATACTGGTACTGTTTATCGAGTGCAGTTGATGTACAAACATGTGCTGCAGCAAAATCAAAACAAATTTATGTCTCGACTGTACTTGGAACGCATTTAGTGCATGAATGTCTGAGATGCAACCGGCTATTTTGTGCAGAATGTAATTTGCACAATCGTGCTTCCGAATTCAGGCAGAACGAACTGTTTTGCAATTTCTATTATAAATCGCGGTTTCAGGTACACATTGCAGTCAAGCCTGCCGAAGGTAAAAATGACACAGAGCCGTGCGAATGTTATACCATTATTGATACCTCTACTCACATTGTTACGAGGCATGACAGCAATGTTGTGCCCGCCCAAGACGATGACGCTCTTGAACGCATACCTCAACGCATACTTAAGAGAATGGACTTCTCTCGTGCGATTTGTAACCTGTTGACGGCCCTTCTTGCTGATATTGCTTGTAAATGAACTGAAGAGTATTCTTCGTCATCGGAAACATGCTGCTTCAAGTTATCGTACTATTCCTCTGTTCTATCATCGCGCAAGTCAACGCGTCTATGAGCAATGGACCTCAGAGAAGGGATGGTACTTCTAAGAAGGCTGGGCTGGGATGGGATGAGTGGAACAATACCGACGCTTCACAGTATACGGGTCCCAAGATCGGATGGTGCGTGTATTTTAATCAATTTGATGCATAACTATATGATATGATATTGAACGTCTTGATATACAAAGGTATTACACGTGGTCGCCCTGGTATGTGAAGGCGAATGTGGAATTCGTCCCCATGTTTCGGGCGAAGGACCAACTCAGTGACTTCCAGAAGTCGATCAATGCGACGATTTCTAGTAAGCAGGTCAAAGCCGTCCTTGCGTTTAACGAGTAAGTCTCGTTACAATACTCCTCCTACTAGTGCATCTTCATAACTGACCTTCCGCAATCTTTTTTTCGCAATGACCTCGATATTTAGGCCAGACCAATCTAGCCAGGCACACATGCCAGAAAGTGAAGCTCTAACATATTGGAATGAACACATCTTACCTCTGAAGTCCCAGGGAGTACGTATCGGCACACCTGCGGTTTCAAGTAACCCGAGTGGGAAGCAATGGTTTCAGAATTGGTGGAAGTTATGTAATAATCAGTGCCATCCAGACTTCCTTGCTGTTCGTGAGTTATCTTTAGTTTCAACTAAAAACGACAAACAGCCAAACTGAAAACCGCGAATTCGATCGGTGTAGATTGGTACGGAAATAACGCAACGGAATTCCAGCACTACCTTGAAGACTTTCATTCCTCCTTCGGCAACCTCCCCGTCTGGGTTACAGAATGGGCCGACAAGGTCAGTTAGCCTCCTTCCGTTTCTCCTTTTCACCTATATGGAGCATAAAATCCATACTCATGTTCTTCCCTTTCCTTCCAACAAAAATCGTCATTATCCTCGTTTGTCTATATAGAACTTCAAAAACGACACACAACCTTCAGTATCCGAGGTCGCCGACTTCCTCACCCAAACAACATCTTACATGGATAAGACGAGTTGGATAGAGAGGTATGCATATTTTGGTACTACGAAGAATCTGCGTGATGTGCCTGCCGTACGTGTCTCCCTTCCCACTTTCCTCATTTGACGCACGATGATTTAAATTTCTCTGCTTTTATTGATTCCGGGATGACAGAGCAATGCTATGATGGACAAAAATGGCAAGATCACAGCCCTCGGGAAGCAGTACATTGGTGGATCGCCTGGAAGCACGGAGACGGCTCAGACGACCCAGACAAGTCACACCAAATAATAGGCGTATTATATTCGTAGACAGCGGGAACAACAAGGTTGTTCGCTTGTCTGATGCATTTGGATATCTATGTCTCCTGATAACCTCTTCTCATCGATCATGATGGTTCCAATACAAGGATATATCGATCTATACCCAACGATATCCGTACAGCCATTCATTCATTAGTTGACTACACTTGCACTATATACGATTAATAGATAAGGACATGCTTATATATAACTAAATCCCTCCCTGATGCTTGATTAATAGACAAAATGCCATTGACTTAATAAGTTTGAACAACGCAAAGAAAAAGCAAAGGCTTTGATTATTCGTGAGTAAAAGCTGTATAGGTTGCATCAAACTCGGACAACGGCGAATAAAAAACACGCTCGGATAAGGCGAACAAATCCCTTTGTACATGGTCCATTAAATGCCAATGTTCGGGTTTGTCGAGTGAACTCATTTGTGGGAACATTGCAGCAGGACTTTGTGGAAAGTATGAGTTTCCATTTGGGAGTTGCTTAAGAAGTAAAAATTTACATGACTTGTGGTCCACACTGGCAGGAAAGCTGGCTGAGACTGATATTTTTTTTAATTTAAAAAGTGTCTGACGTGAAGGAACCAGTTCATTTGCATTGGTTGCTTACATCCTTGGGTAAGCAGATGGTCGTATTTGTATTTCACGTGCCGAAGTTTTTGCTATAAACGGTAAGAATGGAAATGGCAAGAGATTCGCACATAACAAGTAACCTCAACTCAACTTGAACTTCCACGTTCAAGCTCCAAGTTCTCTCACATATGCACAGAAATGCTTTCTTCCCAGAAAATTTGTCCCAAAATGCGTTATTCTAATGATACATCGTCACTGCCAAGGCAAAAGGTGTTTGGACTACGTCATCAACTATTTTCACGTTATTGATTAGGTGGAGTCGCCGCACAGGAAAATTAATGCATGCACCACTGCAGGTATGGAACATATGTATATCAGATCTATTTAAGTGCAAGCATATTTCCTGTACCAACCGTCAACACAACCTGCATTTGCCGACTGCTTATCTCTAAATGAGCTGAAGATCGTTTGTCCTGAGCTATGCTGCGTCAATTTATCTCGTTACTCGTCTGTTTTGCCATCGGTCAAGTCAAGTCACTTCCGCGTACTGGGCCTCAGCAAAGAGGTGTTACTTCTTCGTCTAAGGCTGGGTTGGCATGGCCTAACGGAAACGCTGATGATATTACGCAATATACGAGCACTGGCAAGGTTTCGTGGTACGTGCATTTCTCTCCGGATTTGCGTGTCTATTGATGCAACTTACTGTAATACTGAATGCCTTGATTTTACTAAGGTACTATACATGGTCACCAAACCCTACGGGCGCAGATTTGGAATTCGTGCCGATGCTTTGGGGGACAGACCAAATCGATGCGTTCACGTCTACAATCAACAAGACAATTACTAGCAAACAGGTTACTGCCGTCCTCGCATTTAACGAGTGCGTCATTTCACGTTATAGTTATTCCTGTGCACAGTCATAGCTAACCTCATCCTCATCTTCTTTTTGCGTCATTACTTCTTGGCGAAATGATGATAAGGCCACAACAGCCTGCGCAGTCAAACCTCACGGTCGAAGAAGGCGCACAACTATGGAAGACATACATCGAACCTCTAAAGGCACAAGGTCTACGTCTGGGTACACCTGCCCCATCGAGTGCACCGAGTGGGAAGACCTGGATACAAGGTTGGCTGAGTGCGTGTGCAGGAGGTTGCAATCCAGATTTCATTGCCCTTCGTGCGTTACATTCTTACATTGTTTAGAATTGATGAGTAGTTGACTTGAAAGCCAATTTGTAGACTGGTACGACATTAATGCAACGCAGTTCCAGCTTTACCTCGAAGACTTCCACAACACGTTCAATCTCCCTATCTGGGTTACGGAATGGGCTGATCAGGTCCGTGTCCCGTTTTCCGCCTCCACCTTCCACTCTCTCTCTTTACTAACTTCGTTCATACTGTAGAATTTCAATAACGGACCACAACCTTCATCTTCAGACGTCTTCTCATTTCTAAACCAAACGCAAAGCTTCATGGACGCGACGGAGTGGGTGGAGAGGTATGCTTGGTATGGCGTTATGGAGAACCTGAACGGTGTTGACCCTGTGCGTACTCTTCCTTACTAACCTGCTCAGTAAAAAAATCTGATATATAAATGTACCTTTCTACTCGTTTAATTGGATTGTACGATGATAGGACAACGCAATGATGGACTCAAACGGGAAGATCACAGCGCTGGGGAAACAATACATCGGCGAGACCTCAGGAGGTTCAAGCTCTGGCTCAGGCCCGACGATAGTCGGTTCTGTACTTCCTCGTTCACTCATACAAAGAACGACGTTGTTGCTGCTGTTTGCCTCACTACTCGCTACACTACTTCTGGCACTTTAGGACGTTCCATACGACACTTCAAGAGTCTTCTTTTGCATGGACACGTTGAACTACAAGAGACAATATGTATACCCAGAGATACCCAACCAACGATTTCTTATCCATCTTGTCTATAATACTGGACACAGACGTACGGACTGGAGGGACTATATAGGCAACTAAACGGACTTTATATGCATGTAACTGTATATACCCCCATCTTTGTGTCTTGTTAATAAACGGAATATGAAGTACCAATTCATTGAGCTGGATTATGACAGCGAAAGCAAAGGCAAAACGCACAATCTATGATTACCCATGAACATGAGTTGTATGTAGCTTCAAGTATGGTAAAAAAAGAGCGAATAGACTAGACTAGAAAGCTTATAGAAAGCAGTACAGGTACTTCCAGGATCAAAAATCCAACAAGCGAGAAAACGTGAAAATTTGAAATAAAAAGGAAAAGAAGGGGATGGGAGCGAGCGAAGGAAGTTAAAGAAGCAAACACATACACCATATTATACCTCATCGTACCATACCACACCACTCAACCTATTTATCTAACCCTCTAATTGGAAAAGTCAAGCATTCGGCTCATCAAACCCACTCAAACTTCTCACACCCTCAACAAGTCTCCGATACTCATTCAACAACTCAGGTATCTCCGACATCCTCAAATCATCCGCGCTACACTCGAGGAAACGACGACTGGGTGGAGGGAGCGGGGTAAAGGAGCGGCGGTGCAGACTGGTGCTGGTGGTACTGGGAATAGGAACGGGGGAGGAAGTGCGTGAGGAGAGAGGTGTATCGAAGCGTGTCGTTATTATTGGTTCTTTCGTGTCTCTGCCTGTTGTTGTAGTTGCGAGGAGGGAGGATGAGCGCGGTGGAGGGGATCCCTGTATAAGAGTTACAAAATCAATAAGGAAAGGGATTGAGAGTTTGCAGAGAAAAGAGTGTGGACGTACGTGGTGATGTCCAGTTGGTGGCTCAAACGAATGAATTGTTGCGCTCTTCGAAGTGATTCGGGACATCGAAGCCAACCGATCTGCAATACTCATCCTCCCTTTCTTCGTATTTGCATTTGCATTCGCATCCTTTCCTCCCTTTCCTATCCTTTTCTTCTGATGTTTCTCGCGCTCTCGACTCCGACTGCTCATCATACTTTCAAAGCTCCGTATACTCCTCGTATCATGCCTCGTCTCCATCTCCGCCTGTTCTTCCTCATCTTCCTCGTCGCCTTCCTCATCTTCACCGCTCTCCCCATCCTCTTCGCTCTCCCCCTCCTCCTCCTCCTCTTCTTCGTCTTCTTCTTCCACACCCCCATCCTCAAGCAACATGTTCCTGACAGATCCAGGCCGACTCTCCACCATCTCCTGCCCCTCCTCATCCGCAGCCTGGTACGAACTCGCAATCGACCTCGCTCTCTCCCTACTCCCCGCACCAGGCAATGACGCAGCAAGACTCGCAATCGAGAACCCACTCTCCCTCCTTAACAGCCCAAAGCCTGGTCTCAAATTATTCCACGGTGCACCCTCATTTGCATTGTCTCCGGTTGAAGCGTTCGTCTGGTCGGTTGGCGCGGTAGGGAGTAAAGAGAGTAGGACGCCGAACCCGGAGTCGACGACGCCCGAGAGAACCTTATTCGCTGACCCGGCGATGGCGTCTACTTGTTGCTCGACGCGCCCGCGGAGACCGCCGCCTGGCGTTGAGACTGGTGACTTGTCCGATGCTAGTGATAGAGGAATTGGTGTGAGGTCCGCAGCGCTACAAAGAGTTATTCATTGTCAGCAGTGTCAGAAAAGAGGTCGTTTGAAGATTGAGATTTACTAACCTAACGATATTCTTCTCGCTCTCCTTCAAACCTAACGCACCCAAATCAACGTTCTCCAAAAACTCAACCACGGCCATGAGATTAATCAAACAATAGCTCTCTTCCCCTCCAATAGACTGGTTTCGGTAACGTTGAGTAAACAGGAGATGCGAGACGAGTTTTGGTGGGTTCGCTTTTACGACGGAGAAGATGATGAGCGGGAGTAAAATGTCTCCCGATACTGGTGTGGGAGTCTTCGGTGGAGAGACGGAGAGAAGGGGTGTAGATGCTTCCTCAGCTGGAGACAAGGTGAAAGATGGAACGGATTTTGCTGAGGCGCTGTCTTCTAGTAGAGGGCCCTTGATCGTTTCCGTCGTGATACTTTCCTCAAGCGATTTATCTACAGGTGGGTCGGATAGCGGATCTGGAGATACGGTCAACCTGGTAGGGCTTCTGCTTTGATCCCTCTTCGTCTTCGTACTTGGCTGAGTTTCTTGTTTGAAGTTTGGTGCTTGTGGAGTCTTGTCGTCATCTGCATTGTCTTCGGACTTCAAATGTAGGGGTGGCAGACGCGACAATCCATCTATTAAGATTAGTTACTTTAAGAACTGACCATATATCTTGAGTACTAGACATTCGAACGTACCAACAATGATCCGATGAGAAGCAACGAGTATAGCTGCTTTGTCGGCCGGACAGCATGCCACCTCCAGCTGGGAAATAGCTAAATAATCCTCAGTTAGCAGGATGCACGTCAAAATTTTGTTTGGCACCTACTTTGTCCACACGCTTCAACGATGCGGTACACGTCATCTTTAGAAGGACCAGCGTCAACGCCTAGATGATCCAGGCTCAGATCCAGCTTATTGAGCGCATTAATACGACTCGACAAAGCTTCATCGTGAGAAGCGTCATCGGAACTCGACGGTCGGTATAATCTACTTTATGGTTAGTAAGTTTACTCAGTCCTCAAAACTGAGGTAGCTTACCGATCGTAAAAGACGGAAGTGAGTGTGTTCTCAACCTTCTCCAAGATATTCTGTACCTTCAGGTCGAGTTCGTGCCTTTCTCTCTCCTTCTCCTCCTCTGTAAGTTTATCATCTTTTCGTCTTAGTGTTGAAGGCGAACCGTCGACTCGTAGTTCCTCCTCCAAGCTCGCATAGAACTCTTGGAATCGCTCTGATACTTCCTCAGCTGGGTCATCAAAAGCAGACACCTCCCGAAAAGAACTCTGATCCGAAGCAAATTGACTTCCACCGTTGCCATCCTTCGGTTTAGGTGCAGGTTTGGGGAAAGGCAAGTAGCTTGAAGAGAAGTTCTGAGTGCGATCGATGACCCATGTAGGAAGTCCCGTGAGTGCTTCTTTAATCTCCACCTTGATGTACTTTGCAAGAGATTTAGATACGTTCCGCCGGATGATGGGATGGTCTATCGTAAACGCAGACACTTCGGAAACATGGTCTACTGGAGCTACATCAGGAAGTGGTTGAGTTGTTGGCGCAGGACTTGTAGGAGCTGGGGACTTTGCAAAGAAGGATGCGAAAGGGTTGGCAAGACGTGAAACGCTAGAGGCAGGCGGTTTGGTGCCAGGACGGGGTGGTAGTGGGGGCTTTGGGGGGATAGCGCTGCGAGGAGGGAGAGGTAGAGAGGGTATGAACCTGGGACACGAGAACCTGGGATAATTGAGAGCCGAATTCGAAAGAGTAGGTAGAGGAGGAAGTGTAGCGAGAGCGGTAGATCGCGTAGAAGGATCAGACAGCGCCTTGAACAGTTTCGACGAAGTTGGCACAGTTGACTGGATTGTTAGATCATCTCCACTGTAAAACCCGATACATCAGTACATGCCACTTGCAGGACGGAGACAAATGAAATCAATCAGACAAAACGAAACAAATATCTTAATTTGTTTCGCTACGTCATACCATAGAAGGGCATGATCTACACTTGACGAGAGGCAAGTACTCACTTGATTATCCCTCTCATTCCAGACAAGGTAACGAATGGCGAATCATCTCGTGCGGAACCTTCGCAGAAGATGATGTGGTCTTTCACGAGTTCAGGCGTTATGACCTCACGAGAGCCCGCTAGCTCCGTAGGGAGCAACAAAGCAGCCTGTGCAGATAACGGCAGCACGCATTAATCACATTTCTCTTGACACATATGTGTATTTGACCGATCTGAATGAACCGCCTCACAACTCACCTTGCCTGTTGCAATCACGGCCCATACCTCCGTCCACACAGGCGCATGATCCGAACCCGCCACGAGCTCCTCAAGCATAGCCCAGCCGAGGCAGCCCGCGTCGAGACCATGATGTTGCGCTACGGCCTTTAGATTTTGCAGCTGTAAGCGACTTGTTGCGCTGGGTGCAGTGGCTCCACCCGCGTGCTGGTGCTGCTGCGGGGATACGGATACGGGAGAGCTGGCCGTACCAGTTGTTGCGGACCCTGTGACGACGCGTGCCTGACGAGGCGTGTACGGCAAATATTTCGGCGCGGAGGGTGGAGGCTGCGCAGGATGATGCGACGGACTGGTTGCTGATTCCGCGGAAGAATGGACACTAGTGTTACTGGAGGAAGTACCATTGGCAGAAGAAGTACTGAGAGAGGCTAAGGTTCCAGGAGACAAAAGCGGGTGAGCATTGAGTGCTTCGTGGGATGGAGTTCGGGTGAGACGGGCAGTGGGATGCCCCGGAGATGCAGGTCTTAAGGTCGGCACGGCGTTGTTCGTTGAGGCCGACATGGCGTCCCCGGGCTTGCTTGCTCGGCGGAATGAATATACTCAAGGCAATGTCATACAGGAGTTAAAGCCTGTGGGGAATGTTGCGGACAACAACGACGGTGTGCTGCTCGTCGACGCGCACCGTCAGAAGTAGCAGACTGCATAGCGTCGCGCCTCGCAGAGTCCGGGTGGAAGGTCACGTGCCGGTAAACTTTACCTGCTACACTAACACTTTCTGCTGTTTGTTCAATCTTCAATCTTTCTTCATTCTCATCTTCCTGACTCCAGTCCATCATCATCTGTCATCGGAATCCTTTGTACTTTTCTCAGTTTTGGCATAGCTATCTCCTATGTCCTTCAGGGCACCAAAAGAACGCTATGCGGGGCAGAACGGCTTTGATGACTTCAACAAGCGATTACCGACAGAGTCCCTCAAGGAATCAGAGGCTGTTGACGCCCAGGACGCCGCCCGCTTCGTCATCAGAGAAATGGGTTCATTCTTCCCCTCGTAGGTATCTTCCATCTTGCATCAATACGTACTGTTCCTTTGGCCACCACCTCAATCTGAGCGCTCAAACAAATATATCAATCTCCACATTAGCTTTGAAGACATGAAAAAAGATATACAAACGCCTGAAACCGTTGAAAGCACGAAAGAACGTATCAAAAGATTGAAGAGGGAAAATCAAGACAACATGGCCAAACTGTCTCGCTACTATGCCCAGGAGCTCTATGACGACTCTATGGATCGGTATCTCCAGACTGATGACATCAAATACTTTGACTTTGAAGATTTCTCCAAAAGCTCAGACGAGTGGGCACAACATTACGCAAGACTCGAGGTTAGTAATGCTTAGACGTGTCTCACCGTTGTTCGTCCTTGTTGTGCTCATCAAACCTTATTGATGGGTCGTGTGCTGGTGAAACTCGACGACGGCGATTATGCATTACGACCGACACGGAAACACGACGGATCAACAGAATTTCTTCAAACAGGATAGCCAGATCGTTGCATCGGAGCACCTTGACATAGTGTCGCGCATGCATTACGATCACTTGCGTGAGCTTCTCCCGCTGTACCGGCGGCGACGCGACCTGGAGAAGCAGGCGGAGTTGACGCGAATACGGCTGGCAGCTCAGTTCCCGCAGACGATAGAAGATTACCAAAGGATGGACAGCAAGGGGGCGCAACTGCGGGTTGCGAAGTTCCTGATGGCGGAGGACCCGAAACGGGAGGAGATGCGAACGGAATCTCGCTGGGCATGGCGACAAACCGAGCCACTGATACAGCTCTACAAGAACAACGTCAGTGGGACAGTTCATCACCAATCATGCTTTTCCGCTCTTCTCTTCTTCATTTTCTCCTTTCTATTGATCTGGATGAGGGAGCTGATGAAACCAACTCTAACTCTGAATTTTGCAGGAGACGTTTCAACGGGAGATTGAGCGATTCGTGTCAGAGAACGAAAGCAGGGATCCACGGGCACGCAGAGTGTAGATAAGCTAGCCATAGGGATACATAAGATCAATGTAAAAGTGATCGGTGTGTCGTGCAGGGTTGAGTAGCATCAGCACGTGTGAGGGGTAGCCGAGGGCGATTGCTGTGCTGTGGCCATATCCATCTCACTTGAGAGCGGCTGTGAATCCTGCAGCGCACCGTCTGCTCTCGTCAAGGAATATGCACAGGAATGGCCGTATACACGCTCTCGGACAGCACGCCCTCTCAGAACTTGTCTCGCCCTGTATTTTACCATTTCCATAAGCATCTGTAATCCCGCGTTTCACGACTCGCTGCATAAAGTATATAAATCCGAGATCCTCGTGCACTGAGCTCCCACTTCAATCCTAAAGCCCTCAAGCAACAATTCAAAAGCAATATTGACGCCTCACCGCAGACACGCGTCATAGCACCGTGAATGGCATATAATAGACAGCAGACGCCGTACAAGTACATGGACGGACACTCAGGATACGCGTCACGGAGCCAAACGGTGAGCAGTCAAATCCATTAAATTATATATTTCGCGACTAACACGCGCCTATTTTTTCTTTCCTCTCTACCTCGTGCTCACACCTCTTCATTTCTTCTCTCTCCTCCGCTCTCGCGCTCTCTTGTTCTCTTTCTGTCTACTCCTAGCATTCGCCACATATACGCCAACCGCAAATGGTTGCACCCGACGTACCCTCCGCTGTCTCTAATCTCCTCGACGCGACGCGTCGACTCGAAGAATCCCTCCACAGGTGGGGTTCACTCGAGATTACTGAAACTGAAGTCAGCGACGTTTTCGTTACGGTGGGGAATTGCTACAATGAGATGCTTGCTGCGTATGTCTATTTTCCTTTTTTATTTTCGGGGAAGGTACCATGTTTGTTAAACGGCCATGCCTTGTATAGCTTCTCTGTATATCATATCGATATGGGGTACGTTTACATACTTTGCCCCCACCAACGTCGATTCATGAATCCATTGCCGTCCTTGTCTTTTCCTATCATCGTTACACCGTTCCCTTTTTAATTCTCGTCGCACCGAAAACAAAACACAAACTTATGCCACTCTCTCTTATTTCTTAATTCTATTTATAGGGACGTATCGACATTCCTCAACGACCTCCGCACTCTACTCGAAGAATGCCTCTCCGAAGACCCAACACCACAGAACCTCAACTACCTCATGCCGCAAGTCCGCACCATCATCGCAAACCTCCTCGTCGGACTGCGTAACAAACAGGCGTACTATTGGCGCGCTGTCAGCGCTGCCTCCGGGTCGGGTACGAGGAGGAGTTCTGGTGGCTCTCAGACGGGATCGAGGTCTAGTTCTGGTTCGGGCTATCGATAATCGGTAATTTCTTTGTCGAATTTGTTGAATTTCGTAATTTTTTGGAGGCCGATCGATGAATAGGAGAAGGAGGACCTGACGTGTGGATTGGAGGCGTGAAAGGATGGATGGATGGATGCGCGCCCGAGGACGAAGGAAGGAGGTATAGAGATTCAAACATTTTAACACTCATGGTCATGGCCATTCTGGATTTGGTATTTGTCGACGCTGGCGTCTGCACTCAACCAATCAACCAACTCAACAACCAACTCGACCAATCAACTCAAACCAACTCAGCCGACCAAAAACCTCTTTACACTTACTTGGCCCAACGACATTGCTTACGACCCCTGATGACGAATCTTACCGTTTTACCCGTGAAATTATCTCTCAATATTTGAATCCGAGTCGGGATATCCAATCCGGGGAGCATGGAGGTGGCGGAGAGGAACTAATACTAATACAAAATTGGTGAATAGAATAAACTCCCGTGTATCGGGGTTCGGAGGTCGCCATACGGAACCGAGTCGGGGTGTCCGCTGGTGGTGGAGGTCGGGTATGTTTGGACCTTTTCCTTTGCAGTCTCGTGCCTTGGAGTATTAGCCAATACCATTTCATACCGATCCGCCGATCCAATGCATTCATCCCGTCTACCAACCAACCAACCAGCCTTCTTTCCGTTGCTTTTTTTCTTCGTCTAAAACTGTCGTGCAACGTAAAATAACCCCTGTAGACTAATACCTCTATTTCTCCCTCCTGCCTTCAAATTTATTCTTGTCTTCGCTTTGTTACTTCTTAATACTCAAATGCTCACGTATCTATATCATATTTATGTATATCCCCTCCCCCTCCAAACTTTCCAAACTTCTCCAACCTCACCCGCTTACTTACTTACTTAGATACGGAATGAATGGACACTTGACCTCGTGCGTAATCTGAAACCATCTATTGAAACCAAGCATCCAGTTAAGTAAACTTGCATAACAGATAAGTACTAGTGTTATTAATTAGGGACTTGGCTTTGTCTTGCAGCGGAAAGATCGCATTGTGCGAATGGGTATATTTGTGCCTTTACTAGTAACTTATAATAGTGCTAATATTGATTTCCAGTGTTTTGATATAGCTTTGGAAGCGGAAATGACGCAAGCTAGTTATATTATTAGTAGAGTCCTGATATTTCGAATGTTCCTATTAGTATTAATATTATTCTATTTCGGATGACTGCTAGTACTCAGACGTAGTAGTGTGGATGCATATACCAATCGACAGAAGTCCGCGACAACATCGGAATATGTACAATGAATGAATACACCTATACCATTACCAACTAGCAAAGTGTCTATCCAAGTAAAACTTGTATAACTTATAAGTACTAGTGCTGCTAGGCTTGGCTTTGTCTTTCAGCGGAAAGATCGCATTGTATAACGTGAAAGGGCGTAGTTATGCCTTTAACGGAAGTACTAGTACTGGTATTGAGTTCCGGCATATTGATATTGATATTGATATTGAGGCTGTTTGACAGCGGAAAAGTCGCAAGGCGGTCATACTATTAGTATTATTAGCGTCAAAGGGTCCTTATCCTAATACCCTAGTATTCCGTTTCGAACTACTATACAGATGAAGGCAGATACAAATAATCAATCGAGGGAAGTATGTGACAACAGTGGAATGCGCAGGATAGATGGATGGATAGGTAGGTAGGTAGGTAGATAAAAACATATACGCGTACACATGTACATATATATGTTTATATGGGTATATGTGTATGTGGTACTGTGCGGGAAGGCAGATAATCAAAGCGTCAAAGGCTGAGGAGATAGTTCCCGAACGGTCAGTTGATGATTAACAGCGACCAGAGGCCATTCCGCAGTTGAAGTTGTGCTTGTAGTAGAGTTCCTGGATAAATGGATAAATGCATCGTTAGTTCATTTAGTGCTAAGATGAATGTCTATAAAATGACATGATCTACATACGGATCAAAGTCAGGTCTTCGCAGAAGAAAACACTGATCGAACGAGATTCGTTTCTCAGCACCAGAGGCTGAGACCGCATTGCCGTTCTTATTAGCATTATTATTTACTTCTGTGAGGTAACCATGGCTTGATAAATAGACAAGTGGTGTTTCTGAATTGTTTGGTTGTGTTCTGTTTCCTACTTGAGTTTGAGTTGTCCCGTGCTGTGGTAGTTGTGGGAGTGCTAGTACGTTCCAGTGTAAATCCGTGGGGGATTGAGCACAGAATTTGAATGGCCCGAGGGATGAGAGTGCAGCGACAATCTTTGAAGGGCCGGAATAGATGCTGTTCATTGTATCTCCTCCCACTGTAATTTTCAAAAGCAGGTTGTGATTGATTAATTATATGCGCCGTTTTTGTAAAAATAAAAATAAAAAATGGCCATACCGAGATTACGAGGACCCTTTCGAGGACCTAAAAGCAGTTTTGTCAGTGCTGCAATGCTTAGGTTGGTGAAGGCTGCCATCTTGGGAAGGGCGTTGTCGTGATCGGGTATGGAGTATGAGAATAATGCGTCTTTGGCGTATGCGCTTGCGAGTAATGCACAGTTCGTATCGAATGTCCAGGCATACCTAACACACAGGCATAGATTGAGCTGCAGCATCTTGGCATTGGAAAGAAGAAAGATGTATACTTTTTCAAGTACTCAATTGCCAAATCCTCCAGTTCTGTGGCCTGTCTTTCCAGGTCCTCCTGGTCAACATGAAGCGGTGCTTGAACGTCTTGCATTTCAACTACGTCATCCTCAACATTTATTGGTGAGACTTGCTTTGTCGGTGGTTGAGTTGCAGGCTTTAGCGTATCAGGCCAAACTGGGACCGGACTCTGCCTTTGGAAGGGGGGCCGCAAGGCAAGAATAATAAGCATGAGCTACTCTTGCGTGTGGTATGATTAAATCACAGGCTTCACCACTCTAAGGCGAGACCGTCATCCCTATACAACGAATGAGCTCGATTAATTAAAGAACAAATACCTATTGAGAGCATGGATACAGAATAAGAACTTACCGAATAAAGAACTTCTTCACAGACAACCCGAGTGCATTCAGAGCTTTAACTTCTTCCCTAATCCATTGTTTTCGAGCATCTTGATAGTTGCGAGAGGATGATTTATGGCATGCGGTTGGCAAAGGTGCGATGAGCTTCACGCCTGATGTTTTTGGTTCGAGGGATAGAGGTGGAGTGGGTGAATGTTCGCGTTTTAGTACGGCCGGACCGCTCGACATTATTTCTACTGTTCTCTGACGCGTTTTTAAAAGGTAGAGGGGCGTTGTAAATTGACAGGCCTGGTATTGCTAACGCCAGGGACGCTGATGACGGAACGAGTTCAAGACGCGTCCCGGTTAAACGCGCCTCCGTGACCTCACGCACTTGCTCAGACGCATCATGGCACTACCGACGAAAGGACGTGTTATCATCGACACGACTGTAGGCGAGCTAGATGTTGAGATATGGTCCAGAGTACGTCATCGAAATGTCTTTCCAAACTGAAAGGTTTGATTGTGACTACAAGTAGGAAACGCCGAAGACGTGTCGGAACTTTATTGCTCTTGCTATGGAGGGTACGTCAGTGATCGAGTACTTCATCCTTTCTCAACAAACTGACTGGTAATAATGCTTTTAATAGGTTATTATGATGGAGTGATATTCCATCGGTATGCTAGTTAAATGAACTACACGTTGGGTGATTGAGTTTATTGTTCCATGAATAGTGTCGTGCCCGACTTCCTCGTACAAACTGGAGACCGAACTGGGACCGGCGCAGGCGGAGAGTCATTTTATGGAGGTTGGTCCTTAATCAGCTTTTGTTTCCGTAAAGGAAGACGATGAGCTAATAACGTCGTTTTAGAGCCCTTTGAGGATGAGATACATCCTCGATTACGGTACACACACCGAGGACTCGTCGGAATGGCAAACAACGGAACGAAAGACTCCAATGACTCCCAATTCTTTATCACTCTTGGTAGGTATACCCCAGTGACTCCCTTCATAGATAGATAACGCAGAATTTCAATTTTTATACAATAGACCGAGCAGATGAGCTACACGGGAAGCACACGTTGTTCGGGCGGTGTGTTGGAGACACTATCTTCAGTAAGTACTCCGTATTGCTGTTATGTCTGGACTATGCATACTTATGGTCGGACCAACACTTGTAAGATATCATGAAGATTGGAGCAATGGGTGAGTCCTATACAAGTCAGTTTTCCACGCCTCTACTAAGAGAGTCCAATATGTAAGAGCTGGATAGTGAGGGCAAACCGTTATAGTAGGTTCAGAGTTATACTCAAACACGTGTTGTATTTCAGTAAAGTGACGTATACTTTCTAGTCCGCCTAAAATCAAGACTGTACGAATCGTCGACAATCCATTCCCTGACATCGTGCCCCGCATTACTGCCGAAGAGAAGAGGGCTCAGCAACGAGCTCGAGAACAAGCACAGAGAGAACGTGAAGAGGAGATTCGACGAAAAGGCGCAAAAAAGTGAGTTTTTTTAATTATGTTCTGAGTCTGAGTGATTGCAAAGGTTACTAATCAGCTGCTCAGGGATACAAAACTTCTGAGCTTCCAGGACGATGAGGCGGCGGAGGAAGAGCCAATGACGTTCAAGAAGAAGGCGATCGTTCGACCCGATCGTGAGTATGCTTCCGTCTGACGTTTTGTCCTTGGATTGGAAGTCATTTGACTTATGATGTTTGCCTTGAAGTAATTGACAATTCAGACCAATTAGCAGTCAAGGTCGACACCAGCTTAATAGCGCCGTCAAGCAGCAAAGCAGCAAAGCCGCGCAATGGACCAGACGAAGACAAGTCTGCCGACGACAAGAAGGGCAAGGTAACCTTTGCTGAAATGTCGCTACGAACGTTTTGAAGTCTGATTGTATTTCTCTTGAAGTCGGATAAAGGGAAGAAAAATAATGCTGACGAATCCGACATTATCGGACTCCGAGAAAAGCATGCCAAGGCAATGGGCGCAGCAGAGTTCGTCCTTACACTCTTATATCTTAACGTTGTCTTACACTATTGTTACTACTAATACTAGGTCCGAACGGCAGAAACAAATAGCTCAACTCGAGAAAGAAATCCGAAAACTAGACTCCAAACGGGCTGGAGGCTCGGACTCAGAAGAAGAGCGGAAGAAAAAGAAAGCAAAACGATCATATTTAGAGGAAGAGCTTTCGAAATACGAGAAGGGGCGGGGGCTCAAGGGTAAGAGAGATGGGAAAGGGAGAAAAACAAGGGACGAAGGCGATGTACTTGCGAAGATGGACGCCTTCAAGAGTAAACTGAAAGGTACATTCTTGGATGACGAGGGTGATCGAGAGGCCGAAGCTGAGGGCGAGGGCGACGCCACGGCCAGAAAGACTGACGAAGAGAATGCGGAAGAAACGATCGAAGTTGACAATGACACGGGCTTCCTGTCGCACAAGCTCTTCTTCCCGAAGGACAATGACGAGGAGGTGGCTAAGGCAGAGCGCGAGTACGAAGTGATCGACCCACGAAAACGGAGTGCACAGGCGAAGGAAGAAGAGCGCGAACGGAAGAAGCGCTTGAAACCGAGGGATGGAGGGCGCAGGTATCGGCGATGACGCCCGTGGGCCTGAGCTTCCGTTTCTCTTGTGTCGGTCGGGCAGTTTCAGTTGCATGTGTCTCAGCAATTCCTGTAATGTTGGTTGTCGCGTTGACGGAATGACAATTAATTTCGCTCTTCTCTGTGATACGGACCTAGTTTGGAATGGAATGATTCCCGTCGGCGGATATGTTTATTTACATCTTCGTATTTTTTTTTCCCGATTGTCCTAACTCGTGCACTTTCTGTACTACTACTATCCTGCCCTTGCAGCTTGATGAGAGTGTCGCCAGTGCTGCTCTGGAATTGAGAGTACAATGGCCGGGAGTGATGGGGAATTTTAACTTTGCTGCACCGCCCCGATTGGGAAGGTGGGTGCTTATGGCAGAGCGGATGCGCCAGTGCCACCAGCGACACCTAGGCCTGTGCACTCTCCCTACTTCTACCCCGCCGACCACCGCCCGACACTTCTCTCTTATCTATCATGGCATCCAAGGCAGCATTCAAACGTGTGAGTACTGAAACACCTTGCCCCCCTCCGCTGATCGTCCCCGCCGTCCGCCCACTACAATCACCGTCTCTGACACCGCTTCCCACAACAGTTGACAAAGGAGTACGTAGCGATGCAGAGAGAGCCTCCTCCATTCGTCTGGGCGGCCCCAGACGAGAAGAACATCCTCCACTGTGAGTAGCCTTATTGAGCTGACACCTCGAGACCCGGCTCATCCGTCGTTCATCATCAGGGAACTATATCATCGTATGTTACGACAAGCCACAATGCCTTCCGGGCCCCGACGCTGATACATACATTTTCTGTCTGATTTAGCGAGGTCCTCCAGACAGTCCATATGCCGGCGGCGAGTTCTATGGCGTCGTGCTGTTCCCATCTGAATACCCCTTCAAACCACCTGGGATCAAGATGCTCACGCCTTCTGGTCGCTTCCAGCCAGACAAGAAGATCTGTTTCTCAATGTCAGATTTCCATCCCGGCTCATGGAATCCAGCATGGAGTGTGGCTACCATGTACGTGTCGAATTCATTAGGTCGTTGTGCGAGTTTTCGTGACTGATGTGTCTTTGTGTGTGGCTGAACAGATTGACGGGTTTGCTCTCGTTCATGCTGGCAGACGAGATGACGACTGGCTCTATCACAACTTCTGATTCAGATAAACGCGCGTACGCTGCACGATCACATGCTTGGAATATTCAAAACAAGAAGTTCAGAGAGGCATTCCCGGATGTGAGTTGGCAGTCGCTATTTCGAACTATTACATTGCTAAATCAATTTTGCTGTTTCAACAGTACAGCGGACCTCTCATGAAAGATCTGCCAAATATGGCACAGAAGGAGCTTGGTGCACAGAAGAGTGCGCCTGTTCTCTCGCCCGTCTCATCGACGACGAGTGTTTCAAGCGCTGCTTCTAGTCCTATTACCCCTTTATCAGCGAATTCATCCGGTCCAATGATCCCGAATGGAACTGCCCAAGCCGGTACTGCCTCTAGTCAAGCAATTGTACCAAAAGCCAAAGAAAGCACACAAAAGGGACGTGGTGCATTCAATTGGGGCCAGCTAATGTGGCAGAAGTGGTATTGGGGGATATTCTTTGCAGTGGCGTGGGCGGTGTCCAGTCGGTTGACCGGAAGCCCTTAGAACAACAAACATTTGGACATTTGGTTATGACACATTCGTGGCGAAGTAATTTCCTGGGCTTATTAGGTCTCTAATCTCTCTCTCTCCTTCACGTCCTCGGGTCTTGAACAGACCTGTTAGATGCTTGGTTGGTTGTTGATGACATCAGTCTCTTGGAGCAATTCTTCCTTTTAATTCACACACAATCCCTTCTTCCTTGTATTTTCTTTTATATTGCTACGATCCTTATTCTCTCGTCTAGTATCGAGTCTTTGCGTTTACCCCTCGTTATCTACTTTCTCTTTTTTTTCCTGGTGTAAAATATGTAATATGACTAGGGAGGAGAAATAGGAGTCGCTTGCCCCAAACTGTTTGGCATGTGATTAATATTCTTTGCTACGTCTGCCTCGCCTTCTATGTTCAAGAATATCCACCTTTCGGGGATGAATGCTTTGACAGCGCAAGCGCAGTTGACGCACAACGTCAAGTGGAAATGGGAACCGAAGTCCATAGCCTGCGAATCGGCTTCAAGTCTCCACTACCCAGAAGCTGCTCAACTTGGATCCAAATGTCGTCCTTCACGTCTTCCAGCTCCTTGCCAGCATCAATCGTAACCCATGTGTACTCATCACGCCGTCGGGCATCCGCTGCAATGTTCGAGAAGACCTCCCTCACGCGGCGTTGCATTTCCTCCTTCTCATATCGTTCTTCGCCATATCCACCACGTTGTCTTGCCTTCTCGGGACTGATATCGAGGAAGAGTGTCAGGTCTGGAGCTGGAAGACCGACGTCGGGTGCTTGGCACCAATCGAATGGAAGACCCTTGGAGGCGGAAAAGGCTACACCAGAGAAGGCGTAGCGGTCACATATGATTATTGTTCCTTCGTTTAGCGCACGTTCGATGCTCGTGCTACGTAGCATAATGCACGCATGTATCGATAAGTCGAATCAGTGCGAACGTCAAGTCATTAGCCAAGAACCATTCCGGCAAACCGGCGATTTGGCAGAAAATGGTTACAGTGTTGCAGAGATTCACCGAGTAAAGAGTAGACAGGCATATGGAGGAGAAGAAATACGTGGGAAACCGAGTAGGGATGGCATATGCAAGTAGAGCGACTCACACCAGCTCCCAGCGGTTCGCAGAGAATAGGAGGTGAATCGCGCGGTCGTCGATGTCTGATTCTGAACGTAGGTACGCGTCTATCATCTTCCCGATTGGCGTCGTCCTGTCTTGTTATTCCCGAAATGCAGCGGGAAGCGATATATGTGCGATATGGAGAGCGCGTGTATCATGGTATCATGGTATGTATCATCATGAGTTTGTTGTAAAAGAAGGTTGCGAACCACGAGTATCAGGTCAGATTTTTCCGATTCAAGATAGACGATGGGGGATGTAATGAATGTCCTGACCAGGAAATTTCATGAGCTTCGTTGGGATATTTGATTGCTGCAGACGCGACAGAAGAGAAGCTGCTTGAGTGCTTTTTCCAGACCTGTCGAGTCCTTCGATAACGATGAAGGCCCCGCGTTTGCTGGCAGCCATGTTGAGAGATGAGATGGAATGCGAGAATCAAGACGAGATTCACAGATTTACAGTGTGCACGCAAATCCGAATCCCGTGGTGGCGTATGGTCAATATTGTGGCTCCTGGTCCAGGAGCCCAACTTCCCACGACCAGACAACTCGCTTCTCTCGGTTGCGAAACCTGCAATATACCAAGTGCTACTCCCGAACATTTGTTTCACTCCAGCTCGGAGTTGCTACTTTAAAAGACAGAAAGACGATCACGCTATGCAATATTGAATATATTTCGTGCGCGTCCACTCCTGACATGTCTCAAAACACTATCAATGTATTATTTATAACTAATGTTTTCTCCATAGGATGGAATTTTGCTGTTCTAGCACTCCACGGCTCTCAGACTTTGCAAGGAGCTATTCCGCATTCTGCAGCGGTGAACGCATACAGCGCGTTATTCATAGCAGACTCAAAGTGTATCGCGATATTTCCATGAAGTAATCCCACGCACGCCGGGTCCCGACCTGAACCTTCTGTTAGATCCGTCCTGTTAGGGCTACCAGCAAGCTTAATTGCCTGCGGGATATGCGGCACCGCATGACATGCAACCTTCCCTATTCCCTCACGACGAG
The DNA here is from genome assembly GCF_000271605.1 of Fomitiporia mediterranea MF3/22. Classification (NCBI taxonomy): domain Eukaryota; kingdom Fungi; phylum Basidiomycota; class Agaricomycetes; order Hymenochaetales; family Hymenochaetaceae; genus Fomitiporia; species Fomitiporia mediterranea. Next base: position 849,426 of record NW_006760386.1, read on the forward strand.
CTTTAAGCATTGATGAAATATATGCTCGCCGTCTCGGAACAAATATACGAGCGAAGTTGAGAAGCTTGTCCAGATCCCCGTATGTTTTACGGTTCATGCGTCTTTTCGCCCAGCAAATCTCGCACGAAACATCGGACTATTGCCGTGAATGGCTGTGGACGATGGTTGTTAACCTTTCATGAAGGCGATGATGGCCACCTTGTGATGTTTTTCATGTGCAAGTTGTTGGAACCGGAGGTGTGTCCCTGGGAATGCGGTTTGTGTTACTTTTCACTCAAGCGGCTTCCGGTTATTTACTTGCTACTTCGTAGTACCCTACTGACCTCCAGTGAGTATTCATCATAATAATGGATCCGAAATTGTTTAATGAGATGTTCACTCGCATTTGTATAATCAGCCATTCCGATATCGGGTTCTGTGGATGGGAAGCTTGAGATAAGATGGATGTTTCCCTGTCTCGTGCTCATCTGCCACTTGCTTTTGAACAGGACCCTTTGTTCTGTGTACTGTGTTGGAGCGCCTTACGATTGGAACATTTCAATCGTAGGTGAGTTTCAAGAATATAACCACTTCAACGGATACTCTGAGAGCACATGTCAATTCACCACTGCTAGCCACCTTCTAATGCTGCTAGCCTGCTACAGCCGTCTTCATTTCCGCACCAAGAAATCGGATTAATAGAACTCTTCAAGTTGTTAACAACCAATATCGACTTTCACCGATAGTTTCTCACCTTTCGTTCTTTGCCGTCGTCATAAGCATAAGCCCGCTGACGAACCTGCGATGTTCATCGGGGCAATGGTCGTACTAGCATGCACGCGCATCATCAAAGCCTAACTGCGGCACGTACTCGGTCATGAAGGTCCTGCTGTTTGATTTACCTATTCAGGTTCGGAGAGCCTTGTTTGTTCTCAAGTTATGCGGGTCCCGAGAGCCGCTAGTCGTGATTGATCCGCCTTGTGGGCGCCGCACAAGACTTCCCTTTCGGCTAACACAGGTCGTTGATGGCAAATTCACGTTACCCTGTCTAACAGATAAGATCGAAATGAACAGATCCTGTTGGCTGCGTAAATGCGTCAGCACGTCTGTTACATGCATATGCAAAGCGCTTCTCCCGCGAACGTTGACCGAAATGGCCTTCTTCACGCTGGAAAACACTACTAGGCTCGGAATTACCCGAACGTTGTTCCCGGTATGCTCAAGAAAGGATGATTCAAGGAAGCATATCGCAGTGGCAAATGCCATGAGCGATCCAACCTCTCGTTTATTTCTCATGGGCGAGTTGACCTGGCCGAAAGGCAGGGGACTGGAATACATTTTGAACGTCCTGATTGGGAATTGACAGATCACATCCACCCCTATCGTCGACCATATCAAGGCCTTAGGCGCCAGTTCGTTGTTCCTCGCCGCAGGAACGATATCTTGGCAGGCTTGAGTCTCTCCACTGTGAGCCGATATGCGTTTAGCATATAGTCGAGCGCGTCGGAACTTCCAGCTGGTCGAGCGGGGATGGACGGGCTCTCGTCGGTTTCGGGATTCCCGGCAGTCCAGCCGGACCTCCTATTTAAGAAAGTTAAGTTAGAGGCCGAATAAAATAGGAACATACTTCTGACTTCATGAACTGAACTGATTCACCAATTCATCGTTGATTGATGACACTTCCGTTCCCTCCACAACTCCTAAGTGCACTCCGGACCGTGCCAATCGCTGACACAAGCTACGAATATACAAGAGGCTCAAGAGCTACATGATTTCACGGCAGGTGCTATACCTAAAAGAGAAGACCGATACCCATGGACGTCGTAACTATAGTTGCTGAAGTCTGGTCCAGGTACGGTCCGGGGGATCTCGGTCACGGAGTCACGCTCCACATAGCCCCTATTTTTTGCTAAAAAAGCACATGAACACTTACTTTTTCAAGGGCTATCACATGCTGTATTTACCTTTTAAAGTTGTTGTGTGGTTGGCTCGACCGAGATGCCCCAGACTGTACCTGGACCGGACTTCGGCAACTATAGCGACTCGTAACACTTCGCCCCTTTGTTTGATCACCAGACTGTTGCAGATAAGACACTGGTAAACCTGAAGTGCAATAAAACTGTATACGAAAGGTGACAGAAAAAATACCGAATAAATGTGTATACTTGCGCGCGCTGATAGTAGTTAAGTCCTTATGCGGTGGTCTGAACGGCGGCATTCCCAGCAGTTCTCGTCTTACGGAACTTGGTTCAACTTTACTACTGTATACTCGAATGAAACGGTTCCGAATCTGAATGTACACTGTACAAAGCGGGAAGCACGCTGATGCATCACAAGTACTCGTTACTTCTATACTTGTACATGCATATCAACGACGCCGCCATAGGAAAGCGGTACTTCGAGACGCACATTAAGTCCGTCCGTATTTGATTCTGCGCCTGGAAAGTAGTGATGTATCACTGAATCAGTCGCTGTGCAGGGCTTCCATGCAAGACAAAGTTCATTCTTCCCAAGCTTGCACAGGGGAAGGTGAGGGAACAAATCACAGCAGGTCTTACGATCTATGCCGATATTAATCACATCCTATTAAAGTGACTCAAGTCAACAAGAACTCTTCGTTGCTCCACTCGAGTTTGATACAAAGCTAGATATAGTCCTACTTGAGTTTGCAGGAGGTAGCACATAGACTATGTTCGGCCATCCGGGGATTCTCGTAGTTACTTCGGAAATGAAACACTGTCCCCTCCTGTGAATTCGAAGCAGGTTTACCCGTGTTCCCTCATCCCTGGGGCGCTTCGAAAACTTGATGAGTATTCCTGGAGACGGAGTTTCGGATAGGTTGGACCTATAGGACTGTGTCCTCGTGACGGGATTGGCGGCTGCGCGGGTTGTGGCTGCGGAGCCTTGGTTTCGCTCGAGCCGCGAGGCTGATAGTGGGCACGAGGACGTCGAAATTGGTCGATATGTTCGCATGAAATTTGTTCTTCGTGGTCCGTCGTCCGTCCTCGTCGGCTCCTTCAAGTTCTTTAATCCAGGACTGCGGTACTCAGATAGAGTTTGAATGACGCCAGTCCTCGAAAGCTCGGACCCTCCTCCATCCGATTCCGAACACTCGACTTTACCCGAAACGTATGTATTTTCCGGGCCACAGTTACTAATTTAGAAAACTAAGCGCGATCAACATTGGGGAGGACCAACAAAAGAATAGTGCAAACGCAACTGGTTTGGTACACTCACAAGTAATCTGAGCGATAGATCGGGAGGTTACGGCAGATTAATCAGATAACGACACTACAACCTGTCATGGACACCTTTCTGTCCTGTAAGTCAGCAACTTTCATAGACAGGGACAATTTAGTGAAATGATGCACCAAGATTAGTCAGGTCCAAGTTATACCCTGTGTCTTGATAAAACTTGCATGTCTGAGTCTCAGGTCAGGTGACTCAGGTCTCAGTGGACCCGTCGCTTACGCTTACGATTTCCGGTCCGTATAATTGAACGGGCCGTACGCTGCTGATTCGTTATCTCCTTCTTCTTTAAGTCATACAGCATCTGACTTCTGAGAACAGTTAGGAATTGGGGGATCCGAAGTAGCTTGCAACGTTGAGTTTGAGCCAGTTCCTGATAAATTTCTGTCCAACGAGTAGGGGAAACACAGTTTAACATAGCAAAATTCAACTCAGGTGCAATGCATGATAGCCCAACCTAGTATGTTGTGTAAAGCAGGTTGACTTTACAATAATTCTTAACGACTGCAGGCTTAATCAAGAATCCGGAAGATAATACAGGGAACAGACCAGTATCTATAGGAACCAAGACTAGTATTTAATACCTGCATATGATTATAATACCAATGTATAATTGACGTGCAAAGAAGATCGTGAGGCATGTTTCAAATCCCTTACTCGTCAGAATTTCGTTGGGCATAGCAGAGCAGGGAAAGAGCAACAACTTGACTGAAAATAATGTATGAACATCCCATTATCAGCCTTATGTATATTTATTCAAAAGTTTGAGGAAGAATTGTGACGGTCGACAAGAAACTCTAGATGCATGCTGGTGTAATTGCCCTGTGCAAGTAGTATTTTTCTTCTCGGTAGCTTACACGGAAATAGCGAGCTGCCTGAAGGTAATTAAACAAAAGTCGCAGCTGAACTAAGTGAGATGAAACAGTGCTATCCGTCCTGTATACTATGCACAAACTGTTGTACATCGTCCTTCCACGATCCTATCGGCATTGACAAAGTTGACACAAAGGTATTTTTGTATAAATTGTCAGACTATTCTGCAACCACATCAAGGAGCGTAGGTAAGGTCAGAATGTTATATTATTACTCGCGAATGGTTTGAAGCCAATGGCTCAGTCGATGCGATATGAGAAATTAGAGAGTGAACAGTTGCAGACACGTCCTGTTTGTGATTTATGATCATTTTAATTTATAAAAATTATTGCTGGCACGTGCGGCGTCGTGCGCTACGACTTCGTCGCATGCAAAAGTTGGACGCTCCAATGTTTCGTCAACCATCTCTTGGACATCAAAATGGACTTCAAATCCATCAGGTCCTCTGCCAGCTGAGATGAACTAGCAGTGCTTAATGGGTATCAATCATGCATTCACATGAACAACGCATTCGACGTGTCGTCTGCTACCTGAGAAACGGACCCTGATGATTTTCCGGAGTTGGTACACCAGCTCACCTCATAGAAACCTTCAATTTTCCGATTAGGCTGATGAACGTTAGCTTACATTGCCACCCACATCCAAAACACTGATCATCAAGATCAATATCAGCAAAGACCAGTTCCATCTCGTCTACGGGCTATTTACAGGTATCTGTACCCATCCATATTCGCAACAACAACCCGATCCCCTGATAACCATCAGCGTTCTCACCTTCTTTGCTTGTTCCTGCACGGTTTGAGGAAAAGATCGCCAAGATGGCTGTACCACCGAGATCGCGCCGTTACAACTGATGTACGCACGGTGAACTGGCTTGTTACTCCGTTTCCTGGTTCCGTCTCCCATGGTCGTGGCCGTGGTGCAGGTTGTGGTGGCGGCGGTTGCGGGAGAAACAATTAATTTTAGTGCTCTCACTCACGCCTTACGACGTTGTTCTCCCCCGGCTTCGCCGCAACAAGTTGAGCATTCGGGCATCTGGAATGTCTGGTTCGGGGAGACTCTCGGGCTAATCAAGTCTGGATCATCTTGATGAGCTGAGCATTGTGTAAGAGGCATCGGCGTGTTTGGCCTTCGTTCATTTATCGCTCCATCTTATTACCTCGAGAATAATAGAAGTCAGAAGTACGTTCATATATCTGTCATAAGATATTGTAAATTCTAACTAGTATGAGAAAGGACTCTCATGAGACGCTCTAGATGTTTTCTAGCGACCCTTATCCAGTTTATCCAGCAGAATAATTTCCTACATAGTCTTGTCTGTGGTATCTCGGTCCGTCACCACGTAGCACTGCACTCGATTTCGTCGCGCAACCCACGGCGGTCGCTCATGCGACGTCGGCCAAGAAGACGCACATCTCCGGGTGCTTCTCAACCAGAGTTTCTCCGCCGGAGCTGCAGTAATGACGACCCCGGATTGTACTTGCATGACTACTTCGCACCGACGATCCAATCCTTGCTCCGTCACAGTGAGAACGGACATACCAGCTCGCTCCAGCGGACCGTTTTCCCTCGTCCCAAAGCCAAGACATTGTTATGGCTCGGTGATATGACTACCCACCTTGAAGACCTGCTCCGGGATTCCCTCGACGGTAAATTTAGATGGTCAGATCCCTTACTACGGATTTGAAAAAGAGCAGCTGGATCTAAGCTCAAAGAGAGTTGACAAGAAGCAGTGAAACAGCTTCAGCTTCCATTTCCACCGTATATGGTCAAATAACCTGCAAGTTTCCTTGTCAAAATGGGACCGTGAAGGGCGTTGCTCTATCTTCTCACCTAGTTCATAAGCGAAAGTTTCCGACGAGCAAGCACGGATACCGATCCCACAACATCTACAAATGGAGCCAAGAAGGTAGCTTGAGAACAACCAAGACCACTAATATTTTCAAAAAAGTCACAGACGTTGATCTGCGCGGGTACTTCGCGCAGTTTGCGGAGAAACTAGAACAAATACATTATCTGCCTTCTCCCAGACCGCCCAGCTGGGCCTACGCAATACTTCTCAGCAGGTTCTCACCGATCCTGCCGAACTCCAGACACTTTGCAATTAGAGAGTCGAGTGAGAGTCTTCAAGTGCCAAAGTCGCCATTGGATGGATTTTCTGCGGAGACTAGTCATGACTTACACTCGGAAGACACAATCTGCGGAGAGGGACGCCCGGTATTCGCACACAAGCCTTGCGAAGGCGGACCTCAAGGTGGGCTCGTGGTTGGCACACTTGTTTGGCCAAGGAGGGTCGTTTGTCTCCTGAACCTTGACCTGAACCTCCAGAAGGGGAAGAAAGAAGGAACTCTGGCAGCGGCTGTACCAAGCGAAATCACATTCATTCTGCAAGCTACGGAAGGACTGGGCGTCATCTTGCTGTGCTTGTTTGTTTTTGCGCTACCGGGGGCGGCGCCGTATCGTGTGGGAGAATCTGTCGCCTCGCGCCGCTCAAGTCTCCAAGTTCCCCATCGGCAACGAGACAGATGCAAGTGAAGTTGTCCAGCAGATGAGCCCTATCTAGACAACGTCCGAGCTCGCGGTTTTGCGCAGTAGCAACGAGGCAGAGAAAGGAAGCCGACTACAATAACTTTGACAAAAAGCAAATTTGAAAGCGGAACCAAGGCAGACATCAATCTGCACTGGTGTTGTTTGAGGGACTGGCTGGGCATGATTGCAAAGGCCACGTGCGTTCCCACCAGAGGCGCGTGTACATACCGCATATGGCAGCTGCCGATGTGTCGTGTGAGCCCAGTGGGGCTTTCTGCCTCTATGTCGGTCTTCGCCTGCGCCCGCTAAGCCATTTTGCCCCTCACCCCATGAATTTTTTTGTTATTGCGTTTTTTACCCTCTACCACAGTATGCTGATCGATTGGGCGGCAGTCCCACTGGGGAATGCAGAAATACGCGCATTTTGTGTAACTGAAATTGATACGGCGAGATGCCAGCGCACTCTGACGTCGTACTTCAATCTTCTTTCTTCTGCTCTTCTTGTCGATTTACTTGCATTGGATTGATGATTGAGGGAACTAACTCGTATTCTATCTGCCAATCTATCGGAATGATCCGAACCGAATAGACTCGGATCTCTTGCTTTTGGGCCAATTGGCAGACAACGATGAGCGGTGTTTCCGTTCATCTCAGCCAGAAAATCCCGCTTCGATTTTGATGCATTTATGTATTTGAGTTATGTCTACTGTGACTGTATTGACCCGAGCGGATGCGGATGCGGGTGCGAATGAACGCGAAGGTCTACTGTACGGCTCCATGGCTCTAGGCCTCTAGTCAGGCATCGAGGCAAGCAAGCACGTAGGCAAGGAGGTTTGAGATTCATGAGTTCGTAAGTTCCTATGCGATTATGGCATCCCCGCGTCAATCTGACCAGAACTGGGTCGTCCAGAATCTCCCTCAACTTCTTGAATTCAATTCGCTCGGACGAAAGCGAGCGCCCAGCTCGTTGCGATCTCCCTTTGACATGCCTGCAAGTAGTTAGTACGGGTTTCTCCCGCTCCCCTCCCCTGCCCTCGTCGCTTCACGGGAACATTCCGAGAGAGCACGCTTGTAGAGAAACTCATTCATGTACACTCAGAGACGCCAGGGCAGACGTGAGGCGGGAACGGGAACGATATCGCAATTTATTTCTATATTTTCCTCTCACTTCCTTTCTCTTCTTTTTAATTCATTTTAATTTCTTCCTAGTTTTTCCCTACCCCGATAGAATGCAGGCATTCATACCCGCGTACTATAGTGTCTGGAATTTGAAAAGCGGGGAGAAGCGCGCGAGTCTTGAGTCTTGAGACGCTTGAGGTCCAAGCTCATCTCATATAAATTCATACGGTAGGTCTGTATAGACAGATATACAGTCGAGTATATCCGAAGCTCGCTCGATTTACTCGGAGGACGGAGGTATCGACGAAGGAAAAAGTAATTCAACATGGGATGTTTTTGTTTTACTATTTGAATTTTGAAGCATTGAATGTGCCAAGGTAGAGAAAAAAAGACACGGTATGGAGCGATGTATGCGTATGCATCGTCATCCTATGCGAATTGACTTGAATTAAATTAAGATAACGACGTATTCATTGCGGCTGCGCCTACACGCAATCGCGGTCGTGGCGAGGGCCAAGCCAGATTGCACTTCTCAACCAAGGCAAGCGATGAGAAAAAGAAAAAGAAATCCCGTAGTTTATTCACGATTTATAGTTTATCACATGTACTGTTGCTTAGGTGGTGTGTATACATGTGTATATTTCTACTACCGCTTGCTGCGTGTTGCTGTGTGGTGGTGGCGAAGTGTAGTGAAGCATGGGGCGAATGTAGTAAAGTAGTGTGCTTCGCCAATATGTCATGGGGTAGCTATAGTCTGGGCACGGTGGATTTTAAAGGTATTTTTTGAGATAGGAAGGTGGTTCTCTGAGAAAGTGAGAAGGTGAGCTTAACTCCGTTTCTTGCGAAACTCTCTCAGTTGAGGTCTCCGCGACTGAGCGAAGATTGGGGCTGAGTAATAGTGAGAGTCCGAGAACGAAAGTTTTTCAAAATAAGGTAGAGCAACGGGCGCAGCAGAATGACACTGCATTACCTTGCATACACCCAGATCCAGACAGCGTTTGCATAGCAGCATAACAATACATTTTTCACACACTCATCGAAGTCCATATGGTAAGAGAGTGCCACCAACACCACACAGCCGATAAAATCGCCCGATAATTCGCAATATCCAGTTTCGTAATGTTGTTCAATATGTCAATAACCGCCGAATGAGTTTGACGTCGGACAAGAACATTTTGACGCATATAGACGCATATGAAGGCTGAGTCTGTGAGCCTGTTTCGTTTCTAAATTCTTATGGGGCTAGGCGGCCGTAAATAGCTTTGAATATGTGTGTGGCAGTGTGTCGTTTGTGTCAATGTGTGTGGGTCATTGATGTCATACCCAAGAGAAATTCTGAACATCTGAACTGAGAGTCAGACTTGTCTATTTTCTTATGAGTCGAGGCGGCCGTAAATAACTTTTAAATATGTGTATATGTAGGTGCGGCAGCGTGTCATTTTCGTCGTTGTGTGGGTTATTGATGTCATATCCAGGACAAGAGGACTGAGAGACCAGGAGGAGGCCGATAGACCGACTCGCCGAGAAATGCGAGCATTTCGGTCGGATGTTACATTTCACTGTGTGAAATATTTTAGTCATTTACAAGAGCGATGTACATATGTTGGTTTGAGAAACGGCGTAACCCGCGCACGAGGCTCCCTGTTCAGGCCTCACGCTGAGCATCAATACAAGAAGCACAGTGTATGAGTTCAGGGTACACACATCTCCGGAATCCGGAGCGTTCATCACCTTATGATACAAATGAGCGAGCTTCGAGGAAGTGCACGAGGCATACGTGATACAAGCCTCTTGAAGCAGGAGGCCCGAGAGCATGAAAAAGCACGCGGTCGACACCTCACTCAAAGTCGGAAGACGAGCGGGAGAACACTGAACGAATGATTAAAATTTTCATTTCATTTTATTTGGCGTTAGAACTTGGAGAAGTCGGCTGTCAGGCGGGCGATAGCGATCGATATACACACGGTGGTACCCAAATACACAATACACGAAGCAAACAATAGCGATGTGCTTCGAATGTGTTGTAGATTATGTATGTTATGTACTAAATAAAGGTCATACACGTATTAAGGCTTAAAGCCAGACATAGACATAAGTATGGCCTGCTGGCAGTGCTAAAACAGATGATAGAAGTGTGGTGTAAATCGAAGTTGGTCAAGGATTAACAATACAAATGAAGTGCAAGACGCTTCTCATTTGGCGTCTGTGTCAAAAAGATGAAAGGTGATAAATGGATAAGAAAGTCATCAAATGTGTTGGTTGCAAATACAGTATACAGGCATCGAATTTGATTAATGGTTGGGGGTGTAACCGCTAGTAATTGTAGTGGAAGAAGCGGATAGGGGGAAGATGTGTCGATAAAGGAGGAACAAATTGCAAGACATGAAACAATGCAGGAGGATAAAGACGAATGCTGGTGTGGAAAAATGCTCTTCATCAAATTACGCTCAACAAGCTCATTAAAGCTCTAATATGTTTTGATTGGCTGGTCCCACAGGATGCGGTCCCCGAGTAACGACCTTCCGATGACGCGCATGCCGACCAGGACGCGACGAGCTAGAAGGCACCTTCTTTGTCGTGATGGTGCGTTGTATGTCGCTTAGCTCCAACCCATTTAATCATGGATGAAGTCGTCCGGTCCGTCGCGCTCCCACGCCGACTGGGGAAACAGATTTCGGGGTCGGAAGGATTAGTCGCGTGATACGAAAGCACCTATCACCGGGCCAACCAGGCGCATCCCGAAGGGAAGAACGTGGCCGCCATAGTAATTAACCAGTGGCTCTTTGCGTAATGCTGCGTTTTCGGCGGGAGCCAAAACGAGGTAGGGGGCGGAAAGAAGCACTGGGTGAGAAGGTAATGAGGCGCAAGGGCGGGAAAAGGAAGGCGTGTAGGGTGTCTTAATGTATCACCGAAGCATGAAAATATGTACACGCCTGAGGCGGGGCGAGGGGCGGCGTAGGGGACCAGGGCTGTTCGCAGTGAGAACGAGATAACGCCTGCGGTGCGCCCTGCTGCCGGACTGCTGGCACGGTGGTGTTTGCGTGGATGCGCTGGGAGTTGCCAAGGATGAGATCAAAGGCGCTGTGGGCAATTTCCCGTCGTGCCAAATTGGGCCAAATCGCGGGTGGGTTGTTTGAGAGCTTATTGCTCGCATTCGTATTCAACCGCAGCACGGCAAGCCTCACTCGTTCGCGGGCTGAACCCATGTTTGCGGAGGCTGCCACGGTCGGGGAACCAGGCGTCACAGGCCGAGCAGCTATGTACGCTGCGTACGGATGCGGATGTGGACGCAGATCCGGTAAACGAACCATGTCGTGAGCGTTTTGACGAGTGGGAGAGCTAAAATGCGAGGGCGCGAGAAGAGCGGAGTCAGCCAAATGTGTTCTTCACACGAAGACAAACACAATGCAAGACGAAGACAAGTGGAACGGGATGCGTGTATGCGCGTATATTCTCAGCGCGGGATAAAAATAGCGCAGAGAGGCGGACGGAAGAGGCAAGGCAGGGAAGGAAGGGAAGTCGCGGGCAAGTTGACATACCGTGTCATCGTCCTCGTCACCCGTCTCGCATTTCCTCTTCGAACGCGGCGGAGAAGGCGCTATTCGGGTCCACACACAACTCAGTAAGGGGTATACTCTTCCGAAGACGCGCCAATAGGAAAACGACGTACCAAACTGTGCACCAACTGCCTTTGCATATGCGTCGCGCCACTGCTCTATCCGTCGCATGCGTGAATGGAACGAGTCCGCGGCTACGTGTGCCGGTACGGGCTCTTCATCTTCTGAGGACTCCTCCTCGGACACTTCTTCTGACGAGCAGTACGATTCGGTGGCAGCTTCTTCCTCTTCTTCGTCTGAAGTCGATGAGGACGCGTAGCTCGTGGACGCGTATGAGGTAGATGGTACAGAGATGCGCTCGGGTCGTGACGGTGGGGGCACCTCCTCGAGCTCGATTATCTCAATGGTGCGTTGCTGGTGCAAATAATATTCGGGCTGCGGGTGGGGCGCAAGGCGCGGATCGAGTTGGCCAAAGGGCACAGTGGTGGTAGGCTTGTATGCATCGGCGGCAGCGTGATTGAGGTGGTAGGGGCTACCGACCATGACGAGGGATGTGTTTGAGTCGTTTGTAAACATTGTAGTCGACTGGGGAGGGGAGCCGACTTTAAAGACGGGAGCGGTAGCGAGAATGGGAGGGCACTGAGTTAGGAGGAAACGGTGGCCGGCGCGGACTGGGGATATTTATTCGACTTCAACTGGTTTATTTGCCGCCTTTCTTTTCTCGTCCTCTTCTTTTTCTCGTCTCGTCACAGCCACAGACCCGGTCGATTGGTCCCCAGCACAGATCCTCCGGGCAATCCCCGTGACCCAGTCCATGGGCTCCGGTCCACGAGAGCCCTCAGGGTCCTCGTCTGGCATGCATGGGAACCGGTCCTGTTCAAATGGGTTAATCACCCAGTCTTCGGAGCCGCACACGTCTCAGCGCCCTATTTTCTGCTCCTCTATACCCGACATCCCTCCGCACCGTGTATCTCTCACTATTGCACTAATGTAAAAAATATAGCACTTTCATGCATGCGCTCTGACGTGTTTGCCTACGTAGTAGACAGGCACAAATACATGCTCGTACACTACTCTGCTACTCGACGACAGCTGGCCCCTACGCAAGAATAGTTCGCGCCCCCCTTCTCTCCCACTCACACACCGACTTGGATCGCCAGCTCAATCACACATCCCTTCTAGAACCCACGCCCGAAACTCATCCGCCACACCGAAACGCCGGCAACAGCACCCCCCATCAGGCCATCTTTTGAATCAAATACGAGCCAAGAAAAACGAAGAATCCAAACAACACATCACCCGTGTCCACTTCGTAGTAACGCAGCTGAACACGGGAACAGAGTAGAACAAAACGCCAGCGTCTCCTAACCACCCTTCAACTGAGTTGCCATTAGCACCCAACATCTCACATTGCAGTATCAGGCCTCATCCGTCAAGGCGACTGAGCTCATCTCATGGTCTCATAGGTTTCAACCATGCCTCAGCAGCCTCAAACTGCTCAATGAGTTCTGGCAGGACTGCCCTGCCTTCGTGCATCAGCCGCATCGCATGAAGCGCCTGTCCTCGTGTGGAATGTGCATGGCAGTTTGATACAGTTTGTTTGTACGGCCGAACCAAGACCAACAGACGGGATCCCATGAGAACGCACGAGGTCCAAGATGAAGATTGGGCATGAGAAGACAAGGAGGAAGAGAAAACCCACGTTTCAATACACTTTCCATACCGGGAAATTAGGCTGTAAAAAGCACTCACGCAGTCCCAGAACCGGAATCCCCGCTCAACCTCAGCCTTCGGATACTTGATTCCAGGGAACGTTTCTTCACAGATGTCCAGTGCCATTTGTTTCTTCTCCCGTACACCCTCCGCGTTCGCATCTCGAACGCATTGGAGGCCGTTGATGTGTGTCAATGCATCCAAGTACACCTTTGCGAGAATGCCAAATCCGGTGTTGACGTCCGTCTGGAAGGGAAGAGATAGCGCAATGTCCAGCAAATCTTCTCGGGCGCGCTTTATGTCCCCGCGGAGCAGCATGTTTAACGAGGTCACTTCGAGCAGCGTTCGAAGGGCGCGCGTGAGTGATTTCACGAATGAGTTGAACACAAGCAGCTCTCGTGACAACGGCGCGGACCAGGGTTGCGGCTGAAAATAGTCGGATACCATCCATCGTGATAAAAGCGCGGGCGGACGGGACGGAATGCACGGAACGGGACCGAGATATAAATATAAATGTATCGTCAGTGATCATCAAGAAGACAAAGCGGGACCATCGAAAGAATAAGTTGAATGTAAAGCGGCCAGATGGGCCCGTTTGCCGGACTCAACGTACCTTCGAGTTCAACGGCACGATACTCAGGACTCGCATAACTAGTAACATGCATTGCTTCTCTTCGTCTACAAGGAGATTCTGTGAGAGCTGAACGAGCTAAAAATAAGACAATGCTTACCGGTACCGAAACTGGGACCTCCACTGAATGCCCGATTAGACCAGAGATGACCATGCATCACTCCAGCCCTGACAAGTTCAAGGAACAGATACAAAGGATCTTGGAATTTGTCGTTCACTCGCGCGGTTTTGATCGCAGAATACATCGCTCGCGCGAGTGGGCCATGCGTGTGGGAGGCCAGTAGAAATCTGAAATTTCAGTGCGAGGGAACCGGAGGACCAAACGGTACACAAACGCAGGGGCATCGTATTCAAATTCTTAGAGCCCCGGAACAAGAAGGGAAGTTGTACGCACCCACGGAGTTCAAGGAACCGCCATATTACGTTGGCAACGGCTTCGTCCTTTTTCTCCAAGGAAGGATGGTCCTGGTTGTAGTGGGGTTTGTCAATTTTCTCTTTGCGTGGGCGCGTACGGAGTGCAAGTTTCTCCGAGGCCGTTGCGCCAAGGCACAGGGCAAAGTCGATGGTGGATGACTGCAAGCGGCCGATTAATTGGCATGAGCATTGAAACAATTAAACGGTAACGGAGACCTACATTTTGACGCCGCAGTTCTTCCTCAACTATGACAGAAGGCACAAACCACCCCGAGACCCGCTCCGCCAACTGCCCTGTCTGTTGTGAATTGTGGGTGACGGCCTTTGGGCCATGATTGTTTGGTCCTTGCGGAGGCGTAGGAGGATCGTACCAAAAATGACCAGTGACCCGTCGGCTGTTCCAGAAATTGTTTAGGACATTGCTGATTAGTGCTAGGGCTGTCGCACGCGGACCCGTTTGACCGTCTGTCACTACCTCTTTCACGAAACGCCGATATTCCGTTGTCTCACCGTTATCGAGCGGTGGTGGCTCGAGGATTTGGCCTGACGTTAACCAAACGAGTGGCTGAGGGCTCAGTAGCCCTCGCGATAGGTAGAAGTAGACCTCATCCGGTAAACGATTGGTGAAGATCTCGTGAAGATCTGAAGGAATGTCAGTTACGGAAGGATGATGTGGTGGATGAGGAGGATGGTGCTGTGGGCCATTAACGGCGAGAGGGAGTGGCTGGACAGTCCCTTCAGAGGTTAGAATCAAGGAGTACTTGATCATGCTACGCGTTCGGGCGAAATGTTCATGATACCCAACCATCTTAACCGCAGGATGCTCCGAAAAGGCGTTAACGGCAGCGTGACCGGACTTGTAGTATTTGACCATATCGACAGTCGCTTTCAGCACGACTTCATGTGCAATAGGAGGAAAGGGTGGACTATGTTCAC
Source organism: Fomitiporia mediterranea MF3/22 (assembly GCF_000271605.1). NCBI lineage: Eukaryota > Fungi > Basidiomycota > Agaricomycetes > Hymenochaetales > Hymenochaetaceae > Fomitiporia > Fomitiporia mediterranea. The sequence continues at coordinate 864,426 of NW_006760386.1, forward strand.
ATCCAACGAGAATTCCAGTATCTAGAAACTGGTCTTCATTCAACTGCAACTCCGAAAGAACTGACCGCTTTGATATAAAAGAAAACGTCGGCGTGGGAGCGGTGAGATCGACAGCCGTTATAAGTTTGTCTATGCCGGGGTAAAGTAGCGTGTCTGTTGGTCCGAATATTGCATGAATATATGATTTAGGGTGCCGTTGAAGGTAGATCAACTGTGGCAAACGAAACACGTAGGTATTCGTGAATCATTAGTATCCGAGCAGAATTATCAATGTGAAAAGAACACACCTGGGCCCATGCGACATAAGGAGCGACTAGATATTCAACATTCCGATGTCTAAAAATCCGCAAGACCATGCGCCAAGTGTCCCATTGTTGAATGTTTGCTCTTCCTTCAAATAATTTCGTTGCCGCTTCTTCTTGGCCATTTTCGTATTTACCCCAAGCTGCCTGGCGATCACGCATCGCGTCCGCATGTTCTTGCTGAAGATGCGGCCTCATCTTCTTGTTTGGACTGAGCCCAGGGAATACGAATACAGGCTTGATGCGTAGTTTTTCGAGAATACGAAGATCGGACTCGATACGTTGGACGAGAGCAAGAGGTGGACCACCTGTTGCAGCAAGGAGAGGCTCCCTAGAAGGCGGGTTATCGAGAAGGAGCTGCAGATAGTGAGATGCATCGATGCCTAGACGTGAATCCGAAAGTGAAGAGAGCGGCAGCGTCGTGACTTGTTTCCGCTCTGACAAGAAACCTGGACAATAAGTCAGCATTGTCGTCACGCGTCATTCTACACTATCTCACCATCCAGGTGCTTGATCGCCATCGTAGAATAGGGCGTGTACGTGCGGTAGCAAGGAGCAGCGAGAGACTGAGCTTGACCAACGCGTTGCGTACACCAGCGCGACTTTCACTTGTTGACTACCAAGATCTTCATATTACGTAATATTCCTATATGGTACAGCCTACGAAGGATGAGTCTCTTTTTTTCAGTTTGACTTGCACAGCATCCAGACCTAGTTACCTGTGAAATTGTCTGACCTCTGTATACAGAGTGTACTGCATCCTCTCCCGTCTGCTTGCTTCTATACCCTCGAAACACTCTGAAAAACAACACTGACCTGGGAAATATCTCTATGTGGTGGAAGTGCTTAAATCGGAATGTGGTTGTCAATACATCGTATAGCCATACTACGGACTCACGAAGGTCTATGACACTTGCAACCTAGCAAGGGAGTAGCAGGTGTGGACCAACCGATGCTAACCGATGCTCATATAGAGACAACGATTCATCGGAACGGGTGTACAGACATAGCCCTCTTTGCGTGGTCTTCACACTATCATCACTACTGCGAGTAATCGCCTTGATTTTGATGTACTTACCAAAATGGCTTATAATTTTTTCCATCCACATCTGTATCCGGCTGCATCAGTGCACTGCATCAACTTCTTTGTTCCAGTTTCGCCTAAGAATGGACTACTGGCTGAAAATTTGCACGATGCTGAGAATGTCCAACCAAGTGCATATTAATTACCGGAAAGTATCAAAACCCGTGAGTGTCTGTAGCTCAAGGGTCTCCGAGAAGGTCTCTCCAGCAGTCTCATTGCCTTCGCGCTGGACGTCAAATATCTTGCTCATTATGCCATAACTGGTATGTATTTGCATTTATTCAAGCCTGTCTGGGCTTGACGATATAGAACGCTTGGACCTTCCGGATCCTTCTTTTACGGACCCGCTCAGATGATACATATGCACGCAAAGACCTCGTGAGCCATCGCTAAGCTGTCAGAATTAAGCTCTCGCCCTTCCCTGACTTCTCCGATGTCTTCAAGTAGCACGCTTTTTGCTCAAGTTCTAAGGCTATTCAATATCGCCCCTTTTCTGCACTCCTGAAACGCCTGGCTCTGTGTCGTTCGCGCACTTGCTCTTGGCATTTCTCATGAGGGGGAAGAAGCTAAATGTCAAAATCACAAAAGAATGGCCTCTTGCATGAGAAATTCCTGTAAACTGGTTGACCAACGTCTCTAAGGTACCAACACAATGTGGGACGTAAAAATCACTCGTCTCCATGCCATGCCCCAAAAATCAACATTTTTCGAAGAATTGGTGGCTTCAAATTTAATATGGTCGGGGTTTTCTCGCACGATGAAAACGGAATTTACACGTCCATGTGTAGTTTGGTTGAACACGTTTTGGAACTATTCTCTCAGGAAGTTGACTATAGTAACAGGAAGACCAACGACTGCGAGGGACAGGATCCCAATTCTTCAACTCTTAACGCCGTCTTTGCTGCATCAGCCAAGATGAGTACACGGAATGTACGGTGTCCAGCTCGAGCTTCGCTAATGCACTGCGGGAAGCGCGTTGTGAATAGGAGGAAAAGGTTCCGATATCTGCGAGTCGATTTACTCACGTTTGCTAAAAATAAATCACTCAAATGGTAGTGCACCCGGTTTATCCTACTGGTCGCCTCATACACTTGTAAAGGATAGATGATTTGCTTCTAGCGCTGAAAGTCAGAAAAAGTCGAGTCCATACTGCAAGCCTAGAAGCAAAACCACCGCACACTCGATGACTCGTGTGCCGATGACCTCGGCTGGGCGTTCATTATAATCAAGGCTGTGGTATTCAATTCGTGCGAAGTATTTTTACTCATCTCCAGACTCTGCCAAGAACGCGGTGCCGAGATGACGGCGGAGCTATGTTCCAAGTACGACATGTGAGCATGGCAGAAACTAATAGACAAACTTGAGCAATCGGTCGTCAGTCTAGACTCTTCAATGAGCGTCTACATACCCACGCACGCAACTCTATTATGTGGCACAAATAGTACAATCTGTCAGTGTCCTAATGGTGGAAATGTTCCTAGCTCCGCGTAGACACCAGTGGAATTGGGTGGTAAAACCTTTTCCTTGTTATGGTCCAAGCCGCTTGAATAAGTGATAATTTGTGATTTATTGTATTGAAAGTAAAAGAAATGTTGATTGACTTGATTGATGATGTGACCGGAATTTACAATACAACAATACAAGCTCAATGAATATTAGTTACATGACATTAGAATAAGACCATAATACGTTTGCTTTGCTCCTAAGCGAGTAAACCATCTTTCATTGCAGTATTCAGAAATCTAGAATCCCGGCACCCGGGCTGCTTGCCATCTCGAACGGCGAAGTAGGAGGACACACTCAACATCGTAGCCCTTAAGATGTCCAATCTAAGCACGGACATATTGACTCTGTGGGAAAAGGTATAAGCAGGTTATCAGAGGTCTTCATTCCCAGTCTCGCCAGTGGACGACCGACACGCTCAGGCTCGTCAGGTCAGGGAATAGGAGTAACAGCGCTCAGAGAGCGGCGCATACGCTGCGAGAAGTCGTATACGTGAGATTTTTGGGAGGAATATGATATCTAGAGTGGATTGGAAGCTGAGCACGCGGCCAAGGTTCACTTACTTCGGCTATACAGAACGTGGTAAGGATCTACGCACGCTATACTGACGAAACAGTCGTCCTGATAAGTGACTGCCGTTAACCGGGCTTTGTTATTATGGAATGCTGAACACACTCGAATGAGACTCAATGGTCGATTATTTATATTTCTGTAGAAACAGCGAGCTTGTTCCATGATACTGCCAATTAGGAGGGTTTGATCAGACCTTATCCGAAGATAGAGTGTAAAAGACATGAACCGCAGCAGCCAAATAAAAATATCTCATGGTATGCTCGCTGTGAAGGTAAAGCGCTTCGCAGTGTCAGAACCTTAACCAGCGCCCTACTGAAACGCACAAATCAGATAGCCAGCCAGGTCTCGACCGCATCCAGGTCTTCATTGTTCTCTAAACCAGGAGGAACTATCCAATACACTCCGTAGAGCTAGCCTGCAGGACGCCATAGACAGTTGCGCAAATCGTGAGACCACTTGATAGTTGAGACTCTGGAAGCACGGTGATCACGGGAGTGTTCATCGATTGAATCCGACATGAATGGAAGTATTTTCTTGTAATAAGCTCGATTCAAGTATGGTAATGGTAGATTTATATTCGCCTGCGAGGTACGGGGATATATCATTCTTCGTGATGAAGCGGACATATCTTAGAGTTCGGATCGCGGCGGTCAACGGATCCGGAAGTCGTGGTAACATCGAGAAATCTGATCGGGTGTACGAAGGATTTCCGAGTGTCCACCGCCGGGGACAGGTGAGAGATGAAGCCATATCAATAGAAACTGCACTATGAAAGAAAACCCATTTTGAGTCTCACTTGCGAGTCTGTGCTAAATACTGACCAATACGTCTATTAAATCAGGAAATCAGTATGAGGTTTCGTCACGGAACATTCCATAGTAAGAATGTTTCGGATAGAAATACCAATATCCAGCACGGAGAACATGGAGCGAAGATGTGCCAAATGTGCCAAGCCCGTTTTAAGACGGTGTAAAAAATGGGCACGAAGTACATCTTGCAGTTCAACTCGTGCACATGTAAGTAGGATTGGAAGCGCATTCGTAGGTGAATAGAGCGATCTCTTTTCTCTTGTTCCGTGACTAGACCCTTCAGGAAAAGGATGAGAACGCGTTGATATAGGACGATGGATGAAAAGGGATGAAATTACAGAACCCAAAATTGGAAATTGTTTGCACATCTTTGTCACTGTTTGTTTTATCCCACGAGCGGTAGCAAGTGTCGCTAGTGTTCCCTTCACGCAACGTCGCAGTCAGCACATACACTATCAAGCTCATTCACAGTATGAATGACAGCCTTTAGTATGACAGTCAGTGAGCAAATCAGAGCTTTCAATGGTTCTGGAGTGCAAATGAAGTCGAAAATGCCGGGCTTGTATCGTTGGCTTGATATGATTCTGCCTCCAATGATAATCTGCTTTATACTGTATGTTGTTCATCTGCATTCACAGGGGTTGCCTATTGACAGGTGCTGTGTACAGTAATGGGTGGTATTGGAGCTGGATTCAAGTTGGAAGTCAGTTTCTTCACGTTACCTCGGTTAAACCATGCTCATTGAAGTTGACGATGAACATCAGTACAGTTTCTAATACGAAGGAACGGCAGGGTCTGGTTTGGATGTAAGACTCTACAGTTCTCTGCAAATTCAACATTGCTAAGCCGCGAATAGTAATATATATCCTTGCGACGGGAGCTACTTTCTGTGCATTAACGGCACTTTATCTTTACTTCGTTTCGACAAGATTTCGGAATAGCACGACGGAATTGAACCTAACACAACCTGATTTGTCATTCCTCACTGAGCCATATGAATGCACAAACCTGCAGGGCGAAGTGAATGTCTGCCTCAAAGATGGAGCGATCTGTTACGGAAAATGGAAGCCTCCCAGGACGCACCATTGTTCTACGTGCGGAGCATGTCGGCGAGGATTTGATCATCACTGTCCTTGGGTATGTCCAGTATCTACCATACGCCACATTGCTTATTGATTAAGCTTCCAGGTGGGGACATGTGTGACTTCCTCACTGTTGCCTGCTTTTATACTCGTTCTTATTCTCACGCCCATCCTTTTTCTTATATCCGTTTTCCCCATTATGCCACTCCTTTGGGGGCGTATTATGCAAGGCCTGGCTCTATCTCGCAAGACAACTTGGATCAAAGAAATGTGGTGGAACCGATGGTATTCGTGGCTTCTCATAGGAGGCCCACCAGGCAGATGGGTAGTCGGAACCCTACTAGGAGTATGGGAACTTCAAATCGGCGAGAAGGAGTTCAGTAATCTCGAGGATCCAGGAATTGCTATAGCTAAGCCCGGTATTACTCCGCTAGTAACGGTCGCCTTCGCAATGCTTCTGAGCATATTCACTAGCGTTAGTACATGCTTCATATTTTGCTAGAGTTCCTGATAACTTTTTTTCCCTAGGCAATGGCGTTTTCGGCTATGCGGAACATTACTCTCGGACGGACCACTGTAGAGTCTTACATATCCAGCAGACCGTCGAGCTTCGTCGATCATCGCAATTCACGGTTCTTGTGTGTTCCCACATCATCCAAAGAACGGAGTATTCGGCCGATTTGTCCTGACGAACGATTGTACGATCTCGGGTGGAGGGAGAACTGGAGGAATTTTTTCCTCCAAGTGAAGAGAAATGGCATATTCGGAGCCGAAGAAAAGTATGATGGAAGTCGAGCTCTTTCGGTATAATCGGACTCAAGCCCTTTAATCCCATGACAGGTTCATCTGGCCCAAGATCAATCCGATAATTCTGCAAAAGTGCAGAAAGTCTGGTCAATCGCAGAAGCTTGTGCACACGACTCAATAGTCCAGCAGGACCGGTTATTTATACTTTATTTATACAACGATTGGTAGACCAAGGAGAAGGCGAATTCAAGATGGTGCTGTACCTGAAAGACGGAGGAATTCAGCTCGCTTTTCGTGGGATGCGCGAAGAGAAAGCTGTGAATTTTCTGACCTTGGTTTCCGCATCCGACTGAAGGCCAGTTGCCAGCAGTTTCTCCGGAGAGACAGGCACCGTTCCAAAGAGGTCCCCCGTCGGAACCAGACCATTGACTGCATGAGACCTCTTGGAACGTTCCGGTGAGTGCGCCGTGACCTGTTCAGTTCAATTTATTGAGTATTCTGTAGGATAGCAGTTAATACGGAGCGATGCTACCTGATGGGAAGAATGCGTTTGCTGCGCCGTCGTCCTCGCAGAGGTCAAAGCTAAATACATCCGAACGACCAGTTCAGCTCAGTTGATAATTTTAGGCACCTGAACACATACTGGGCGGACATCCCATGTTGGTTTGTCGGGTTTGAGGTGGTCTGTCCACACCACTCTTCATTTCCAGCCTGTGGGCACAGGTCCGTCACTTTCACAACGATAGTCTTGAATGGACCAGTAAACGCGGGCGAGTACGGATCGGCACTCCCCGTGACTGCAAAGCATCGTCCGCATGCATCTCCGGGCCCTAGTCCAGGACCAGAACCGAAAGAGAGCTGGTGTATAGCTGCAGTAAACCCTGATGCTGCCTTCCCGCATGCTATACGAAAGGTTACAATGAGCTTTCATGATCTGGTTGATGGATGCGCGATGGACTTACCTGGGCTCCCGCAGCCTGTGTACATCGTGAAAGACGCGGTCCCGCTAGGGTTCTGTATGTATCCACCAGTGGCACGCTTTTCGACCGTCGCAGCACCTGCGACAGCCAACACGCACGACAATAATCCCACAGACAGAGAGAGCTTCATGACGAATTGCTACTAGGACAGCAATAGTCGGTGGATGGATTTGCTAGCATTTCATTCTGCGATTTTTATTGCTCTCGGAAAAATCATCAGGGCCATGTACGCGATCTGGATCGAATACGGAGGTATCATGGAAAATGCAAATGTGAAAGAAGCGTGGTGTTGCTTTCTAAAGTCTCGCGGAGCCTTTAAAAACATTATTGGCTATGATGTGTCTCCCAGTCTCGTGGTACTCGGAAGATCCAATATCATCCATGCGTCGGACAAAGTACGGAACGTGAGCCAATAAAAGGCTAACTATTTAGGTGGACTTGAGATACAGTATACGCATGCTACACACGTTGTAATCATTTCGGATCCACACAAAAGCAAGGGAGAAGATAATATTCAATATTCGAGGTGACATGTACTCAGAAGAATCGACACCAGCGCGCGCCGCGGCGGCAGATACTAGTAAATAGAAACTCAATTTACGGAATTGCATTCTCCGGTCCTGCACATTCGCTGGCGAAATCCGACCGTCATCCGTGTCATCGTCGTCGATATATCTACCGCTACGGTACATTCACTCCAGCAAATCCGTCTGGTCCGCATTCAAGATGAACACTGAGAAGAACCGAACCAATTCCAGGAAACCCTCTGCTCGCACCGCTATAAAATATTTTTAATTTTCAGCTCACTGCAGCGCAAGGTCACGTATTAAGGGTTAGAAATATCATCATGGCTCACCTTCGTTGACTGTATGGGCTCCGTTGTACCGATCTGAAGCTCCGAGGTGGCCATATCGGAATATGTGCTTGGTCAAGTCCCAGTAATACCTCGTATCTGGAATAAAAATCAAGAATCGATGGCCGTCAAACATGATAATTTTTACAATAAGGCTTTTGGTGAACGGAACGGACCTGTGTTGCCTGTGCATATTCCCTCGTCAATATCCAATGAACTACAAGGCGACATTTCTTACACACCTAGCGACAACCCCGGCGCCACAGCGAACTTCTCAGACTCAGACAAGTCTGAGCTTCTCTGGTTCGTCATGAATGTGTACAGGATACTTCCTGATAGAAGGTCCCATGGACCGTTCCCAAACGTCGGACTCACAGGAGCAGGGTTGAGAGCACTACCGTACGCATCGGAAAGCGCTACATGACCATTCGCATCCTTAAAGTCCAGCGACAAAGAATCGTCACCGAAAGCATCCAGTGAAAGATTAAATTGCTTGGCTAACGGGGCGACGATGCTCGTAAAACGCGCCTCTAGCTCGGCTACAGAACTAACCATATATTTCATTTCAGTATATTATGTCACGAGTAAGAAGATGGAAGCACGAGAAAAGGAAACTAGCCTATAATCGGCGATTCGGTGGTTAACAATGGCATAAGCTTGTTCAGGAAGAGCGTTGCTCTTCACGCCGCCGTGAATAATATCGACCGCCTGCGTAGTTCCTGTACTAGGTCTAGCCTCACGGAAATTCTTCTCAAGCTCATTTTGGAGCTGCTTCAGTGCGGTATTATCATGGAGAGATGCTTTGATTAGCTTCTTGAGAGTGGCTGGGAGGGAAGGTGCGTGTTCGCCAAGGCATTGTAATTGCTGATAGTAAGTCCCTTCCCTTCTCAGTTGCGTCGGATGTGGGTTGTCTTCGAGTTCTGTTATTAGACGAGAAAGTATGCCGATGCTCTAGACACAATCAAGAATTCAGTATCGAGTGTTCTACATGAAATAAGGAGAGAGACTAACCGTATGCGGAGGTGGAACACTCGAATGTCCTCCAGGAGTCGATATCTGTACCCGCACATCCAGCTTCCCCTTCTCCGCCACAGCAGGAGTGGCAATCGTCGCCCCGAATTTCTCGGAATACCCACCTGCTCATCAAAACACCGGCAAGTTCATTTTAAGGAATGGAAGAAACAGTCAAACAAGCAAACGAGCAAATGGGCTGACGGGACGGACCTCCTTCATCAATAAGGATGGAAAACGCGTTCTTGCCATATGTTGAGAGGAGATGATCTCTTATTGCCGTAGCACCCTGAAACACAATGATTAAAATTTTAATGAAACTTCGAACTATTCATGCTCGTCAGGTATTAATAATCAGTTAAACCGACTCACATAGACCCCACCCCGTTCTTCGTCGATGCCCATTGCGAGAACGATGGATCTCTCCGGCTGAAAGTCAATAGAAAGCAATGTCTCGACTGCAGTCCTGAGATGATCTTCAGCCTCTGGTACAAAGTGAGACCTTGAGATGACGACAGACTGACATGCTGGCTATTAATCCGGACTTGTCGTCGCAACTACCTCGTCCCCAAATCCATTCACCTATTCGTCGTTCAACTCGCAGGATTGATCATCTAATAACTCGAGCATACCGTCAAAGTGTCCGGAGAAAGGTGGATGTACCCATTGCGAGGCTGTCTCCGGATCCACTGGGACAACGTCTGGTACGGATTTACATTCGTCAATTAACCAAAAATAAATATGTTAATCCGGGGTAATACCTTGATGAGATGTCAGTAAAATCGGCTTCAGACTCTTATCCGAACCCTGCCAATGGAATATCAAGGCAAACGAGTTGACTTTCGTCACACTCAAATTTGAATGCCTATTCCCCATTTACAACAATAATTAAAATTTAATGCTAGTCGATTTGGCAAGTCGAAAACACGGAATGAACATACATGAGAGGAAATCGCCTCTCCAAATAAGCATGAAGCTCTTCGAACGGTTTCCAATGCTCTGGATCTTTGTTTGGCGGTTTCTCCTCATCCTGAGTTTCTGTTCTATTTAATGTTCAAACGAAGTCAATAGCTGACCTTTCAAAATGACAAATTGAAAGAACGGGCTGATAAGAAACTTACGGAACTCGAACAGCCCCACCAAGCGACTCATACGCATGTAATCGGAACTCCTCAGTCCAAAACATCCCTTCCAATTCCCTAAACATATCTCTATGTACGGAAGGAGGCTCGACTGGCTCGACTTGTGGACAAAGTTCCTTGGCCTTTACCATTAAAGCAGTTCTACTTCTACCAGTATCGTACCAGTCGACATGGTTTGCATGAAACCGACTAAGGATCCCATTATTGACATCCCTCGGAGAAAAGCTCAGCAAACAGAGGAACAGAACAGCGCAGATAGCAAGTCTAATTCCATTTACGACCCTAGTGTTCGTCGACTTTTCCGATTGTAGAAAGATTTGTTGCGGCGATGACTTGGACTTACGATCCATCACTCGAGAAAGACGACAAGAACAACAAAGCCAGTCACACTGAACCTGAGATAAGACTGACATTACAAATAGGAATCGTGCTTCCATATGGCGTGCTGGTCATTGGTGAGAAAGTTTAGGTTAAAGGAATTCTAAGAAGCTTTATGCATCATCATCATCATGGGAAATTGGGATGATCGGCGAACGCGTTGTTTGCTTGTTGTTTATCACTCACACATATGCAAATACAACTTATTGACCTAAGCACAGCTGACTGTGACCAGAGCAATGCAGCACAGAGCATATAATACATTGCAGACACAGAGTCACGAAGACTATACAAACGATGCATTTTCTAGCAGCAGGAATAGCACGCAGACAGAAACAAAAAAGCAAGGAATTATTAACTTAAGAAACGAAAGAAATCAATTCGAAGCCAGAAGTGAAGAACGACGAATCCAACTGAACTCTTCATCTGGGCTTAAGACACAACCCTCGTTTGTCGTCTCGCAGTTCCCAGCGTAGTGTTGTTGACCTGAACAGAGAAACAGATAATAGATAATACCCGATTAAGTGAGTAAGGAATGGAGAACAGAACGTAGAGTGGCACTGACCTTCGTTGCAAACCGGAGCGAACACAAGCTTTCACCCATATGTGCCGCAAGAGGCGAAAGGTTGAGCACCATCTGTAAAAGTCGGTCCCGATTAAAAATCCGTCATCCCAGCCGTAAGTGCGAAAAGATTATCTTACCAATGTTTTCGAGTTCCCACTTAGCGAGTTTTGCAGCAGGTACGTAAGCTACAAAGTTTAGTTTCTTAGCTTAACAATTCCAAGAGTACGAACAGAGGGACGCGGTGCTCACCTTCGAGTTCCTATACGGAATATGTTTATCCACCTTCTCCCCCCTCTCCCCAAGCGCAGCAATAACATCCGCAAGCGCACTCAAACTCTTATTAATATTCTGCGTCTCCTTAAGTCTATCCTTATCACTACCCGCACCACTACTATTTAGCCTCTCCGACCCGGCGAGGTCGACAAGGTTTAATGAGCCTTCACAGGTCTCGCCACTTTCGTTAGTCCCGAAGATACGAAGAGTGAAGACGGAGTGTGAGCGGGAAGAACGTTCGTTCATTAGTGTTGCGGCTACTGTGCGACGGGATTGGGCGATAGATAGGAGGGCGCGGACTTGGCTGGGGGATTTCAGAGGAACTGTAGTAATCGCAGCAACGGCAGCATTATTGTTAGCGACAACAGTGCATGTAAGGAGATGGTTTAGTAGATGACTTACCTACGACGACGTCCGTCACTCTCGTCGACCCCTTCTCATGTTTGATTTCATGCTTCTTCTTGTCAAACTCGCCTTTTCCGAGAAGATCGTTGATGGTCTCATTATACTGTGCAGTGTAAGGCGAAATATAAGCTTAGCGTATGACAGACTCACGATTTCCAAGAACTGCCCTTCCATCTTGTATTCCCAGCCTTTGCTTCTCATCTGTTCTGTGACGCGGAAGACTTGCTCGACTGCACGAGGGATCATACCCGCTGTTTCTTCGTCCTATTTACACACTCGTCAGTGCTGAGAGACGGTACGGGAAAGGTACTACTCACCGCTCCACCCTCCATAGTGTACGACTAACAAACAACACAGTTGAGCACATAAACGTGAAGTCCCAAAGAAAATAGTTTACCTTTCCACTACCAGTCTGTCCATACGCAAAGATACAGACGTTGTACCCATCCGTACAGCTCTGCGCAAGCTGTGATATCTCTTCAAACACCTCAGATTGAGTGGAAGAAGGTTCGAAGACCTGAGTTGAATGTTCCGTCTGGTATCAGTGACAACCTCTGCAAGGACACAGAAACACTTACGCGATCGAAGCTGAAATTCCAATTTTCCTTTCGTTCTTGGCCAGTAGCGCTCTCACTACTCGAACTAAGCACGATGTCCTTGTGATCCTTTTTGTCAGGAAACTCGATCCGCGCCATACATGCAGCCTTCTGCGTTTCCAAGTCGTCACTCGTAGAATCATCCACGTTGTTCTCTCCCGACCCACACGCCGCTAGAATCTCAGATGGTAGAACGGGCCTGACACGACAGAATACACGTATGTTCCCTTTCAACTCCTGGATGGTATTATGCAGACGCCGACGAGTCATCTCAGCATCCCGTACTTCTTCCTCGAGCTCGTTAATCATTTCACGAGCCTTTTCGAGCTGAAGACGTAATTCCGAAGCATCCTGTGTTCTGCAGTCAAGTGTGGACTTCAGTGCAGATAGTTGAGCCTCTAACGCGCTGTTCTGAGCATTGAGCGTGATATGCGCTGTAGATTGGTGCGCAACGGTAGCCTTGAGCGACGTTACAGCTTCACGCTCTCGTTCAAGATCAGCCTGAGCATATCGAAGTTCGTCTTTCACCTCTCGTAACTCCCGTTCCTTCTTCCTCAGACTTTCTTCCAACTCATCAATCTCGCGAGCATGCCGACGCTTCAGCTCCTCAATTTGTCCAGATGCGTTAACGAGCTCTCTACGCTGAGTGACCTCCTGCGTCCGCGCTTCGGCGAGTTCTTGAGATAACGCAAGGTGGTTGGCTTGTAACTCTGCCACTTTTGTGCGTTCTTCCTCCATTTCGGCTGCCACGCGAGCTGCATCTGCTGCTCGTGCGCTCTCGATTGAAGAGACTTGGTTTTGTAAGGCGCTAAGTTGGTTGTTGTTGAGTGCTCCGCGTGTGACGGGTCCTGGACGGACTGGACCATTCGAGATGTTCCTCGTTGCGGGAGCGCGATTGCGCGCAGCCGCCGCTCTTGACGCTGTTGTAGTCGTTGTTGATGCACCTGGGCGGGCAGTAGGTGGTTGACTTTTCGTCGGTGCACTAGTCGCGCGTGTCCTGCGCGGCATACCAGTACCAGTACCAGTACCACCAGCGGCGGATCTCGCCACCCCAGCACTCGCCTGCCTAGTCCTCGGTAGATTCCCAGACGTCGTCCTTGAAGGCCTCAACGGACCGTTCATCCCCGGCTTAGACGGACCACCAGAAAACGCAGGCAGTTTACGAGGTTGGTCGAGTGCCTCTTGCGCTTCGTCATCGTCGTCCCGACTCTTTCGTTTCAGGGTGTTGGTACTATTGCCCATTACTGTCCTCTGTCTTGTTGTGATATTCTTATTATTGTTGTTGTTATTTGAGGTGGATGTGGATGCTGAGAACTTTGGCAGGCCAGACGTCGAGCTGGCGAGTTTTGGGAGACCCGAGGAGGTGGAGGGAACAGCTAGGCGGGACATCGTCAAGCGACTCTAACTCATGCACTTCGTCTAAACGAACTGTGTATGTTCTGTGGCTCCTTACGCGAGTCGACTACATCACGTGGTCGCGTCTTCATATAACCGCCCTCACTGTAACTTAAGCCACCTCTCCACATTTCTTGCACCTACTCATCCACAACCACCATCACCCCACCCATAATGACTCCAGAAGAACAAGAAAAGAAAAAACGCCTCGCAAACACAGCCCGCCTCGCCGCTATCCGCCTCGCAAAAGAACAAGGCGGCAAATCACTCACTCTCTCCTCCCTCGCCCAAGAATCCTCAGAACCAAAACTAATCACCCCACGTCTCTACCTCGGGAACTACTGGCACGCAACAAACGAAGACCAACTCAAACGTCTCGGAGTCACACATATCGTTTCAGTCATGGATCACGCGCCTGCTTTGGCTTTCTCGAAGGAATACCGTGCAAGGCTCAAGTCACTTCAGATCCCTATTAGGGATACTACTGTCTCGGCGATTGCCAATCCTTATATGTACTTTAACATGGTTGTTGACTTCATACGTGAAGCTATGAAGGAAAATGAGACGAATATTGTATTAGTGCGTATTTCCTTTACTAGTATACACAACTCTGGTGTCCTGTGTCTATGCATCAATGCACTATATGTACTGACGAGCCACCCTTCTCCCTTTGTTACAACAGGTCCACTGTTTCCAAGGCCGTAACCGCGCCCCAACTTTCGTAGCCGCATACCTCCTCGCTACCACGTCTGATTTCGACGTCCCAGACTCAGTAACCGCAGTAACGAAGTTCCTCTCAGAGAAAGTGGGCTTCCCGCTGAGCTTAAATTTCGGCTTCCGAAATAACCTCAATACCTGGTCCATGAAATGCAAGTCGCAGCGCTTGATACGAGCTCACAAACCTCGAGATCGAAAAATGGACGTTGACGAGAAGGTTACATAGTGCTGACACGATGTCAACGATGTAATTTTATGGATATAGTATCAATGTAACAATGTTAGCTAGTAAAGAACAAACAGCAGTCAGTACAGGAGACAATACAATCCAGGGAGCAGTTTTCAAAAAGGGAAGAAACGGTACAACAAAACAAACGACAACACAAAGCAAGAAAGCAAGAAGCCGATGAAAGCAAGTAGCCAATAGGCAAGAAAGCACGAACACAATAGAACAAACGGGGAAGCAAAACATGAGTATATAAGCATTCTTTTCAACAAGAGATCACACAGTCCTACCTCCCAGTCAGTAGGGCTTCTCGCACCGTACTTCTCTCAGCCAGCACGGCTAATAACTGCCACCGCGGATCTTCCGTATGCCGCTCCTTGAACTGCACGTCGTGGTCGAAATAATGCTTCGTGTCGCTAGGGCCCTCCGCTAGAAGTCGTGTGGCCGCGGCAGATTGGTAGGGCAGAACAGCGGGCCGAACGGTAAGAAGCGTTTCAAAGGCCGACGTGGTTAAGATACGAGTCGTCGGCTGCCCAGGCATTTTTGCAAGTTGGATCGACGTGATGGCATGAGAAGTCGAAGTGAGCGCAAGGGCTTGCGCTATTAGCTGTTTCAGTTTCGCCTATTTCGAGAGCGGTAATCAGAGACATTTTGTTCGCACAAGCAGTTCCTAATTTACCTCGCATGCCGTTAACATAAGACTAGCCACAGTTTTCGTTGGTGGATTAAGGTTATGCTGGGCGGAAATGAGAGCCACCCTTTCGGAAATATGTGAAAGAGTAGGAGCCCTTGTAACGGAAGCTAGGTTTACAGGGCTGTACGTCCCAGGAGGGTCTGAAAGGAAAATTTAATCTTCTTTGTTCTCACATAAGTAGATTGGAGTATTTACCTTTGCCCTCCGGTAATAGCTGAACACCTCTCTCCTGTACAATCTCATCAAGTTCGTGCCTCGGACGTTTGACCCCTGCACGAGCACCAGTATCCAATGCTTTCACGCGCTCGCGCTCTCTGCGGCCCATTCCGACGGCCCACATCTTCAGGCGTGTAGAATGAGCAGAAGCCGAAGCGTCATCTGCGTCTGCATTTGCTGCAGTCCGACGTCTCTTGCGTGGCGGCTTTCCAGGGACGTCCGGCGGAGGAGTGGGCGGCGCGTGGTGTAACGACGAACCAAGGACCGAAATAATAAGAGAGTTATGCAGTTGTACTGTATAGATGAGTCGTCATAAGCAATATCCTAGATGCGAACATAAACACCGAACGTACCAAGGTGTGATGTCGTTAAAGCCTGACGGATGATTTCCTCATATTCAACGCGCGATATCTTGCCGCCCAAATACGCGCTGAGTGTTTCCCAGTAATGATTAGCTTTGCCATTGAGAGCTACTGTGAGTTCTTCGCGGATGGCTGGTGCTGGGGTTGACATTGTGTTGTGGCTCAGTAGGCCAACAGAGGGTGGTGGTAGAAAGGCGAAAGGCGTGGACGGATCGTCGCGAGTCAAAAGGAGCGCCGATCATTGGCTGCTTACGTACACGCGCGCCTTATACGCGTCCTCTCTTTCAAAGTCTTTGAAGTTGAACCACGCAATTTAAGGGCATCTGTTAATTTCTAATTTACATTACAGCAAGACATGTACACTACAAAAACTATATACATTTGTAAAGTATGTATCTGAACCACCGACCCTTGGTTTTTTTTCTATATCAAGGAGGGATATGATAACTGAATTATGCAATTGTACTACATTTTCGAAAAACAATATATATAAGAAGTAAGACCTTGACTGCAAAACAAACATGAACACGAAGCGTACTGAGGTAGGATGTGGTTAATGCCTGGCGGACGAGTTCGTCGAACTCTTCACGCGGAATCCTGCCACCGAGATATGCACTGAATGTTTGCAAGTAGAGATCAGCTTTGCCATTGAGAGCTGCCAAGAGCTCTTCGAGGTGGCGTGCGCTGAGCCCGACATTAATATTGTGGTTCAGCGAGCCAATGGAGGGGTGTAGTCGAAGGCAAGTGTTTAGAATGCGTGCAAGAGAAAGTGGGAAGAAGCGTCGATCCTCGGGTGCTTATGTACACGCGCGTCTTATACGCGTCTTTTTGCTTTCAATTCATTCATCTTTTGACGCGTTCATTGTCTTGTGTTCTTTCACCATGACGAGCAACGCCCTTCAGCCAGGGCCATCTCGGCTGGGCGATAAGTTTCCGCAAGCATATGCGCTACCTCATTCATCCATGTCCGAAATCATTCTCGCACCGCTTGAGAAGCTTCAAAAGCTTTCAAATACGCTCTTTCTCGCTCTTGGTCCCGCACAAAGCAAGCCACCTCCGCCTCCACCTATAGAGGCTTTCATCGAGATGGACGCCGAACTAGCTGCTGCACTCCAGCAGGCGCGTGTTCATCAGCTCAAACAGCGACGTATTGAAGCTCTCT
Source organism: Fomitiporia mediterranea MF3/22 (assembly GCF_000271605.1). Taxonomy (NCBI): domain Eukaryota; kingdom Fungi; phylum Basidiomycota; class Agaricomycetes; order Hymenochaetales; family Hymenochaetaceae; genus Fomitiporia; species Fomitiporia mediterranea. Next base: position 881,501 of record NW_006760386.1, read on the forward strand.
CTGCTGAGGTACTTGATTTGGAAGGACGGTTACGGGAGATTTCTACTGAGCTCGAACAGGGCAAGCAGGAGTTGGAGGAAATGATCGAGGAAGGGGATGAACGTGTTAAGGCTATCCAGAAAGCCAAGGAAGGTGAGCAACATTCGTCTCATGTCATCGTCAATAATATATTCACGCGTTCTGAAACTCTCGTAGCTGCACTACCATACCCAGAACTTCTCGCCTACGCACAGAGTCTAAGCGCATTCACATCAGCACCGCCGCATATGCCAGATATGATGCTTCCCGGACAACCTCCTCCACCACTTTTCTTCCCACCATTCCCGAATGAAGAGAAGATGCGTCGAGGTCGGCTTAACGCAGAAGCACCGCTTGGTTTGTTGGGCGAGACGCATTCAGTTGGTCGACGTAAGTTCTCTTAATTCTTTCGAAGTTTTTGAAATTTCTCAATATTGTTTTTGTTATACAGCACCGACCGTGTCCCCGAAAAGACCAGAACCGGCACCAGGGCCAATGCCTGGTTATCCATACAGAATGGACCACCACGCGCACCAAGAAGTCTTTGATTTGGACCTAGACTTGAACCCAGATTTCTGACCCGCACTTCCACGTTATGTACGACCTGTCATACTGCTCCCAACTTCTGGAGTCGACTTAGTGCAATATCACGTATCGCTTCGATAGCTCTCCCCAACTCGTTTCGCCAGGCAACGTCATCCATACTGTACGGGTCTATGCGTTGTAGACCATCAGGCTCGTCTGCACCGGGAAGGACACCTTCATCTCGGAGTTTTCCCTCCAACTCATTGCGTATCTGTGCTCGCGAACGGCCGTTGACGAACGTGATGTACACTAGACCTGGATATCGTCGTTCGTATATTGCATTCAAGTGTGCGAGGCTTTCGAGGACTGGTGCGGGAGTTGGAGTAACTGCTGCGTTGATTTGGGATGTATTTGTGGGTTGACCTTGTTCAGCTGCACTCAACGCACTCAGTCCTTCAACTTCACCGATTCGAGGATGGGCACCAATGAATTTTGCTTTTTGACCTTCCGGAAGCTGGGAAACAAGGTCTATTGTCATATTGACCAGAGCAGTGTAGTCCTTGGGTAGTTGGTCCTCGTCGGTACTTTGGATTTGTTGGATGAGTAAAGGTACGATTTGGTCTGTTAGTGTAGGTGATGGCTCGAATAGCAGTGAGAGTGCGTTTGTGAGGTATTTGCTGCTGGCGGATGTTGCAGAGTCTGTAGTTTCGGTAGTCCGGATTGTCTCGATGAGAGTGGGGGGTAGAGGTGAATGTCTATACGACGACATGTGTTGTGCTCTTGTCTATTGTCTATACAGTATACCGTTGGCCCTTGTGAACACATAGGGAGACAAGCTGTAGCTCACTAGAACTTATGATAATTTGTGTTGGTGTATTTTTTGGTGAACGCTGTTGTTTGTTATTGGATGGATGAAATGTCTGGTGATAATGGAATCATTCAATCAATCAATCAATTCCGAGTGAATGAAGGAACGACGATCAACCGTGCCGAGTCGGTCCGCTCAGAAGCACATACACCCCATATTCTCTATCTATAAAATAACTCAATCGCTACCATGACACCATCTTATCTTTACCTTCTTATCTTCCTACTTCCATCCCTCTCACTCCTTCTCTCCTAAAAGCATTGGCCCCAAAAGAGAAAAGTACCGTAATTCAACTTGACGCTATGGCACAACCGACACCTTTCGTCCTTAAGTGGGGAATAGTATCAACTGGCAAGATCGCTGCTTGTTTCGTCAGGGTACGTCTGTTTGCATAAATAGATAAATAGATACTGAACGAAGGGATCTTTCGTCTGTCGCAATATCCATGTCTTCGAATATAGGACCTTTTGATCGACCCAAAGACGTACGTCTCCGGATCTACTATACACTCACAAAACAAATGAACTAAGAGAAACTTGTATATACCATCTGCTTTAGACGAGACGTACATGACGTCGTACACAAGATCGTCGCCGTCGGCTCACGCAGCGTCGACAGTGCACGCAAGTTCATCGACGATGAGATTAAGGATAGCTCAGTGAAAGCGTACGGATCGTATGACGAGCTCTTCGCTGATCAAGTCAGTTCCCTACCTTATCTTCCGGTTGGATCCAGGATGACGAATAACTGACGAATAACTGATGAATATGTTTGTAGAACGTCGATGCTGTCTACATCGGTCCGTGCTTTCACTTATATCATAAAACGTTACTTTAACTAAACTCTCCGTAAACCATAAACAACAGGCACACCCCACACCCTCCACTACACCAACTCCAAATCCGCACTCCTCGCAGGCAAACACGTCCTCTGCGAAAAACCCGTAACTTCCAACTCCGCCGAACTTCGCTCCCTCCTCACCCTCGCAAAAGAGAAAAAAAGATTCTTCATGGAAGCGCTATGGACGAGGTTCCAGCCACTTGTGAATGAGTTGAAGAAAGTTGCCGAAGAGGTGGGTGGGGATGGAGAGAGGAAGTTGGGTGATCCTGTTGTTATGCATGCGGATTTGGCGGGGGATTTTGATATTGAGGGTGAGTATGCGTTTGCTTTGTGTGGAAATAGAGAGTGGGATGGGTTGATGTGATTTTATTTTTATTTTTAGATATACCTAAGACGCATAGGATTTTGGACCCGAAGCTGGGTGGAGGTGCGCTTCTTGATCTGTAAGTTATTCGGATACATGTCTCCCATGTCACCATCTCTGACTTTACCTACGTATCACTAGTGGCCCATATCCAATGGTCTGGGTAAGTCCACCTCCCACACCCCTCAAGACCGTTATACTGATGTTTATCTAGGCAATCATAGCAATGTACGAACACCCCAAGAACAACCGCTCACGCCCAAGCAACATTACCGGATCCATGCTCAAAACACCTCTCACAGACGTCGACCTCAGTACATCCTTCACACTCACCTTCTCTCCCTCCTCCTCCTCCTCCCAAACAAATCAACAACTCCTCTCTCAAGCAATACTAACATGCAACATAACCCTCCCCCCACTCTCCCCCTCAGGCGTCATCATCCGCTACCGTAACGGCACCATCCACGTCTCCCCACCCATCTTCTCCCCCCGCTCCTTCACAGTCCAGTATTTCGACAAACCGGGCTCGGGAACCGTCATTCGTGAAGAGAAACATGAAGTCCAATACATTGGCGTGGGGTGGCATTTTCAGGCTGACGAAGTAGCGAAGTGTGTGAGGGATGGGAAGGTGGAGAGTGGTGTGTGGAGTCATGAGATGAGTTTACTTGAGATGGATGTGTTTGATGAGGTTAGAAGACAGGGTGGGTATGTGTTCCCTCCGGGAGTTGAGCAGGTTGTGTGATATCTGTCTAGTGTAAGTGCGAGACGCGGATTGGATGGAAGGAAAGGAAGCACATAACAGAACTTAATTGGTTGTATTATCATAGGAATAACAAAGCAAGGAACATTAGTGATTGGCTTAGATGCTGCAAACAGCAAGACAGAGTATTCACATATCCAGAGTAACCAGGTTTGAGTGCGGGCTGCGAATGTAAAAACACGAGAAATTCAAGCTTCTCAATCTTTGCAGGTGGTTGGACCCTGGCACGCAAAGCTCTTGCTGGTGAAACGGTCAGATCAGGCCCAGGCATACACTACAAGAAGACAGCTTCATGTTGACGAAAAATATAAAAGTACAAATGCACGTCTACAACAAAGCCATGAAACAGCGAACAACGACAAGGACGGAAAGCAACGCAAGCAAGTCGTCACATGTAGAACTCCGGCTTGCGCGCGTTAATACCGTATTCCGCAAGTGCAGCGCTGAGGTCTTCCATCGTAAGTGTCGTTCGTGTCTTGTCCTATACATGATATTATCGTAAGTACACAATAAATGTGTGAGTGAGTTTAGGTGTTGAAAGGCGGTGGGTGGGTGGAACATGAAAGAACGAACGTACTCGAGATGACTGGCCTAACGGTGCCCTCCCACGACCACCTGCGGCTGCGTTCGTCCTTATTCGAGCATGTTGGTATGCGTCTGCAGCGATGTCAGATACGAACTTCTGTGCTGCGAGGGCAACAAGTCGTTTTCTATATACAATAGCACTTTGTCAGCGACAAACAAAAACATAGACCAGAAGGACAAGAATGAAGACGTACAGTCGAACGTCTTCACACTCAAACCCAACTCTTTGAAGAAAGTAGTCTGTTACTTCTTCTGGTATCTAAAAACAAATAATACAGACGTCGACATCAACGAACTGATATAAGAATATATTCATATACGAAATAACGCACCAAAGGCTCATGCTCATCCAATAACAACATAAACTCCGCAAGCGTTCTATCCTTCCTCGCCTGCTCAGCAGCCGACCGAGAAGACGGCTGAGGCCCACTCTGACTTCCAGTCGCCTGGGATGGACCAGACGACTGTTGGCTCGACGTCTGTGCGGTGACCATTGACGAAGTAGCTGGGAGTGGTGTCGCGGAAGGAGTTTGGTATGTTGGTTGTGGTGTGGATGCTGTTGCCTGCGTGCCTTGTTGTTGTGAATATGACATGGTGGGCAGCGTGTACGGATAAACGTGTGTTCGGTGAGTTCAGCTGAGTAAGTCGTCTAGGTCGAGGTCGTGCAAAGAACCAGTGTGAATGTCAGAATTAGAGTTGTGCGTCGACGATCAAGTCTCTCACGTGGTTCAGTGGCTGTGAATGTCGCACAAACACATGACAATAACTATCCACAGTACGAGTTTGAATGGCATAGGATTGGGATTTTGTGTATGTACAGTATTAGAGTACAGCAAATGATAGATGATAAAATAGGAGAAGTAAAGATAGCAGAAAAAGCAAAGCCGATACCCTACGTTCCTACACGAGAAGCAAATAAGCAAATAAAGATCGAGAAAAGCCGAGAAAAAATAGATATTAAGACAGAAATAGAACAGAATGAAATTAACGTGCATCCTTAGGTCCGACGCAGTCGAAGCTGAAAGAAAGGAAGAAAGAAATTAAGCATTTCCAACAGACATACCCATTTCACTCAAGAACCTCTCCCACGTTGCCTGGTCGTGCATTCCATTTGCCTGCGACACGTATGCGCTTTGATTTAGCAGGTACATGTCCGCCATGCCCGTCGTTGGTTCGTACTGCATTCCTGGTGCACCGTACGGGGGCATAGCAGCAGCGTCCTGCATGATCATAGGTTCGGACTGAGGTAGATAACCTCCCGTCATCGGGTACAAACTACCGTTCTGCGCCATTGCAAGGCCATCTTGCGGGGCGCCTATTTTATGAGGCTCGTCAGGAATGGAAAGCAGAGGTTCATACACAGATGATGCTGCTGCGAAAACCGGGTTGTGATGCACAGTCGAAGGGTCCCCGGCGTAATACACCCCTGAGAAGTCCAGCATCCGTATGTCTCCTGCATTCTGTTCCAAGCTAGAGTGAGAAGATGCACCTAGCGATGAAGAACGGTAGTCGTGCGTCCCGTCGGAAGATTCAGAAAGCGATGACGGTGAGGCCCCTGACGAGATCGGTAACGGCTTGATTGACTCGGTCCCCTTCACTTGTTCCATATTGATCAAGACTGTGCTTCCTTCCAAGATGCGCATAGTTGCGCAGTCAGGCCCATGGCGTTCCGCTTCTTCCTTATCTTCCCGTCCGTGTCTCTTATAATGTTCGAACATGAACTTTACCGCGTCTCGTACTGACGATAATAGTTTCTTGAGAAGGATGAGGTAAGCTGATACGATCGGACACCAGGACGAAGTGTACTTACGACACTTGGTAAATTGTCTTCAAACACCCGCATTTTGTACAGCTCAACGCCATCTTCAATGGCTTTCAGTGCATCAGCAGCCAGCGAGGAGCCCGGAGCATTGAACACTAAACATCCTAAAACAATCTTCACAAGACATGAGTCTCATCTCAACCATGACAGAGCGAAAACCTACGATCGAGGAGAATGCAGCAGACCAAAAGAACGGCTGCTTTGAGGCTTTACAAGGATATACACCATACAACGATCGTAGACTAGACAACAGGAGACAAGCACTCCTGCAAGCTGCCATCACGGATGCGCCATATTTGGTCGCAAGAGGGTCTACACTATTCATCCTGATCGCTGTTGCAAAGTACTTGCGATGAATGTACAGCAACGCTGTTGAACGACGGTCAAAGATGTATAGTCTAGCGCTTAACTGGAAACGTACTAGCTTCCCTGTAGCAGACGACACAGTACTGTTGCATAGCCTTCGTTGGATCTGTGTTCCATGCTCTTCCGTCAACTGGCTCACCCTTCCCCCGAGTCGGAGCGAGAAGCCAAGATGGTGGTGGCAGTTTCCGTAGCTTGATGTCGACCTCGAGGACTGCCGAATAGCTTTGTTGACGGACACTAAAGATATGGCTCAAGACCGGCGCAAAAATGAAAGCCGCGAAGCGGTGCTTGTATGCTTCATCTGGATTAGGGAGATCATCGATGTAGAATCATGATACTGTCAGTCACTAGGACATTAAAGCTGTTAAAAGTGGCTCACAGCCCATCTCTCTCTCGCCTTTGGCGTTATATATCTCCGACTTGTCCTCAGGGAAGCGACAGTCAGTGTAACTGATATTCAATGAAGGCGGTCGTCCGTAGATGATGCTCTGCGTTGTGTACAATTATGAAACCATTATTTGGGCAGATTTCATCTGGTCAACTCACATTCCACGCATCCCACGCATAGAGCTCCCAGAAGAGTGTGCGACGGCGCTGCGTCTCCTCTTCACTAAGTTTCCATGCGGCAGGATCGCGTTCTGATTTCAGCCGCTAATTTGAGCTTGTTATTTCAATGATCAAGGTCAACTTCACTTACGAAGACCAATCTAGAACGTTCAATCGAATGAGAACCAAATACTTTTGGAAATCGGAGCATTGACTTACTGAATAGGCCAGACGGTACATGACCCCGCTGACGAGCCATCGGCGCTCACATGCTGGGCTATCAACACAATTGAAGTATTGTACCATGACAAATAGAGCCTGTAACGATGCACTCGTTGATACTTTGACAATGGGGCTTAGCGACATTGCCGCGCATGCTAGTAGGTAGTACTTCTCTCCATCGGCTTTCCCGTTGCTATCTTCCCTATTTAGATGGGAACCGATTGCAAGGACAAGGTAAATGAGGGCAACTTGATGTGCATGTAGTCTATCTCCACTTGTCTCTCCTTTCGAAGCTTGCAAGAGTGCTTCAAGGAGATTGGGGACAAAGAGTTCCTGTTGAATCACTTGGAATCTGGACCAATGTTGATAAATGCATTAACACGGAGAGATAATGCATATACTCACGAACAACCCGCATGTTCGAAGTAAATAAGGGAAAGAGCCAAGGCTTTTTGATGATCAGGGAAGTGACGCAAAATAGCAGATTTTGCTTCCGGATCTGGGGTAATTACGTTGAAGGGGAAGGCATTGATGAGATCAATGATAAACAAGGGTAGGCCAATCCTGTACAACATTTGGGAGTGCAATGGTTGATGAGGATCTCCCTCGGAGCCCTAATAATTAACACGTTCAACATGAATGGCAATGATCATTGATATGATCAATTCGAGATACTTACAGGAAGAAGAGTTTGCAAGAACTGAAAGAAATGGGATTGAGCGCTGAAATGCATATGAACAAACGGGTCGCTTACCTCTGACGCTGAAGACTGTCCATGGAATCGAGTTTGACCCTCTTCTCCAATTGAAAGTGACCCTACGAGATCAGCCGCTTCTTCAGCACCATCTTTTTCGGAGTCCTCTTCCCCATATGCGTTCGCATCGGAGTCTGGGGACCGTTCGGCATTTTCGAGAAGTGGGTGAGGTTGAGGTGAAATTTGAGCCTGTGTTTTACTCAAAGCAGACTCCAGATCCCGAACGCGTGAATTCAACCGCTTGACCTGCTGAAGAAGCGTTTCGTTCTGCGTTTGCAGGACTCTGGAAAGTGTGGCAAAGTAAGACACTGATAGCTAATAGGTAACGAAATAAACTCACTTATTGCCCTTCGTCGCAGCCAAGGTACCTACATAACAACTTAGTTCCGATTCATCCGGGGGACTGCAGGCCAAAGTAGCGTACCATCAGGGCAAATATTGGCACACCCCCTACGAACACATGCCTAAAAAGTTCCCATGAGTCTATCACCACAGGCACTTGGTAGCTGGGGGTCGTACTGAGCACGGAAAGGTGCGATCACACTTCAACTTCGATCTGGAGAGTCAACACCAGCAATCAGAGAGTGTCCCAGCAGTGTGTGAAGGTGAGACGGACCTCCTGCATTCGGCGCAGGACATGCCGACCTTGCGGTCACGGTCGTTCTTATTCACATGGCTGGACGCCTTCGAGAGTTCCTTTTCGTTCGCCATCGTGCCCGTGCAAGAAGAGGTGGTTCAAGAAGAGAGATGTGGGTAGATGCGTGTGCAGCCAGGCTTTTCAGGGTCAGAGAGTGGAAGGGTGAGGTGATGGTTGTCGTCAAAGCGCTAAAGGCTAAACGGGGTCGATCTAAACCCAAGTCGCCTCTCCCCAGGTTGCTTTGTCAGACAGCGTCTCATGACAAGCTACTTTATACACCAGAACCTTAAAACAAACAGGCATGCGCATTTCATTTCCATTTTGCCTTTACAAATACTGCCACAGGTTCGACAAATCTAATTAATCATATTCGCCAAGAGTGGCTGCAAGCATAGCCAGCGACGATGAGAAAGAATTGATCCATCCAACACAGCAACCCTCGGCGCTCTGAAACACCATCACGACTCTCCAACTCAATCAGTCATGTCCCGTTCCCCATTCACTACCCGATGGTTAGCGCTGCATGACAGTCTGTGGAAGAAAAGAGAAGCAACATCAGCAGACTGCTCAGCAAAACACGAGGTGAGATAGGGTAGAAGGAAGGGTCAGAAAAAGCGAGACTCTGGTCTCGAAGGTAGCTGAGATGGTTTTCTGCACTGCGAACAAGTCCGCGTAAAGCCAAATGCCTCAAACATCATGCAAAAGGAAGAATGATCGTAAAAATGAGACAGAAAGGCACTCACCAAGTCCTCATCATGAGCGTGAAACAGCAAAGGATTTAGGAAAGGCGCAGAAAAAAAAGGCGCTAGGCTTGGCGATCCCGGCAAACACCGCCTAAACTAAGCTTGCCGGCGGCCAAGCGTGAACTGCATCATTGCACCCACTCTGGTTGGATTGAATTAAATACGAAGAAAGTAACGAGCCACATTGTCATCCCTTCAAGTATTGGTTCGAGCCTGAGCTTGCACGGAAACAAATTCAGGCATGAAATAAAAGGAGATACTGGTAAGATACACGTCTGATAAACTCGACAAGCCAGTCACGTCACGGTCACAACCCTCGCTTACCAAATTAGGAAGGACCCTTACAGCGAAATTTCAGAGTGTAACTTTGACTTGAAGTTTTGCCTCAGCCAAGGATGATTCTATATAATACAGAGAAGAGAATCTTGCCTATTTTCAGATAGAGTTAAATATTACAACAATAAAATATTTGACCATTACAGTCTGTATCTATAATTTTGTAGCTTTATCAAGATGATTACACCATCCGATCATTATGACAAATACTATATATTATAAATATTATTATGTAATATACATATATAGCAATTATTTGTCATATATCCTTATCTGATGGTGGCGAAATCTGAAAGAAAAAATTAAAAAATTTACCAGACTGCTGGAAAAGTATAATTACAGCATTTAGAGCAAAAAACATAGTTTGCAAAATAACTCAGCCAATATTCACTTTTAAGAAATTCTGTTCCATCATTTTGTAGAGAAGGCTTAATACAACAAATCGATGGTGCTACTTTTTGAGTTTTGGGTCTCTGGATGGACGAGTTTCGTGCTCATTGTGGAGGCTGCATTAGGAAGGTAAGGTTACATCACGTGAGTCACACAGCTTGTCGAGTTTATCAGACGCGTATCTTACTTGTATTTCTTTTCTCACCATGTGGCACATCTTCTCTTCTCTTCTGATAGGAGAATACACTTTGGGTAATGTTCTGACATGAGGTATTACCTCGCACGGATAATAAATGGGTTAACGAAAACCAGGGAGATAGGTGTTTTCAGCGCTACAATAATAATAGAATGAACGTTAGTATTGATCCGTGGCCTCATTAATGGGTCATGCGTACGGCACTTCCTCCTACTCTGTTAGTAGAACACACTTATAGTAATTTCCTAGCATGAGGAAACGCTCCTCGGCCAACAAGTAAGATAACGAAGAATCAAAACAAGGGCAAAGATGTTTCGGCGCTTCAGCATTAATAGAACGAACCTTAGTATTGATCTGTAACAACACACCAACATAGTTGAATCATGTCTCAATGTGAACAGAGAAGACCCCTTTGTTCTTTGAACTTTCCTTGGTGTGGTGACAATCATACGACACAGAAGCGAAAGAGATGGTGGAGTGAGGTGAGGAAAGGGATTAAGAACTTTAAGAAAAAGATGCGAGCTAAAATTTGCTCCCCACAAAGCACTAGTCTTTTAAGTTGGTTTTAGTGCAGTACAAAATAACGCTGACTTACCTACGATCGAATCGGCACTATAGCAAAGGTAAGAACGACCAATGTTATTTTTTCTTCGTCTTTCTGGACTTTTCCTTCTCCTTCTCTGTTTCCAACTTAACTGTCACCTCAACATCCATCGCAGCCTGTTGCTCTGCTCGTTCAAGCGACTCAAGTAAGGGAAGAAGATGTGGACTAAAAATTGCTCCCCTACAAAGCGCTAATCTTTTAAGTTGGTTTCAATGCAGTACAGAAAAGCACTGATTTGTACGATCCGTACTATAACAAATATAGGACCGACCGATGCTATTTTTTCTTTGTCTTCGCCTGTTTTGACTTCTCCTTCTCCGCCTCCGTTTCCAACTTAACTAACCCCTCTTCAATCTCAACCTTGTCAACCTCCATCGCAGCTTGCCGGTCCGCTCGTTCAAGCGATGCCAGTAGGGCGTCAATATTGGGAGTGACGACGAATCTGCGGTTCACCTCGCCAATGACGCTCAGCCTTTTCTTTTCCATGTCGACACGTACGGCATGTTGGAGGAATGAAGGTTGTGTAGCGGCGGAAACCTTTTTAATCAAAGGATCCTCAATCATGAAAAAAAAAAGAAAGATCCGAGGGATTGAGGTAGGAGTTACTCACGTCAAGCAGGATACCATTTTCCAAACGCATTTTCACTGCTCCGCTTTGATGAATTTCTAGTTGGCCTATGACTCCGTCAAGCGGAACAACTGGTGCTTCTTCCTTCTTGGATCCATCAGCTACAGGTGTACTCGCACCGGATGCAGGAGGCTTCACATCCGGGGCGAACGTTACAGCCTTTTTAGCCTTCTCCGAACCTCCTACAGCCTTCCCCTTGTCAACTTGAGACGGAGCAGTCTCTGTCATTTCGACGTCTTCGGATTTTGGAGGCTCGCGTAGAAGGAAGGTAGGGAAGGGTTCAGGAAATTGAAAGAAATAGAGTTTTTCTGCTCGGACGTTTGGATCCTGCTATTTGTGAGATTCGTGAAGGCAGAAGTTAAAGAGAGATAAGAAAGGCGTACCGCATCGAGATCTTCCTCCTGAAATGTAAAGTCGTTGATAAGATCTTCCATCTCTTCCTCTTCTTCACTTTCGGATAGGTCCAATGCATTTGCAAGGTCAACATGTTCATCTTCGTCCTCTTCTAAAGTAACCTCCTGCGGCTCAGCTATGGTAGCAATGCTTCAGTCTATCTTTGGTAGATAGAAGTAAGGATAGTAAAAATTAACCTTTTACTTTCCCTTTATCCTTCGTCGGTTCTCGTTTAACACCAGGTTTTCTCTTCTTCTGCCGTACTTTCTCCTTTCTCAAGCTCTCCGGAGCCATCCAGTCCATCCGCCTCACATCGTCGATATCGATTATCTCAACACCTTCATCCGGGTCGGAATAAGTATCGACGTCAATGACTTTTTGATTCAAGTCGGACGGCTCGCGTTTTAGTGAGGGTGTCGGTTGATGCGTAAGTCCTGTACCGAGAGAAGATGATGGTGTGGTACCGAGAGGTGCAACTGGTGCGAAGTTCGAGCGAGGAGCCGCTCGGCGGGCGGCTGAAGAACCAGCCATGGTTGGACCTAGAGCTAGTGGACCGGTTGCTGTCATCTCGGAAGCGGCGTGAGGTGCGCCTCCACGAGCATCTCCTCGTCCACGTCCTCTTACAGCTCCACGACCTCGTCCACGAGTATCTGAGGTTGGTATTGGTTTCTCGGCATCTGATTCCTGCACCAAGATCGTTGTAAAATATTCCCTGCATACAAGGGTGATTAAGCCAAGACAAACGTACCGGCTTCGGTTCCCTAAGAATCTACGCGTTAACGCACGAGCAAAGGAGGGACGAGTTCGACGACGCACTCCTTCTTTCTTCGTGGCGGTAGCGTCGGCGTGAACTTCATTTTTGATGTCCCGCGCCGCGTTACGTCGTCTTGTCTTCTAGCGGTATTTGCAATTGCTTTTGGTGTCGAGCCATTTTGGCCTGAGCCGGACCCAGATGGGTTTGACATTTTTTATATCAAAAGGGAGGATGAGAAGAGTAAAGTGTAGTTGCGTGGGTGGATTCAGTGGAAGTTTGAGTCAGTAAATTGAGTAAAGACGCAGATCCCAGTGGCGTCGATCATTTCGACTGGTCTTTACATACACCCTTCGCTTGTTCCCTTTGTATTCGTTCCCGTTAACTCTACGCTTCTTTCTTGGATCTCACACCGTGACCATGGGTGAAACAGAGCATCTTGTACGCCAATAATCGCATTTGCTTTACAAACATTCGATTAAAATGTTATTAAAGCACGTAACTTACAACGGAGTACACAATATCATCAAAGGCGCCTCAAAAAAGATCGCAGAGTGGAAGCCGACTCTGCTCGTCGCTATTGGTACGTTGAGCTAATTACAAGGAATATCGATATAGTTACTAAATCGTTGACATATCGCCTTCCTAGGTGGAGGGTCAGTCCTCGGCTCTCCTATTTCCGTCCACCATGTTAGATGAACGCAGATAACCGTGCATACAGTGGCTTCTTCCCGGCGCGCGTACTGGTTAGCTAATTTTTACCTAGATATGTACAGGCAACTGGAAGAATAAGCTGACGTATGTGCCTGCCAGCGTACGTTCTTGAAAGATCCCGAGACGAAGAAGAATATTCCTATCTTCGCCATCGGGCTTTCTTTGTACGAGTCTTTACCCGGAACAACTGCGGAGCAGGTTGGAAACGAAGTGATCAGGACGCAATGGCTGTATAATGCATTTTCTTTGCGCATATATCGAGACTTATGGTTGACTTATTGTCAGGGGATCCGAAGGCGCTCAAGTTCTTCTGGGTCGACGTGTTTTGATCGTAGTACGTGTTCCATTACTTTAAACGCATTTAAATTATTTAAATGTGAAATTAGGATGAAATCGACGATACTCGTAAAACCTTGCAGTGCGTGTCGATTATTTTAATTGTTTTCTACGTGTTTACTTATGTCTATCCTTCCAAGTTACGCCATCAAAGAGCTAAAGGCGGATGCCGAAAAGGAACTCCTTGCCTTACCAGAAGACCAGCGTGATGCAGCGCGTCCTGACTTCGCCGTTTTCGTCGTCCACAACAAGCTAAAAGAAAAGGCGGCAGAGTTACCCGCTGACCTACCGTGAGCCCGACTGTTGGATTTTGAGCTATTCTCGTGTGCTAAATGTCTATTTTATGCCAGATATTTCCCAGGAGACGAGGTGCCTGATGTCTGGTGAGAATCGTTGATGCATTTCGTAGGTAGACCATCGATTACTGATCTTTGACTACGAAGGCTTGATTATCCTTGGGAGTCGGTGTACGTGTTGTCTCACGATTTTATCCGAAACAATCTCATTTTGGATGACAGGGATATTGAGGAGCACGATAGACTGGCAGCACTAGACAAGCTGAAGGCAAAAAAGACTGCATAAACGATTCGTGATGGTATGCTTGGATATTATATAGTTTTACGTGTGATGCAATAGACTGTAAAAGATGTGCAAATAGTGAAATGCGATGCTGTTTGAATCGATGCGGAAGGCTGAGGGCGTGAGAGAACCTGGTTGGCTGTCGATCTGAGTGAGCACCAATTGGGACGAGCCGTCCAAGCTATGATTGGCGGACGCCCGAAAGTGAGCTCTCAGCCTCATTTTGCCGCTCCCATCCCTACCTCCTCCTTCGCTCTCTCTTTATCACCTCTTGTCGACGAGGCCAGATAGCTATCTGGGTCCTCAAGTGTCCGAGCTAGGACCTCTGATTTTCACCATTACTTCCGACTAAGCCGCTGGTGACTAAGTCCGCTTGGATTGGTCCTTAGTCTACTTTTTAAAGCGTCTCGGCGGTGTGAAGTTTGAAACTGCGGGCGTGTCCTCTACCTCGAACCACTCCGAATTTATTTGCCCATGGCTGAAGATGAGATTGAATATGAGGGACTTTCATCAGATGCAGGATTCGCGGTGCGTATCTACATGACTAGCTTGCATGGGATACAGTGCTCACTCTTTTTCTGGGTTTTATTTGTGACTTTAGGTCAACATGGCTGCGGGTGCCCTCGTGAGTCGCTTTTAGCATATCCATGTTACTACGACCTCACTGACTAAGTTTCTTATGCTAGGCTGGTATCACGGAGCACGCTGTCATGTACCCAGTAGACAGCATAAAGGTGTGTGCTCTCCGCTGGTTACACGTATCGACAAGTCGACTCAAATGCCCTAATTCTTCATAGACTCGAATGCAAGTCTTTGCGACCAGCCAAGCAGCAATCTACTCTGGTGTAGGGAATGCATTTTCTCGAATATCGTCGACTGAAGGCATGCGAGCGTTATGGCGGGGCGTCAATTCGGTGATCTTGGGCGCAGGTCCGGCACACGCGGTGCATTTTGGTGTGTATGAGGCTGTCAAGGAGTTTACTGGGGGTAATAGAGTTGGGAACCAAATGATTTCGACTTGTACGTTCTTATCGAACTTGTCTTTCCTGAAAATTTTTTTCTGACTCAGTGTTCGTTAAAGCTATTGCGGGCGCTGCTGCAACTATTGCAAGTGATGCTTTAATGAATCCTTTTGATGGTGCGGAAATCTAAACTGATAAACAAATAATGCTTGTTTACTGACTTGCTCCCAGTTGTGAAGCAACGAATGCAAATGCACGGCTCTGAATTCCGTTCAGTCATAAAATGTGCACAAACGGTACTTAAAACCGAAGGGATCGGGGCGTTCTACGTGTCGTACCCAACGACGATCATGATGACTGTTCCCTTCACTGCGGCGCAGTTCACTGTATACGAACATATAAAACGGATTATAAATCCACGTAATGAATACTCCCCAGCGTCGCACGTCGTGTCAGGTGGGTTAGCGGGCGCTGTTGCGGCAGGGATAACGACACCGCTTGATGTGGCGAAGACTTTACTACAGACGCGCGGTACCTCGAATGACCCGGAGATTCGCGGTGCGCGTGGGATTGTGGATGCTGTACGGATTATTTACATGCGAGATGGGTTGAAGGGGTTCATGAGGGGTCTTACGCCGCGCGTATTGACAAATATGCCGAGTAACGCACTGTGTTGGCTGTCGTATGAATTCTTTAGTGAGTAATTCTGCTGAGCAACTTTTCTCTCCGCGGTGCTGATCGTCGTTATCTGATATGATAACAGAGGCTGCGATCCGCGAATGAATAAAAGATTCATCTGGTATAGATTTCTTCTTATTATCTTGCTATCCAATCCTGTGTACACCTCGTGTGCTGCTATTTTTTTCAACTATCATCGCTCACGAACATTCCTCACCGATTTGCTCCGACTTTTTCATTCATGACATCTGCAACTCTATTCATCCATATGTTTTGCTAGTTTATTGCAATTTCGTAATTCGATGCACATTGAGGGTTACTTTTCTTTTGTTTCGGTGATATACGGTGAATACGATGGTGTTCTCGACGTCCTGAAGCCGATAGGTCGGGATTATCATCATCTAAAAATTTTGCATCTTGCTTGGATCAATTTATGAAACATGAGCTAACAAGTGATCTAAGCGAGTCATGTGATATTGAGATAAGGAAAAAGTCGATCAGGTGCCATGTGTGAAATTGACGACAATGATATAGCAAATTGATGTTTTGACTCAACTACGATCTGAACTGAATATTGTCCCGTCATGAGCGGACGGTCAAGAAAGCTCAATGTGACGGAGCAGAAGATTCATCAGGCGTTCCTTTTTACCGATAACTCGGTACGTCTATCCATCCTGAACGAAGAGCAGACGAGGTTAACTTGCTTCTCGTGCTCTATAGACACTAACACAAAAACAAGTCGATGCTATCGAACCCGACCCGAAGAAGAGAACGGACGCTATTAATGTTCTCTCTCAAACGGTGTGTGGACTGTTCTTTTTCTGCGAATAGGAATGTTATAGTGTAGGATATGCATATGCTGATGTCGGCGACGTGGGTTTTAGGGATTGATTCGTATTCAGAGGGGTGCAGGGGGAGGGATATCATATCGTGCAGTAGGGAAAAACGAGATTGAAGCGTGAGCGCTGTTATTCTTCTGAATTACATAAATAGTTCTATCTGACTTGTGTTGTGTACGACAGGAAGAAAGACCTTGCAGGCGAAGAATTACTCGTGTTGAATCATATCCAGGCAGCAAGCAACGAAGGTGCGACTGATACTTAACCATACTTGTGACTTTGCATTAAACATATTTTCCTCACCGTGGTATCGTCTATCTAGGAATTTGGACGAAACATCTCAAAACGAAGACGGAGCTGCACCAGACCGTGATCGATAGATGCCTCAAGTCGCTCGTACACAAGCAGCTTATTAAGAGTATCACGAATATAAAGGTATACTTACGGTTCTATTCAAGTCCCTATACCTCGCTCCTGGTGCTGAGTTGAGCGATCTTCTTGTAGTATCCAACCAGGAAAACCTACATGCTATACCACCTCGAGCCATCTTCTTCCATAACTGGTGGACCGTGGTACACAGATAGCGAACTCGATACGGAGTTCATTAAATTACTCATGGACGCGTGTCTGAAGTTCATTCGTGAGAAGGTGAGTGTAAAAATTGTGCTGTGTTTGCACGATCGACCGAGTCTTCGGTACTAATCAGTTTACATCTTGCTTTTGAAGAGCTTCCCAAGAGGGAAAGGAGACGCTCTCTTTCCTATATCCTCCGCACCGGCGTATCCTACGACGAAGCAGATTAGAACCTTCTTA
This sequence comes from Fomitiporia mediterranea MF3/22, assembly GCF_000271605.1. Taxonomy (NCBI): domain Eukaryota; kingdom Fungi; phylum Basidiomycota; class Agaricomycetes; order Hymenochaetales; family Hymenochaetaceae; genus Fomitiporia; species Fomitiporia mediterranea. The sequence goes on from NW_006760386.1 coordinate 898,770, forward strand.
CAGAAGACACGGATTACGGAGACGGAGTTGACGGAAGAGCATATTGAGATGCTTTTGAATGTGCTTATTACAGATGGACAGATCGAACGGGTACGTTATCTCTTTGGCCCTTTCGGCGTTCGTTCCATTTTGCGCATTGATGAAACTTGTGTGGCTTGTAAAGTTACCTGCATTTGGCGCTGCTCTCTGGGAAGCAAATGCTAACGTACGCGAAGACGAGCATGATAGCGATAACGAAGACAAACCGAAGAAACGGAAAAAGAAGAAGAAAGACGTAGAAGATGAACGAGAGAAGAAACGTAGACGAAAATCAGGTCGAACTTTGCTATCGGATTCTGAGTCCGAGTCCGAGTCTCATGGAGAGGAGGACGTTAATGTAAAGAGTAAGAAGAAGAAACGTAGTGCATCGAAGAAAGCGATTAGCAGTGGATCGGATGAGAGCGAGGATGACAAAGAAGGTCCGCATCCATTTTGCTTCGGCTATAGTTCTCTTATTGACTGAACTGTGGACGATGATAAAGCAGATGCAAAACATAATGCCGCCGGTGAAGTATCGTTGGACGTTGGAGACTTCGGCGGAACGTATGTATACCGTGCCATTCGACAAGAACGTGTCGTATTAGGATGGTCGGAAGCTCCTTGTGGGAGGTGTCCACAAATTGATTTTTGTAAAGACGGAGGACCAGTCAACCCGAGGGAATGTCAGTATTTTGGTGACTGGTTAGCTCGGACGGAGATCGCGCTGGAATGAGACGAGGTCGTAGAGAATTTTGGTACATATACCCATTGCAATTGTAATACAATCTACAAATTCAACAAGACCGAATACAAAATCTCCACACTTTTTTAGCAGTGTTTGCAGTCTTATCAAATTCTTTCCTCTCTTCCTCTTCTCGGGTCAAATCCAATCACGACTTCGCTTTGATAAGCCCTGCCATCAAGTCAAAACTATTTCCATCAGGCTGTAAGTCAATATACTCCTCCCCACGGTGCGACCGATAATAACCCTTCGACGACTCCGTCGGTATCGTTCGTAATAGCCCGTGATCAGGAGTTATGCCGACGATTCGCACCGTTGTGGGCGGGTCGACGGTTGTTAGCTGGACGACTTGGTCTCTGATCCGTCGACCAGCCAAAGAGTCGGAAGGGAGGTAAGACCGATAGTTAATAAACGACAATCAGCATGGGCGGGCGGACAAGAAAATTATTATAGATGGCGCGGGATCAGAAAAGGTACGTACGAGTGAAGCCATCTATCAAGGTAGAGATCCATGAATGGTTCAAATGATGCGCTGGAGGAGAAGCGAGACCACATCTCGTCAAATGTGGACATTATTACGGCCGCAGTGCGTTCCATGGTTAGTGTGAAGTCGGGAAGGCCTGGTGGGATTAGTTGGGTGAGGGAAGTCAGTGGTGATGGGCTAAGGACGTTTAGTCCGCACCCTGCATGAAGATGTGTCGCATAAGTTCGCTGCGTGGAAGAAAAATAATTGAGATGTATAAGAAGGACGTACCGATGACTATATCTACGTGTCCACCCATAAAACTCGTATTGACGAGAATACCACCGATTTTCTTTGGTCCTGCATGACCAGTGACAGCATAGATGTCGTTTGGCCACTTCAGTCGGACTCGATCTCCGAATGCGCCGAGTACGCTGGGACTACGACATGCCTCTATGACCGCTAGGCCGAATAAGTATTGGATGAATACGAGTTTCGATGCCGGGAACGACGTGAGAGGAAGCCGAAGTAATAGGGAGAATTGAAGGCAGCCTGGAGGAGATAACCAGGTGTTTGAGCCTCGGCCCCGACCAGCTAATTGGTGCGTCGCGAGGGAGAGTAGTGGGATAGGTAGATGGCTGAGAAGCTTCGGGTTTCTGCGCAGGATAATTCGTTAAGATATGTCATGGGAACAGTGATGCTGGACTTGCTTATCGAGCATGGTCTGTGTACTCGTCACAACCTCGCCATACAACAAGACTTCCCCCAACTTTTGAGATCGAGTGGGCGGTAACCTTCGCTCGTTCTGAGAAACAGTGAGGTCTGCAAAATATTGCGAGATGTTAAAATTTCGTGTTGCCTCTGCTGGTAATTTGTCGCAATCTTTCAGGATTATGACGCTTCGAGCCGGTGTATTTGAGATAGAGACGTCCGACTCCGGTGGGTTCTGGATACGATTAAATAGTTCAGAGGAATATGGATCTTTGTAAAAGTGAAAAGTATCTGCATTGTCTTTGAGAACGATCGGCTCGGAATCTACCAATTCCTTTGTCAGGTTATCTAAGAAGCCAACTATTGCAGAGGTCGATCCTGAAGTTGATGTAATAAATTGGGGTAGGGGACGGAGTGTCCTGATGTCATTTAAGATCGGCACTTGTAGACCGAGAAGGTCAAGTGAGTGCTTCATCAGGTCCCAGCGGGACTTTTCATACTCCTCAATACGATTCTCCAGGTCAGGTTTAGTGCGCCTTATAGCAGAAATGGCAGGCTCAAGTGTCAAGGGATATTCCGGATGTATGGACCATAAGACAGCGCTCCCATTCCCAACTTTGCAATGTACAGCTGCGACCTTTTCGGCAGCGTATCCTTCCATATACCTTGCGATTATGCTTGTATTCGGAATGAATTCGGCATCGACAAATTCCCCTCCACCATTATAGTACAGGCCGTCAAGCTGTTGATCTGGGCCAGATGAAGCACTCGATACGAGAAGTCTGACAGCCCTTGCACCATTTTCGGTTTCGTACTGAAATCCAGGATATGTACAACCTCGTCCGATGCCATTGAAGAAGCGAAGGGGCCTTGGTCCAGTGACTTCCTGCTCCGAGCCTACTTCCCACTCGACTGAGCGACAAGCGTAATATGCTCCGGCACAGAGCCCAAGATATGACCCTCCTCCTTGTACATAGTTTACAATCTTGTCATTGGCCTGTTTTAGTTCCGCGACGTATGGAAGATCACGTCCGCCAGGCAAAACCAGTAAAGCACAGTTTGTATGCCATGGATCAGAGGTAAGAGAACGCGGTGTGATAGTTTGGACTGCGTAGTTCGGTAACAGCAAAGTACGAAGTGTGCTTAGAGTATGAGCGAGGGAAGTTTTTGATACTCCAGGACCGTTATAAACTAGGACATTCATGAGGGAGATCAAAGCTGGGCATGACCTGAAATTAGATCGTCAACATCGGGCAAGCCCGATTACATAACATAATTGTTGCCTTGCCTAATAAAGCAGTTCCGATGTGGTTATTCCGGTGTCGATTATGCACAGCCAATCGAGTAACTGGAAGGAAGGTGATTTACGTTGACTGCGTGCGACGGGAAGGCAAACAAATGAGATCGCTCGGGAGTCGGCGGTGCCGATAATCTGTGACGTTTCTTCGCACTGAGCATCTAAGGTTGCGACGAGGTGAAGAGATAGACGCGGTGAACTAACTATGGAAAAAATAAACAGAGAGGTTGGAATAAATAATTTACACATTTATCCCCTGTCAAAGCAATGGTCCGACTCAGAAGAACCAGGCCAAGCAAGGAAGAAAATGTTAATTCTGGGCATCTTCAAATAGTAACTTCGCTGCACGTGACACTAACGCCAGTGATCACGCCCTCGGTGTAGGTAGACATTCGGCGTTGAAACTTGACACTCCTTTCTCTACTCTCTCACTCATTCTGATAAAGTTCATGCTCGAGAGTCTTAGGAACTTAGTTGATGATGGTGCTCTACCTAGCGATCCCAAGTGGGTCACTATTGAAGCAAGCGACGGTGACCAGAGACGATGGCCATTAAATACTACTATAACTCCGGACTCAGCAGGCTTTATCCATTACATGCAGCCACTCTCATTGGATAGTAAGACGTCCATTAAGTGGCGCTTGATAATCGGTCAAGCGCTTGCACACTTGATGAACTATCCAGACCTTGGTGAGTAGTTGTCTTCAACCACTTCGAATGGTATTTCCTACAACACATTGACAGAAAGCAAGACTTGGGTTCTTAAGAATTGGCCTGTTGGATATAAACTCTATGATCGACATAAAGGGCAAAAAGATGGGCGGATACGACACGACATTTTTCTCATTGGTGAGCTTGTTTACATTTCTTGTTTCGAGTAATGTTGAATAATCTCCTATTAATAAGGATCAGACACGATCGGGCGGTTTTGTTCGCCCGCGGAGTTTATACCGCATGCGTATTGGCTTATGACAGACCCTACTCAAGACAGGTCAAATTGTGAATGCAAATATTGTACCAAGAAACCTCAACGTGCGATTAACGAAAAGCTCAGCCTGTTACAACGGCAGTCATCTCTTAAGCGATTTGCTGAACTGCCGCGCGATGACGAAAACAAAAAGAAGGACAGGTATACTCTGCCTGCTAGGGAGGGCCGTGTATCTATTGTTCTGCGTCGAGCTCCGAAGCCGGCCAAACTACCAAAGGGTCCCAAACAGCATGTGAGTCCTGAACGCGACAAGGACTTGCGAGCTTTGTTTGGGCCAAAGACTCTAGGAGAACGGCGGTGGGCACGTGAAGGTGAACTAGTATGGGTGAAACTTGACTTTCCGATACCTGTGGAAATACCGGATGGTCACTCCGAGAGGATTTCGTTTTGGCCAGGCGTTATTGAAGAGGCTCATTTCAAAGCTGACATCGCTCCCCGGACTGGAACGACGGCGGATGCGAAAACAGCTGCCTCAAGCTGTTCTAATAGCCTTGGAGATAATACCCAGACAATTGTTCACAGGGCTGTCTATAAAATAAACCTCCTGGTCACTTCCAAGACGGTTATCTATGGCTCCGACCATATTTTGCCTTACCAGTCTTACGCGCCAGATGAAAATCTTCTCACCGCGGTGAAAGCGGTTATGTTCGACTTAGATGATTTTGCCAACAAACTTGGTGGAATTATAGCAGCTTCTGACTCCGAAGAGGATGCAGAGTACGACCAGGCAGAACAGGCGGAGCAGGACTTGTTCAAGCGATTCCAATCTCTTGATCCCTTTCCCGGCTCGGAGCCTCAACATACCCAGTGCGATGAACGAACGCGGTATTTCGAAACGGCAGCCGGGGCTTTCGCTGTAGCGATCCAGATTGCGTCTCGCTTAACAATGTACTGGACGCCTTCGGACGTATGGGAGTACAAAATGCAGCTTCCCTTGACATCGCATGACTCCATTGCCGATCGTAGTTTATCTAGTGGAACTCTTTCACAGACAGACCAGCACGCTCTAGGTCAGAGAGCACTAGGCTTGCAGCAAGCAAGCAACGTCGGTTATACCGCCCAAATGCGCTTTCAAGGACTGTGGTGGGGTCCAGAACGCATTTGGATGGGAGATCTTGTTCGGTTGAAGCTCGGGCGATATCAGGTAGCGCCAGAAGGGACGCGGATGATCAAAAAGTCGTCCGGCGCAAGGAATGACGGTCTATTAGATGCTGACGGTGTCCATCTCGACAACACGTTAAGGACAAGCTCTACCGATATTGATTCCGTAATGCAGGATGTGGATCTCACCGCTCCTATCAATGGCTCACTTACAACTGGTGTCAGCTCGACAATAAATAATGGCAATGGCAATCATGTACGAGATGTCGGAGCTGCTTCGCGCTCCCTATTCCTTCGTATTGATGGCTTTTTCTCTGCACAAGTCCCAAGTAAGGACGGAGTTGGCGTGGAAAATGAGTGCAGGATGAGTGGCCAGCTCTACGAACTTGCCGATGATGACTGGGATTCCGATGGAGAGGAAACTAATGTCTCCTTGCTTCCGAAGAAGGCTAAGAAGGAGCCTCTTTCTCAAACCGAATCAAAGAACTCTCTGGCGACGCCGTTGCGCGCTATCATGTCCAACAAGCCTAGTGCAACACTCGCAGATGTGATCAATCGAAATGCCTCTCGTCAGTCTCACCTTCCTTCATCAAGCCTGTTTACACCAGACCCAGAGCTTCTTTCCGAGCCTGCTCCACTAGTGAATGCTGTAATGTCAGAAGTGTTACAGAATAGGACCGACTCACATTCCCTACCTCCTCTCTTGTCCACCAATACACTGCCTTCGCTCATTGATAGAAGAGATAATCTTGGCACGTCGATTGCCAAGGATGACGAGCCACCACCTCCTAACAATCCCTCTCTTTCCGGCCCTCTCGAGCCTGCCGAAAGTGCCCACTCTACGCCACCCCCACCTTCTGGGATGAAATTCCGACCTATCCTCCTTGAAGGGTATGAAGCTGTCTTGCCACTCACAACACTCGCAGGCCGGTACTATTCCGGCTTACTTTCGAATCCCCTTCTACGATCACAAGTGCAGCATGCCTTGGAGAACCCTGAAGCACGAGATAGTAAAGCTATTCGTGCTTTGGAAGGTTTTGTACCTGGATTATATAATTCCGTGGATTCCACGCATTTCCTACCGGTACGAGCACGAATGCTTCGGGAGGCAGAGAAGTTAGCATGGAAAGAGCTAGTCGACTATTGGAAACGGTAAATGCGAAGCGCTAATGCAAATGCGACTGATGGAGATTAATCGCATTTCCACTGCTTTTACTCACATTTTTACTACATTAAACCTTGGTTAGACAAACCATATCATCCGTATATGTATTTTTTTTATTTTCATACCTTTCTTTGCACATTCTCATCGCATCGTTTTTCGGGTTAGATCTCAACACTTCTGCTTTCTTTTCCTTTCTGTATCGTGCCTACTACAACCCCACTCCGCGGATCCCTAATTGAACGTATTATAATGTGCATCGCATGCTATCGCGAGTTTGCACGTAAAACAGAAAGGTGCATTTCAGTAAAGCCTATGTACCATAAGCCTGGTTATCTTTCCAGACTGGGTGGCTCGAACTTGAGAGACTCAGAATGCATTGTGATTCTTTTATTTAGAGAGCATGATATTCACAAACAGCTTGCAAGTCAACTTTCCCCTTCCTCTTACTAAGAATTGAGCAATCTCCTGCAATTGTCAATAAGCCTACCCTTTCAACATGGTGTCATGGTCATATCAAACTTGGTGGCAAGGTAAGGTTAGCTTCCACATCACGAAAAAGTCTTAAGTATTATACTTGCTTGTAATCTTGTATATTTTATAAAATTTATAAAATTTGACCATTTACTTATAATCTTCCTGGGGGGTTAAGCAAGGAAAGTACAATGTTAAATAAGCAAGAAAAAATACTTTTAAAACTTGGCAATTTCTGATATAATTTTATAAATTGTCAAGTTATACAAGTGATTATAATATACTTCCTAAATTACAAGGTTAAGACATACTTATTAATTTGTGACAGTGTAATATCTGCTTATAATGCTTACAAGCCATTACAAGTGTTTGAATAGCTTGCTTTTGCTTACTATACAATTTTATATCAAATAATTAATCGAATATAATTATATTTAAATTATAGAATACAAAAATAGTAAATAATACGCTATTTCTACAGTCCCAACCCCTACACCACCAGCTGCCTCTGCCTCATTCTTCTGCGAGTGGGATTTGTGTTGGACAAGGATGAACGCATTCTCAGGCCGTTCGACGTAGTCTTCGTCACCACGTTTTGGTCGTTGCTCGGTCCCTGCAAGTTGAATTGCGAGTGTGTGTGGAATGAGGTTGAGCAGGTTGTGGAGATTGAGGCTGCACCTGTGAGACGAGCTTAGAGTGATTAGCAAGTGACAATAAGAGCGAAAAGATGGACGCACTGCGACACGCGTGTAGCGAGTGTGGTGGGTCACCTGGAATTGGAAATCCTGAGCGTTTGAGCGAGCTAATTTGGTGCTGCAGGGGAAACGTGTCTGTGCTAGCGTGTTGCATGCTCTA
>NW_006760386.1:907866-995242 GCF_000271605.1 Fomitiporia mediterranea MF3/22
TTGTAGGCAGAGGACTGGCCTGGAGAGAACAAAAGAGACGACATAGCGTTGGGGGAAGAGGGTTGGGGAGATGATGGAGGTAGGAGGAAAAGGAGTGACGAGAGCAAGTGCGTCATTATATGCTCTCGATCTTTGGTACTCGATTATGTAATCACTTCGATATATTGTTTAAAGGTAAAAACAAATTATATTATAAGTCTGAAAGAGTGATTGTTAACATTATTAATATATATAATTGTATATTATCTTACTAAAAGTATTGTAATTAACTTACAAGCACAACATATTACTTTTATGACTGTTATAATTAATCAACTATTGTTACAGATAACTTATAATATAATTTTAGCATATTATAATAGGAGTTGAGCACTTGTACCTCACATGTAATGTTGTAATAATACTATTAGTAAGCTTACTTGCTCTAAAACATGTTTGTAGTTTAATAGAAACTTTGTATATTTCTTACATTTATATACAATCATTATAATTACATTATAAGTAAAATATAAGTGTTATTTTAGAATGTAATGCTTATAAAATCATTTTATTAGATTACCTTTGCTATTATTAAATACATTTGTTGCGACTTTTTCGTGATGCAGCTGTACTAGTATTGACACAATTTGCAAGGCATGTTTCAAGCATTTTTTACACCTGTGTGTTGCTTTGGAAGCTGTATACTACTTTGTGAAGATCCTAAGTACAGTATACTGATCACTCCCATTCTTCTGTCTGACACAGTAACACATACTAAGCCCTAGTGAGGGTGGACAAGAGTAGAGGAAATACAGTGCTGACAACTGTATAATGTACAACACTGTGTAAGAGACAGGCACTATAATAATCAGATTCGGGTTTGTGCCCTATTACTTAAATAATAGTCACACACTCCTCATCAGCAGAGCAAAGGTGACTCAGGTGAGAGCAACCATCTAATAACATTACTACTACTTGATCTACTTTGTTTATCTGTAGCATTATAAAGCAACACCCTTCAGCATTGTGCCCAGATGTCTCTGCCTTTCAGCCCATCAAACATTATCTGGCACTCAGTATTATTAGTATGTCTCACCAAAGTCGAACTCAATCACTTTCTGTTTCTCCTCAAGGTCCTAAGTGGCACAAACAAACATACAATGTTTTCTTACTTATGCAACTTCTCTGTGAAAATGCTAAATCTGACACCAATCCAAATGGGGACCCAATCATAAGGAAGTTCTTGGACAGATTTAAAAAAAAACAACTATGAGAGTACAAAGAATAGTGGATCTTAGAAAGAAATGGATTAATGAACTTGATTCAATTGATGAAAAAATAGAAAGCAAGAAGGACGAAATAGAAAATGAGGAGGATGAGATCAAAAACATGAAGGATGAATTAGAAAGAAAGAAGGATGAGATAAAGGGGGAAGATAAAATAAAATATGAGGAGGAAGTAAGACACAAGGAAGAAAAACTAAGTAAGAACAAAGAGTTGCTTAGAAAGAACGAAAAACGAAAACAGGAGCTTCCTATCTATATCAATTCTGATGGATTTACTGCTTATAAAGAGATATATCCAACAAACTATGCAGAACAAACTGATAAAATTGTTAAGATTTTGAAAAAAGAGTATAATATTAATATTCCTGAGGATTGTCTTACACCTAATGATCATAGGCTGGGACAATGGCTTCAGGTCATTAAGGGAACTTTTAGTGGTCAAAAGTAGGATTCAATTTTACAGTATATCTGTGTCAAAAATAGATACTTTAGTAATTACTAAAATAAAACTAAACAGTCCTGAACCATTTATTGTTACTGTATAGCCTTACTCTCTAATATAAATGTCACAGAGGTCTCAAGAGCAAATCAATTTCAATCAGGCGCCTATGTGAATCAGGTTGACCTATCTCTCAGTCTGAATGCCATCCAGTGCCTTTAGCTCCATGGCTGCTTTTCGATGTCTGGTAGCCGCTCGCTTATACCGCACCTCACTCTTGTCACACTCTCACATATACTCATAAGCAGCCCTGTCAAAGAAGGGTCTGTCCTCATCAAGTAGCTACCACATTGATCCAACCACGCTTTGAAACCCAGAGAATTGCATCGCTGCGGCCAGATGAAGTATTTCATCATGCAAGTCGTCACGTGGTTGTTCGGCCGTATGGCGAGCAGAAAGATATGCAAACTCTGCATTCGGAAGATTACCTTGGACAACATCGAGTAGCGCCAGCCTGCCATCGGACAGCTTGAATGAAGAGTTGAAAGGCGTTGAATGCAAGAGTCCATGGCAAACAAAATAGACCCAAGTTGCTTTCCGAAGCTCTTTGATCACAATATCACACGAAGGGTTGCTAACACATAATTTGGTGCTTACGTCACAATTCCTGATATTGTGGATTTCCCTCTTAGCCTACCGAAGTGAGGTATCCCCAGTTACAAGTACTGTCGCCTCTCCTCCGTCCCCACCAGATCGTGTGCTGATGAGCACTGCGAGTGTCGGAGTACACAATAAAATGTACTTGTCTAGCCGATACCTGACAGATCCATCTGTATGCTCGAATGAACCTGCTGCGTGGAAAGGAAGCGCAGATAGTACAGATGTGGGGCACCACCATATGCGCGCTCCCTCCGCAATCCCGAGCTCCTTTACTTTGTCGACCACTTTAGAGACAACCCTGTCCCACAAAGCCTTCATCACCTGGCGGAGTGTCTGATCGTATTCTCGCAAGTCAGCTCCGGAGCTTGTGTACGTTTCTAGCAGCTCCTTGCACATATTAGTGCTGTCATCGTAGAACTCCTCATCTACTGGAACACAGACAACCGGCAAATAGTCCCAGGAAAGCACAATGAGTGTGTCGGATCGATATTTGCAACGGTTGACTATCACAGGACCCTCCGAAGCTGCCTACTGGAGCACTTTAAATGGCGTAACTGAAAGAAAGTTTTCAAACACAGGAATGTGCTGTATCTCATTGATGATCTCTTCCTGTTAGCTAAAGAGTTGCCTCTTCAATTTTAGCCCCTCCTCAAGCACGATCCGCTCCCCATAAACACCCAGCATAGATGACCCGCCTCTGACTGCACCTGAATCGGACTGTAACATAGTTGGTGACGTCGTCAGGTTCTCCGGCAGGTGACTAACATCCCTGAACCGGTCGGCAAGCTCTGTGTTTGTTCCTGCAAGATGATCCAGAGGCGCTCTAAAACCACGCATCTGTGACCAAAGTAAACCCCGTCCTTGCTCAAGTAACTCTATAACTTCTTTAAGCCCATTTCCCTCTATAGCATAAGCAGAGTAGGGCTGATAATAATGGTATGTTGGAGGAGGGACATTGCCACCTTGTAAGCTCTAGATGTGGTATGGTGAGCATGTTTTCGAGCAAGGTTAGCCCACTGATGGGCAGATGCGAGACAGATCAAGAAGCTAGAGAACTTATACTCGGCAGCATGCTCAAGTAATTGCATGCTCTCTTCAAAATTGTCCATGTGCCTAAATTTCTCGAATCGAGAGTATAAGGAAGTAGCCAAGCCCTTCAGCGACGTAGAACGATCAGGATGTCCGTTGGGAAGCAGTTGCAAGGCAGCACAATGATGCTCAATGGCTTCGTCAAGATCTGCTGTCTGACCAGACTGTTTAAGTCGAGTCTAAAGAGAAGCCGCGAGGTTATTAAGAGATGCGGAGCGATTGGGGTGACCGTCAGGGAAATGCTGTAGGGCAGCACAATAATGATTGGTGGCCTCATCGAGGTCCGCAGTCTGGCCATACGTATCAAGCCAAGTTTGAAGGGAAGTTGCGAGGTTATTGAGAGACATGGAACGATCCGGATGACCATCGGGGCGATGTTGAAGGGCAGTGCAATGATGCTTGATGGCCTCTTCAAGGTCTGAAATCCGTCCGTGCTGTTGAAATCGAGCTGTCAGGGAAGAGGCAAGGTTATCCAGGGACATTGAACGATCGGGATGGTCGTTGGGACGAAGTTGTAGAGCAGCATGATGATGTTTGATGGCCTCATCGAGGTCTACAGTTTGTCCATACTGTTCAAAGCGGGTTCGAAGGGAAGTTGCAAGGTTATTGAGAGATGTGGAACGATTGGGATGACCGTCAGGACGAAGTTGCAGGGCCGTACGATGGAACTTGATAGCCTCATCGAGGTCTGCAGTCTGTCCGTATTGTTCGAATCGAGTTTGGAGGCAAGTCGCGAGGTTGTTGAGAGCCGCGGAAGGGTTGGGATGGCTATCGGTGCAAAGTAGCACGGCAGTACGAAGATGCTCTATGGCCTCATCAAGGTCTGCAGTCCATCCACGTTGTTCGAATCGAGCTTGAAGGGAATTCGCGAGGTTATTGAGAGACGTGGAACGACTTGGGTGGCCATTGGGGCGAAGTTGCAAGGCGGCTCGATGACGATCGATAGCCTCATCAAGGTCTGCAGTCTGTCCAAGCTGCTCAAATCGGGTTTGAAGGGCATATGCGAGGTTGTTGAGAGATGCGGAGCGATTAGGATGACTGTCAGGGAAAAGCTCCAGCGCAGCACGGTGATGCTTAATGGATTCATCAAGGTCTGTAGTCTGTCCATGTTCTCTAAATCGAATTTGAAGGGCAGCTGCAAGGTTATTGAGAGAAGTAGAGCGATCGGGATGGCCATCGGGGCAAAGTTGCAAGGCAAAGCGAAGGTGCTTGATAGCCTCGTTGAGTTCCCTAGTCTGCCCATGCTGTTGAAATCGAATTGCCAGAGAAGTTGCGAAATTATTGAGAGACATGGGACATCTAGGATGGTCGTCGGGACAAAGTTGCACGGCAGCGCGATGACACTCGATGGCCTCCTTGAGGTCTGCAGTCCGTCCATGCTGTTCAAAGCGAGATTGAAGGGAATTTGCTAGGTTATTGAGAGACACAGGACGATCGGGATGGTTATTGGGGCGAAGCTGCAGGGCAGCACGATGATGTTTGAGGGCCTCATCAAGGTCCTCACATTGTCCATGCTGCTCAAACCGAGTTTGAAGGGAATTCGCAAGGTTATCGAGAGACAAGGAACGATCCGGATGGCCATCAGGGCGAAGTTGTAGGGCAGCGCGATGACGTTCGATGGCTTCCTCAAGGTCTGCGGTCCGTCCATGCTGCTTAAAGCGAGTCTGAAGGGTAGCGGCAAGGTTAGTGAGAGACGTGGAACGATCTGGATGCCCGTCAGGGACGAGTTCCAGTGAAGCACGATAATGCTCGATAGCATTGCCCAGATCTTCTATTCTCCCGTATTGCTCAAATCGCTTATTAGAGAAAACTTCAAAGGGGTTCATTGTCTCGGAGCAATCTGGATGTCCTTCAGAATGAAGTCCTTGTCACCATGCAAGCACAGTGACGCGTCTTAATGACCCCGATTCTCCGTTGTCGACCTGTTCGTACATGAGAAGGGAAGAGAACGAGCTGTACGGAACGTCTCACCAGAGATCCTCTATCCTCTTAAAACCTACTTGTCTTATCTAGTATAATCTACTGTCTAAGTTTCTTGAGCCATTCTAGGTCGGAACTGAATTGTGCATTGACACGTGACAAGCTCAGTCCTGAACACGTGAAGCATGTTTCTCAAACTCAAAAAAAGGTAACATACCAGACCCTGCCACCGACGGCGCACTAGCAAGTCTTCCAGCGAACTGTTGTTCCCCCGAATGCTCTATAGTTGTCATTTATTAGAGTCACAGGAGTCGCTAATGCGATGAAATTGAAGAGGAGGGCTTCATCTTCCCTCTTTAAAGAGCTTCGCGCAAGCCAAAGGACCTACGTACAACGTGTCAAGGCGTACTTATTCATCGGTGCTTTACTTCTGACACTGCTAGCTAGTCTAGGGCCTCTCCTACTTTGGGGTTCACAATCTCCAACCACCGAAAAACATAGATCTAATTTTATTGCTGAGAGTTCCATTGTTGTACGCAATGAGCTAGTGGAGACCTCGAGGACTGTGCTACTCGATGCTACAGACACGATATTTCTCGGTGCTTCGGATCTCATTGACCTTCCCTTCTTCTATGACAGTGGCTCGATGACTGCTATCCTCACTATGACTGTTGATACCTTGGTTCGACTACAGCAAACCGTTGAACCCCTTATGTCTGATCAATCTTCAATCTCAGCCATTACAATCGTTTGTCCTGCCGATACCTTCTCTGCCTTACAGACTTTTCTTCACGGGGGTAGTATGGATACCTTCCTCGATATAAACATAGCTCTCTGGCCAGAAGGTCTCGAAGAAGCTCAAGCTCTAATGCATGCAGCAGCTCAGGTATCGACAGAATACGCATTGATCATAGACAATGAAGGCTTCGGTGACCTCCATGAAGAATCTCGCGACCATCTCCTATCACATCCGTTCTTGCTTGACGTCCCAAGTGGATTTTGCGGAGCTAATCTTACGAAGGCGAGAGATTATGTTGTATGTGCTGCACCTCATGTCGAGCCTGGCTCGGCATTTTTCCTCTTTCCGCCCTTTGTCATTCCTTCTCCGTTGATACGCGGATTCAACCCAAGTACAATCGATAATGGAACTTTCTGGTCCGATTTTGGAAGAACTGTGCTGCACGCTAATGGGATTGGCGTTGTCGTTCGTGAATCTGAGAAAACTTCGGACAAAGACTGGTGTCATGTGCAATGCCTCAAGCACCATGCAATTGATGAACCGACACTTGCACAGTGCTTGACACTACCCGAGTCTAGCGAAGCTTCCGAGGAAATGAATGACCTGGCTCATTCGTCCTCCCTAGCCGTAGTCTTGCAGACGCTCAAAGATTTGCGAGAGTTCTCTAATGTTGTCTGCAGGTTCATGGAAAATGGCTACAATGTTCACGTTCTTATCCTGTCACACGATACCGACCATGTCATTCCACATGATGGCGCATTTCCTTGGTTCCATGAACACCTTGTTTCAGATGTCTGCGGGATCTCGTTTAGTGCGTTGCACTCTTCGTCGAACATCTTCGCAAATGCAGAAGCGCTAAATTTCTGGCTCAAGTCGGCAAATGAATCAATGTCGATTATATTCTACGGACTCACGGGACTCGAAGATGCATCGCAGTATTCCTTCAAAGCTGAGCTGGAGAGGCAGAGTGCCTCAGGAGTGATGGTGATTCGACTGCCGCACAGTGATCTGCCGTACTGTGATTGGATTGCGTCGTTAACATTGGAAGAACTGAGAAGTAGGTCAAAGTCGCTATTTAATGCTACCCTTAATTCATAGGCTTTTAGGTTGGCATGCACCAGACATAGAGCTCTCTGTCATTACCGATAACAGGCCGAGCTCGTTAGAGCGTTTGCTCAAATCACTAGAAGGCGCTCGGTACTTTGGGGACTCCGTCTCTATTCGAATAAACGAAGAGCAAACGGCGGATATGCATACCAGGAGAATTGTCGATCAGTTCTCTTGGATTCACGGTGAAATATTCGTGCACCATCGGGTTGTCCATGCAGGGCTTCGTACTGCTATTGTGGAGTCTTGGTATCCTCACTCAAATCACTCCTATGTTATTTTACTGGAAGACGATGTTGAGGTTTCACCTCTGTTCTATGCCTGGGCTAAGATGTCTCTGTTGCGATACCGGTATGTCAGATTTATGCTTTGGTACTTGGTGACTTTGATTGACTGGCCTCAAGCTATGGTGCTTCAAATAGGCAGCCGACGCTTTTCGGGATAAGCCTATATCAGCAGAAGCAGATAGAACTACGACCAGAAGGCCGCCGGCCCTTCGACGCTCAAGCATTATTCGACTCGTTCGGCGTCCTTTATCGCAATACTCCGTATCTCTCGCAAATTCCTTGTAGTTGGGGCGCCGTGTATTTTCCAGAACACTGGCAAGAATTTCATGCATATCTAACAATCCGCCTCTCCAAAGCATGGATACCGCTCCGCGATCACGTCGTGCCAGATGTACGCTCCAATAGATGGGCCAAATCATGGAAGAAGTTCTTCATCGAGCTCGCGTACCTTCGCGGGTATGTCATGTTGTATCCGAATTACGATGACTTTGTGTCGTTGTCGACGAATCATCTTGAGGTCGGTTCGCATGTTAAAGAACAGCCGCAGAGTGTTTACGAACAGAAGAAGGCTCTGTTTACGCTCCCGCTCATGACTCTGCCTACTTATACCGATGACCAACAGGATTCGCGTTCGACGGGCTTGCTTGAGTTGCCTGATGAACAGCTACCGGAATGGTCTGATTTACCAGTTCTTGACCTTCTAGGTCGAATCACGAGCGGAGAGGAGATTGTGGAACGCGGAAAGGAACGACAAAAAGAGCTAGCCGGGTGCGTCACGATTGGCAGTCAACCGGAGCAGCGGCAGCTCTTCAGAGCTGAGGAGTTGTTCAGATGTAGCGGGGTCGACGATGATAGCGATGAATTAGAAGATGAAGTGGATAGCAGTGATTCATTATAATGTCTAGATTAACACAATGGAGTTGCGAAGGGAAAAGCGCACAAGACCAATGTAGTATTGATAATCATTTGACACATAGCCCTTGCTTGAAGGGGTTGAAACAAAACGAGAAGGGAAAACAACTTTTCATTAGGACAGATACAAAGCAGGGCGAGGCAGATGTAAAGAAAAAGAAGACAAAAGAAAGAGAAAAAGAAAACAGTTGCTATTAAAAGAAACACCCAATTATTAAACAGTGATCTGCGAGCTATCCAAACCCAACGCGTGTAAAAATATATTCACGTTGGTGATTTTGAGGTTCTGCTCTGCCTCGTCGGTGATGAATCCCTTGTTGACTGCGAGAACGTTGTCGAGGATCTTTTCGCGGAGTGTGGAGACGAGGACTTGTTGCTGCTCGTTGTCTGCATGAAGGGCGAAGGTTGCGAGGAACTTCCAGACTGGTTGGTCGAGGAGGTCTGCGTCGACTGTTAGGACTCCTGCTGATGTGCGGAGTGTTGGGATTCGGGATGAGGGGAAGAGAGAGAGGAGGAAGGGACCGAAAATGTGGTAGAGGTGGACGACGACGCCTTGCCTAGAGTATATGATAATACGTAAGATGCCGAGGATGATTGGAGAATGGAATACCACTAACCATGATTGCAGGTCCTCTTCTGTCGGAATCTCGGATGGGTCAATAGATCCTGCCATCATCTCGGACTTGATCTCTTCCGCGCGACTCAGAAAAGCGGTAAGGAGAGCTTGACCGGGCTGGAAACCCAAGTTCCGATTCAACGTATGTTCCAAAGATCAAGGCAGGCGAGGACTTACTCTCGAGTGAATGACAAGCCCCATATCACAGTGCTCCATAAGAAGACCCATCATACCAACCACAACGCCCAATTTGAACTTGGCGACCACAGGCAAAATAGACTGTAACACAGTCGACAAGAACAACTGCGTTTGTCTATCAACCTCTCGGCGTTCTGAAGAGTCTTCCTGGACGTCGAGGACTGCAGCGTTCTTAACGACATCGAGCTGCGAAAAACATGCAACTAGTAAACAGATGACTTGAAGAAGTTGCTGTGTGTTGAGATGCCGTGCGAGACGTGGGAGGAGTTTCTTGCCCTTTGCAGGCATAAGCAGTGAGATAAAAGGGTGAGGATTGCTCGTCTCGAGGGGCACCATGACGCGAAGGTTGTCCCAAAGACGTCCTGTCTCGGCTCTATATGACGCCTCCCTTTAAAATAATCAGTCAAAGGTGACAATGGGAATAGCGAGAGCCTAAGGCGTACCATTCTACCACATGAAATTGGTCATCAGGCGCAGGTTGCTCACGGCGCAATTGCTCAATTTTCAGCTGACTGTCATAGAGACTCTCAAGGATAATAAGACATTCTCTGCGCGTGAGTGGGTCCTTTTGCACAGTTCCTGTAGGCTGCGGAAACGAAGTCAGTACCGACCTTGCGCCGGAAAGAACGAGAGATCGCACATCAGCTTGGACACCAAGAGCTTCACGACCTCGTTTTGCAGCTTCCTTAGCAGCACCTGCTGCATGTTGCTTTGAATCGTCCTTGGAGATATGTCCATGCGCAGCATTCGGATCTGTCGTCCCATTGGTGTCGACTTGGAGTAGCTGACGAGGGGCAGCCTTGTAGCTCCGACCAGCGGTCTTTCCTAAGGCACCCTGAAGGCTATGTATCGCTGTATACGAACAAACTGTCAGCAATAATCCCGAGGCATCAAAAGTGGCATGGAAGACAAACCGTGCAAGCCTTTCTCCTTTTCCCTCTGCCTAGCATTATTTACGATGCGTTCGACCTGGGCTTCCATGCGCTGCATAGCGTTTGGTCGACGATTTCCGCCGCGTTGGTTCAACCCGAGTCCGACGCCCTCACCAGAACCGAATTTCAGGACTCGCTCTTCCGTTACGTCAATGCCCATACGACTACGCATGAGTGAGCCGTAGACCTGAGCATAGAAGTCCTCTGTGTACGGGTCGGAGGTGACGAGCTGCGAAACTTGAATGCGTGTGATGAAATCCTTGTCGGATTGCGTCATGAGGTCGTTGTAGCGGCTCTGAACATTTAAGTCCATTAGCACAGGGTATAAGAGAATCGAACGCTGAGAATACAAACCATATGTGCGATTTTCGCGGCTTTCCGTCGCCGTTTACCTTCTTGTTTTTCAGCCTCCATAATTTTCCGCATTGCCTCCACGCGGAGCTGTTCCCTCTGAGCATCGGACACTTGCACCATACCCTGAGGCAGAGATTGTCCGTTAACGCCGTTCATGCCGGCAATATTTTGTAAGAACTCTTGTTGAGCGAGCTGGGCAAGCATACGCTGCTGTAGTTGCATTTGCGCTGCGTCTGTTGCTGTTGTGCCGAGTATGTTCGGGCTACCCTCACCGCGTGCTTTATTGACCATCTCATTTACCATGGCCAGACGCATCTGTTGAAGTTGGTCCATCGGTGAATCACGCCGCTGCTCAAGGAGTCCTGCTGCTGCTAGTTGTGCTTGTCGCTGTTGATCAGCTATGATCTGCCGTCGCAACTCATCAACATTTGTTGGTGCAGAAAGAAGCCTTTGACGACTTTCTTGCTCTTGATAGTCAAATTCTCCAGTGAAACGTTGCTGTTGCTGGTACTGCTGAGATGGTGCTCTGCTATGTGTCATACCTTGCTGAAGGCCGCGCTCACGCTCAGCGGTCCTTTGATGCATGAACTCAACTGTGTCGATGGGCGTATGCGTGCGTTTCCGACCCTCCATATGCATAAGTGCAGGGTCCTTGTGATAACCACGCTGAGGCTCTTGGTTACGCACACTTTCAGCCTCTTGCACCAGAAATGCCTGCTGTGGATAAGCGTCGAATCTGGACTGCGACGCCTGATAGCTGGCTTGCGGAGCATTGTGAGGCAACCTCTGGTGTACAGACGGTGATTGTGAACGCATACGCGGCGGCTTCATGAGCTGTTGCTGTTGCTGTAATTGTTGCTGAAGTAGCTGTTGTTGCTGTTGAAGCAAAAGCTGTTGTTCCTGGAGCTTTATCTCACGAGCTCGCTGGGTCTGTGCACGCATTTCTGCTTCGATCTCTGCGAGACTGCGCGTACCCGGGGCGGAGTAGTCAACCATCCCATCCGTCCGTGTTTGGTTCTGTGGCACATTAGCGGCTGACGGATATTGCTGAACAAGCGCTGGTGACTGCGTTTGTTGACGGACAGCATTACTTGCGGAAGGACGTGTCCCAGAAATGCTCGTTGACGCTTGGTGACTAAGGACGGAACCAGCCCTGCGTCCAATGCTGCTTGACGTGCGCAGAACGGAGAACGGGGACTTGTCATCCCAGATGGACTCGCGGGACGTGTGCGTGGGGCGCGCTGGAGTCTCAGGTCAGACGAGTCGAAATGGCAGCAGCGGATGCAACGCACCTTGCTGAGATGACTTTGATACCTCGGCTGGCAACTGCGTCTGCATGTGTGATTCATGGATGTGTGTTAGACCAGCAGTTGTGACAGAATCCTGCTTTGGACGGCGCTCTAGATCCGGAAGCGCATGTGCAGTGAAGTCGAAGTCCTTGCCTGAGGAGAGGCCGGGTAGTAGTGAGACGATGTTCGAACTCGTCAGGGATGCGGATTCAGTGACTTACCGACGGGTCCAGTGCCGCCGAAGGTCTCGTCATTCAGTTCGTCTCCGCCTTCCTGGAGTGCATGGCCAAGTCCATCGTAGTCATCCTGACCCCAATTGTAGACTGCGATATCTTCGTCAGCCCTCGTCTCGCCTGACAGGAACCGCCGCTTCTCCTCCTCGATAGGATTGTTCGTTTCGAGCCCGAAGAAAGACATGAATGCGCCCGAGCCCCTTGACCACGGGTATCACAGCCTGCCTTCTGTGGCTTTTACTTCCCAGTTCAGCTTGTCGATAGAAACTCGGAGGGTGGCCGTTGCCGCAACGTACCTCTTAATCCAAATTTTCAATACAAATCGACAGCTTTCTCGGATGGTAGAAGTTGATAGAAAGTCGTTGAACAAGAAAAGTTGGATGGGTTGCTGCTTGATGCCGCCGCAGAGGACGCAAGTTGCACAAGCGGAAAGTGTGACAAAATCGGCAAGAAAATCCATTTTTACTTTATTATTCCTCTTGTCTTGCTGAGTCACATTCGCGATAAAATGGATTGCCTATTCCGGGGCTTTGGTTACATTTCACACTCGCGCGAAGCAAAGTATGTATATTGTACGGTGCTTGCGGGCGTACCTTTCCGCCTCAGTTATCGATATAAATGGGGAAAATTAATATGCAAACATGAACTTCGCGTATGCATCCGTATCGCCAATTCAGTCGCCAATGTACTTCATCTCAACGTTCTTTCTTAAGTGTATCATTCATTACCCCAGACTATGAGAAGGTTCCCCGTACGTAAGTGACGTTTTACTATCAGAACGATCGTGCTGATGCTGAACTGATATGTGAAAGGAATGGGAACGGGGAGATTCGGCCATAGTGGCGGGTCCAGATGCGGCAGTGACGTAGGTCCAAATGAAGACTGATGTCCAGATCGGATCCGAGCAGAGCAGAATGTCGCGTTTGCTTTCAGTCGCGTCTTGCTCCTACTTAACCTCGTCCGTCTTGCCTCTACGCCGAGGCTCGCCACTCCTTCCGTTCTCCCTCATTTCGTCTCGCCTATGACTACAGTGAATGTGCTCGACATGGCTGAGGCCGCTATCTCTGCTGCAGTCCATGGCCATGACCCTGTCAAAGCAGTCGCTACAGCCAAGGAGAATGCCAGTGGCGAACGGGTGGCATCGCCCACAATCAAAATTCCACCCCGGGATTTCAATGCGCCTAATGACTTGAAGACGCCCAAGACGCCCGCTGATGAGGGCATCGAGTTCTTCGAGTCCGCCGTCGTCCCTGGTGAAGCTCCAATCCAGGTCTATGAGCTCAAGCTGGATTCCGATGGCGGTCCTAGCAAGGACAAGTCGGTATGTGCATTTATGATATATATGTCCAAAATCCTCAGTTAATGGAGTTTTCTGCGCAATCGTGTTCAACCCCTGACTAACTTTAACTCCTAGTACATCCGGCTTCCGCCACCGTACATACCATACGTCCTGCGAATCAGCCTGGATGCGGGAACGCCTGCTTCGAGGAACGGAGTCTTCAAGACTAACTTCCCTATAGACGGAGGGGTTTTTGACCGCAACCGATTTGCAGAGCGAAAGTGCGTCTTCTTGAGCTCGGAAGCTGCATATATGCATTCTACTCATCATGCTATTATAGGCTCCCGACGAACGTATCAAAGCCTATTCAAATAGATTTACCTATCTCCCATGGAGGTGCCTTCGCGTACTGGGTAGAGTTCGATGGACATGACGGTGAACGCGAGACAGGAAGAGAGGGCTACTTCAACATTGACCCGGCTTTGCAGATCCGGAAGCGCTCGCCCATCCTTTCCGAAGAGTTGGTCCCGATCCCAGCTGAATCTGGAGGGGCATCTGTTGAAGGGACAATTGTGAATTTATCCTTGGACGGACTTGTCATCTTGACTGTAGTATCGAAATGGATGGGGACACTGGACGAATGGAGGCCTCATTTGCAGGAGGCTTCAGAGAGAGGCTACAATATGCTACACTTCACTCCGCTGCAACAACGTGGAGTAAGCCAGAGTCCGTACTCGCTTGCAGACTTCATGTCTTACGACTCGGAGCTTTTTGAGCCTGGATGGACGGGTTCCGACGAGGACAAGACGAAACGCGTCGAGGACATCCTGCAAGTTGCGAGAGAAGAGTATGGCATACTAAGCATGACAGATGTCGTCCTTAACCATGCGGCGAACAACAGTCCTTGGTTGCTGGAACACCCGGAAGCTGGTACGAATTCCCCGTCTAGGTTATTTTGTTGCGGCTGAGAAATCTTCCGTCCTTTAGGTTACAGTCCCTCCAACACCCCTCACCTTACGCCAGCCTTAGAGCTCGACGATGCAATGGTCGATTTCTCTATGTCGTTATCAGCCAAGGGCTTGCCCACTAGGGTCGATTCGAATGGCGACATCGAAATGCTCATCAACGCCTTTCACCAGGAACTCAATGCTCTAAATTTCTGGCAATACTACGTGCTGGATGTCAAAAAGGAGAGGGAATCTGTCAAGGCTGCTCTTGCGGCCGCACCTACCTGGAATGGACCGGACATTGCAAGGAAAACCGTCGCAGAACTGGCCGACTTCATCCGCGCTAACGGAGAGCTTGATGAAAGCAAGAAGTTTCATACTCGCTATGCCGTAACGGTGGATCCACAATATGCAGCTGGTTTGGTCAAGGCAGCCTTTACCGAGCTTGAGGATGAAGAAGCTCTGGCCGATGCCTGGGTAAGAGTTGTTGATGTCCTCAACGTTCCGTTATACCGAGAATGGGAAGAAGATACACGTGTTGCGTTGGAAAACATGAAGAATCGACTCGATTACACAAGACTCGCTAGTCATGGTCCGAAACTGGGAGAAATAACGGAAGAGTAAGTTTCTATCCATTTCATACCTTACACTCTGTTTATTCTCGTATTTCTGATTATTCTCGTATTAATTCGCAGATTACCTCTCGTAGACACATACTTTACACGCCTTAAGGTAGACAAATATGACCCACAAGTGCACGCCGTAGCGAATAATGGATGGATATGGGATGCTGACCCGTTACAAAACTTTGCATTGAAGCCATCGAAGGCCTACCTTCGCCGGGAAGTGATTGCCTGGGGCGATTGTGTTAAACTTCGTTATGGTGAAGGGCCTGAAGACAATCCTTGGCTTTGGGAGCATATGACACATTACGTGCAAAGTCTTGCAGCTGCATTCGACGGTTTTCGAATAGACAATTGCCATTCAACGCCATTGCATGTGGGTGTCACACTTCTTGACGCTGCCCGAGTCGTAAATCCCGACCTATATGTTTGTGCGGAGTTGTTCACGGGTAGCGAAGATACAGATACGTATTTCGTGAGCCGACTCGGTATCAACAGCTTGATCCGGGAGGCGTACAATGGTCACGACCCAAAAGAATTCTCCAGACTCTTGTATAGATATGGAGTCGGCAAGCCGATTGGCAAGTACCTTCCTCGAACTTATGGACCTTTCAATGACTAACGGTTTCTGAAGGTTCGATGGACGCTGCGTGTCTCACAAGTACCGACGAACTTCCTCCACCGACAGGGAAAGGACCGAGTCGACAGTGTATAGTCACTCCACTTCAGGGCTCTGTTCCACATGCAGTGATGTTTGATCTGACTCATGATAATGAAACGCCTATGTTCAAGCGTAGCGCCGAAGATGCACTTTCTACCGGTGCTCTCGTAACATTCTCGTACTCGGGAATTGGGTCCGTCAAGGGATTTGACGACTTGTACCCGAAGCACCTGAACATCGTTGGCGAGATGCGGAAGTACGCGTTGGACGGCTCCAATGGGATTAGTTCCATGAAGCGCGTATTCAATCATTTGCATACAGAGATGATGATTGAAGGCTTCAGTGAGGGCCACGTACACCAAGAGAATGATGTACGTCGAATCACTCTTTCTTGAGTTTTACGAGTCTGATGTTTTTTGCATAGTACATTGTCTTGCACCGAGTTCAGCCTCATACTCAAAAAGGTTATTTGCTTGTAGCGCATACAGCCTTCTCCAAAGGATCTAAGGATCGAGGATGGAGTACGTTCCTCGTTCACTGATTGCACGAATGCTTACTTACCTGAAGCTATCGTCTTTCCAGTCGAGCCGATTAAACTCAGGAGGACTAAGGCTAAATTTATCCTTGGTTCAGCCATAGATATCACTTCCTACGAAGTTGCGGATGAGAAGTTGCTGCGTGGACTCCCTTCATCCCTAATTAGCCTCGATCCGGTACAACCGCACGAGTCTTCGGACCACGAAGGATCGTATTCGGAAATTATTGTTCCGGACTACTTCCCTCCAGGCAGTGTCATGCTGTTTGAGACAGAACTGGAGGGCATTGATGCAGAGCTTGACTCCTTCTGTGCCTTAGGAGCTGAGGAGGCGTTCGCAGATCTTGACTTCATAGACCTTAATATCATTTTGCATCGTGCAGAAGGCGAAGAATTGGACGCGACTGACGGTGCTATTGCTGCTTATGACGTGCCGGGAATGGGCAAGCTGGCATACTGCGGCTTGGAGGGCTGGATGCATTCTCTAAGACATATCATGAAACATAATGATCTGGGCCATCCACTCTGTGGAAATTTGCGAGATGGGTCTTGGAGTATGGACTATATTCACGGGCGCTTAGTAAGGTGAGTCTACACACCGCTTTCCCAACTCTTAATTCCGAGTAATATTGCGCTTTTAGGCAAGCTGAGATTTTACCGCGACTAGCGAATCCAGCTGCTTGGTTTAAGGAGAAGTTTGACAAAATTAGGACAGGCATTCCGCCTTTCCTGCGTCCGAAGTTCTTCGCCATCGTAATATCCACAGCATACAAGGCGGCTCGTCGCGCTGTTGTTGAGCAGTGTTCCGAGTTCGTCGCATCTGGACATGACCTCACACAAGATCTGGCGTTATGTTCCGTACAAATGTACGGCCTCGTGAAGTCGGCGTCACTTGATCCCGGCAAGCCCGTACCTTCCTTAGCCGCTGGTCTGCCCCACTTTGCCGCTGGTTGGGCAAGAACTTGGGGAAGGGATGTATTCATTTCCTTGAGGGGACTGTTTTTGACGACGGGAAACTTTGAGGGAGCGAAATCGCATATTCTGGCATTCGCATCGACCCTTAAACACGGTCTGATTCCGAACCTTCTTGACTCAGTCAGAAGTCCGAGGTACAATTCTCGTGACTCTCCGTGGTGGATGCTCCAAAATATTCAAGACTACGTACAGTTCGCACCCGATGGGCTGTCACTTCTAAACGAGTCAGTTAAGAGGAGGTTCCCGAAGGATGATTCGTTTGTGCCGTGGAATGACCCGAAAGCGTACGCATACTCGAGTACAGTCGCGGAGATTATCCAGGAAATCTTACAACGGCACGCTAATGGAATACACTTCCGGGAGTACAATGCCGGTCCTAACCTTGACGTACAGATGCGTGACGAAGGTTTCAATATTGACGTTGCTGTAGACTGGTCGACGGGATTTGTTCACGGTGGAAACAGGTACAACTGCGGTACATGGATGGACAAGATGGGAGAATCGGTGAAAGCAGGTACGAAAGGTACACCTGGTACGCCACGAGATGGTGCACCGGTGGAGATTACGGGACTCGTCGCAAGTACGGTCCGGTGGCTCCATGAACTTTCCGAGGTGAACAAATTCCCGTTTAAAGGCGTTGAAGCCGAAAGTAAGTAAATAAATTCCGTTGTTTGATCGCGGCTAAACGCATTCCAGTTGATGGGACACGTCGTCTCGTCACTTACAAGGAATGGGCTGATCTTATCAGAACCAATTTCGAGACACACTACTACGTCCCTGCTGGTAAGCAATAGTCATTTGTCTTAGATGACTGTCGCACTGAAGTCTGCCGTAGCTGCCGAGGACGATGCGAAATACCATGTAGACCCCAATATCATAAACCGTCGCGGAATTTACAAGGACGTCTTCGGCTCTGGAGAAGGGAGGGAATGGTCAGACTATCAATTACGGTGCAACTTCCCGATTGCTATGGCTGTTGCTCCTGAGCTATTTGATCCCGATGACGCCTTGGCCGCTCTTAAACTAGTGGATAAGGTCCTTCGGAGTCCGTTAGGGATGAAGACTCTTGACCCGATGGATTCTCAATACAGACCGAATTATGACAACTCGAATGACTCAGACGATCCAAGTATTGCCAAAGGTCTCAACTATCATAACGGGCCGGAGTGGGGATGGCCACTCGGTTACTTCTTGCGTGCATACTTATACTTCGACACTTTTGTCGGAGCAGGAAAGGAGGTATGCCGTACTTGCAAAGAATGCAGAATGTATTTACTAATGTCCGTTTCTGTAGGACAAGAATGTCACCCTTCATCGCCTGCACAGGTACCTTTTACCAACTAGACTTCACATACAGAACGATCGATGGAGAGGTATTCCGGAGCTGACTAATGAGAATGGATCGTTCTGCTACGACTCATGTGCTACACAAGCATGGAGCGCAAGTACATTGCTGGACTTCCTTGAGGACGCGCATCAAATTAGTAATGAAGACTGACCCACCGAAGACTCGTTCTCTGTAAACGTGTTGTTTCTTGGACATTGACTTCCGTATGACCTGCTTGGAGTTTTGGATTTGTATAAATCATCGCACGTACACGAGGGGTCGAAGATACATTTGAAAGCATGGACAGTTGTAGATACATAATCATCTTCGTTCGACCGCTATATACATGGATTATCGAATATACCGTAGATGACCGTTACGAATACACATTTGAATCTAACATATCAGGGACGACTGGTGCTTGCCTCTAGGAATAACCCAAGCGCCACTATTCCCGCGTACCTTTCAAATTCTCTTCATCTTCTATTTGTCAATCACATGTCGACATTGACGGTGGGCGTCCCGAGAAGTTCTAGCAAAAATCAATTCACGAATCTCGTCCTCAGTAATTCTTGAGCGGTGAACCTCTCTACTTTTCATTCAGTTGTTGAATCAGGGGATCATCAGAACAGTATTTTACAATGATATATGACAGGCATTCATCAAAATGGAAAAACGTCTCAAAGATTTTGAGCCTTTGTAGGTCCAGAGATGTCTTGCGGGGAAAGAGGTCGCCAAGCAGCTGTTGCTATCTCTTCGCTCTCCGTTAAAGATCCGGGTTTATTTTAGTTCTGATTGACACCTTGCTTGTTGCCAGACGATCGAGTAGGGTGGATGGATGTTCCTGGGGCCTGATTTTCTGACATATATTGAATATTCACTTCAAAAGGCTGATTGCAGGGCGGGGCAGATTGGGTGTAGCAGCTTCGGAGTCTGTCGGTGAGGTAGTAATCTTCATTATCGTCAGCAAGCGCTACGATGATGACTTTAGGAGGTTGTATTTCGGCAACATGACTGCGGGGTTTTTCGAAGTTGCCTACATTACTGTGGTGAGACTTCGGATGGCACAGTTCACCGAGTTGACCTGCGGATGGCGCGTTTTGTTGGTCATGCATGTATGCTCGCGGACGGGGAGGTCGGCAAAGGTGGCTGTTGTTGGATGCATCGCCATCAGAATAATTTCAAATCCAGATGATCGGCCTAATACAGCGCCAAAATGGATTCGGGTCCGCGCCTCAAGGTCTTTTTTTCTTCTAGCAAGCTTCGACCCTTCGTGCAAAGGACCAATGGCTGCTGCCTCAGCTCGCGCCCATGGCCTCTTTTTTCAAACAATCAGCTTCTTTGGGAGGAATATGTCTATTGCGGAATATAGCTTGAAGATTTTATCTGTCAGCTATGACAGAGAACTCGTTGGAAGAGAAAGAATGAAGAGTAACATCATCCCACCATTGGATCTCCTTAAGCATCTCCCGTAGACCGGACGAAGTTGTTTCAAATCAACATGCGTAATCCCTCTGCGCCCAACGGCAAGACTCCCCCGATCAAAACGAAGACCTGTGCTGCTTTGTATACACAAAAATGTAGTTGTGGCTACGCAGGGGCTGGGGTCAATCGCGAAAGTTCAGACTTTTCAGGCTAATGCGAAACAGGACCGCGCTCAATTTAATTTTATTCCTCAACTAATTTGTTCTGAACAAACGGCCCTTTTGCGACACGGACCTGATTTCAGATTTGCCCTGTCCCTCTGCTGCCGTGAGCCTCACCTAATCTGGATAGCCCCATTCGTCTACGCTTTGGTATAAAGAGATGAAGCGAGACGCAGAGAGTTGATACTTTCATCGGGATAACTACTCTTCTACTTTTTGTTTTTGCAAGCCCCTTTCGTCGACTCCGCTAGAAGCGTTTCGTTCCACCAAAAGTCTCTTCGATCTTTACTGCGATTGACTTGACCATGGTCGTCTTTACTATCACTACCTTTACTTCGCTGCTCGCTGGTGCATCTGCGGTGCTCGCGGGCCCTCTTACTCCCAACAAGCGAGGAAACTGTGATGTTTCGTCCGCTTCGCCTGACCTTCCGTCTGGCCAGACGAACGTTACTGTCCCCTCTGGACAAACGGCACAGAAGATCGCGCTAGGCGTTGGCGTGCAGAACTATACGTGCAATGCTGGAGTTTATGTGTTCGTTCTATCCTTCTCGTTGTTGTGTACTCCTGCTTATGATGAGATGCGCATATTACAGCTCCGCAGGCGCCGTAGCCAATCTATACGACGTTTCCTGTCTGCACGACTCATCCCAATTCTCTCAACTCCCCACCATCGCATACGATATTTGGAACGGTGAACCTTCGAACGACCCTAATACTTTCTGCATTCAACAAATCGAGTCGCGCTTCCATGCACAAATCGACGTGTACGCGCAACACTACTTCCAGCCTAACCCTTCCGGCTCGGGCATTAGCCCAGTCTTCGACGCACGCGCGACATCGCAGAAGGGTGATCCCAATGCGTACGTACTCGTGAGCAAGTCCGGGGATTTGGCTGCACCGACGGGCAAGCAGGACGTCGATTGGTTGGAGCTTACGGCTGTACAGGGTGATTTGGCGAAGACCGTGTTGAGGATAGATACGAAGTATGGGCAACCGCCTGCTTCGGTACGTTTTTTTTTTAATCTTGGGATTCTTGGTCCATTGTACTGATTCATATCGGATGATAAGTGCGACGCTGGTTCCCCACCATTGAGTGTTAAATATGCTGCGTCGTATTGTACGTATTTTCTTACTTATATGAATTTGTTCATGGATCGGTACTGATACTACCTGACGCAGGGTTCTACGCCTAATCGTGCATCATCAATGCATTGAGTGATCGCCCTTCCTTAATTGTTTGTCTTGATTGTTTGTCTGGGTTTGCAGTATGGACTTTGATAATCTTCTCGGACTGTGTCCCGTATTCGTTTGCATGTTGTATACATACCCCAACTTCGTAATTCTCTTTCTTTCTCGGGTATATGTATGCTAGTTAATTAATCCAATGGCATTAAACTCTCCTTGAGCTATATTCTGTCATTCCATGACATTGACAGCCGTTGAGACTTTCATCAAAGTTCCCATTTCAAGCTCTCGTATACCTTTGAGTATCCGTCCCTGAAGAGTTTACGATGCCCTGTGATAATCTCCATCGAGTTCTCTGCGATCCGTCTCCATGCATCTGCGGTGCGTCGTTTACCCAATTGCCAACAAACGCTTGACTGTTGCACGAGTGCCCTTACGATAAAAGGATGATAGAATCCATGCTGGACGACCCTGACGTCCCCGCCTCCACTCTTCTCATTCCCTGCATCAGGAGCAGAGTCGTACTCAAACGAGAAGCCTAGCGAAGTGAGGTACCGAGCGTTCACCTTGAGCGCATCCTCTGTTGAATTAGGACCGAGATAGAGATAGCACGCAAAGAGATAGGCTAGTGGTTCGAGAAGAGGGAAGCGAGGCTGTTCGTATGTTGGATGAGTGAAGGTAGCTTCCAGTTGGTCACATATTTCCAAGACCTCCTTTACCACCTGGCGTACGACAGTCTCGTCTGGAGCATTTGATTGGTCCCGGCCTGCATCTGTGCGTAACGTCTCTGCAGGTGCACGTTCGCTTATTTCTTTCACCTTTTGTAAGAGGTCTACGCGTTGTTGACGTATTGCTGTCCCTTCTTTCTCCTCGATCTCGCAGAACTTGCAGGTACACGAGGTACCTGGTGTACGTCCAAGCACAGCACGTCGCTCCTCGAGCGGTAAGGTTGGATGTACATAAGCTATTGATATTGTTTCTCCGCCTGTGATATCACGGCATGCACGAAGGACGAGAACGTCACCTATAAAGCTGCGGCATGCGTTTGGAAGACAGGAATGAGCGAGGTGCGCTGTTGTGCCGAGAGGCCAGAGACCGAGGCCCTGTGCCGGGGGTTTACTGACTGGAACAACTGGATGGAGAACTGGGAATGGTTCAGCATACGTTTCGCGGATTGTGTCCAGAATATGACTAGATATTATGAGTTAGTAACTGCACCAGATCTGTACAGGGCAGCGTACATATCGACAATACTCTCCCCATCCACCTCTTGGGCCTGAGTATCATAGCTGATAGTATCATAAATCTTCAACCCTTTTGCTAGGGAATAGACGCTCTCCCTTAAGGTGGGATCATGCGAGACTCGGTCCACAACCTTTTGCGTCAGCTTCAAGCCTTCTCCTCTACCCAGGGTTCCCTTCACAGTATCATAGATCAGCATACTTTTCTCATCCTTCATTTCCGGGGGATAGAGAACAGCAACGGCCTTATGACATAAGAGCAGCTCTCCGGCTTTGATATCATTCTTTGCGGTGAGGAAGCCCTTGTCACATAGACCAATAGGACCCATGTAATCAGCAGCTTCAGCTCGGGGAGTGGGGTTTCTTGCTTCACTGATCAACAATACCCAGTCGTACTTGCCAAACTGTTGTTCAGCTAGCCTAATTTCCGTTTTCGCAAGAAGGACCTTCGCATCCTTGTTTTGCGGGAACGCAGATGTGAGTTGCTCTAAGAAGGTTTGTGCTTTGTCGTATCGGCTCAATGCGTACAACGCACGAGCGCCGCGAAAGAGGGCTTTCTCGTTTGGCTGGTCTCCAGGCGCATTGATGATTTCTTCAGCGTCTGCGACAGCTTTCGCATATGAGCCTAATAATAGGTGGGACTGCGAACGATTGAGTAGAATTGAAGTTTTGAGCGCCTGGGATGGATCTCGGCGAAGTGCAGCGGTGTATCTTTACTCAAAACCTCTGTTAGAATGCTTGCCGTGAATAAAATATACTGAGAATGGAAACATACTTGCATATAGCTTCTCTGTACAGACCCTTCTTGAAGCATTCGTTCCCCTCATCTTTCAGTTTCTCGCTTGGCGAGCAGGGAAGATCATCCGGGAACGTCGTTCGCCAGTTTTCCGGATAGTGCGGATCTCCTTCTGAGAGGTAGACCAAGTCTGAAGGGTGATCGACTCTAACCCCACTCGTATCTTCCATAGCGGCTTCACAATACGGTTCCTTAATAGCCAGAGGAACTCCGAACGGAAGTACATTGCGCGCATCGGTGTACTCGACATTGTACACACGTAAGTTATGCACAGCGCCGTGTTCGTCCTCGATAACTGCACATAACGCACCCTCAACAACACACGGCTGAGCGATCGCACGAACGACCAATACGCGTCCGCGCATCACTTCGCACCATCGTAATTCCCCAAGCGCGATCTTTTTGAGTTCCGCTAATGGCGTTCGCGACGCAGGCGAGCGATTGAACAAGTATGATATCAATGGTGCCTCGCCGTCGGCTGAACTACTCTGTACACCCTCAGTTGCTAGAAACGCTTCGTGTTTGCCTAGGACAGCACTCCGTGATTTGGGTGGGATGACAGTGCGTCCACGGATAGTAGCGAGATGGTCGAGGATCCGTTTGCCATATTCAACGACTGGCGCGAATTCTGGACGGTTGGCAAGGTCATCTGTTTGCTGCATTTATCACAAAATATTTTAAACAACCCGAGAACGAAGAATGAAGAGATTGTGTTTGCCGGCGTAATGGAATAACGTGAGTACCATTTGCAGTACAGGTCATGGTGCGTGTGAGAAATGCGTCAGCGCTTGGTGGGCGTCTAATATTTTTAGCTTGAAATTACTCCAAGTAGTACTCTACAAATAAATACATATAATAATTTACTGAGTAAACACACGCCTAACACTGAAATATACCGCCATTAGATCCCTCTAAAGCTCGTATTCATCAGCGTTCAAAATGAGTGTCATAAAGAACCGAATCATCTCGAGAAAATTGTCGATAGCAAATGCTTGAAAGAAATCAGATTCGGATCGTCTGTGTAGAGAGGTTCAGAAAACAGCTTACATTCATTGACAGTGTGTATTCCACCAGGGACCTTGTTCTCAAGCCTCATGTCCTGGTGATTATACCGGAAGATATGCCTCGTAAGATTCCAATAAGAGCAGGTGTCTGTAAAAGCAAATAGCATTAGGCTCTTTTCTGGAGGTGCTTGGAGTTTAGAAGACAAACCTGTATTCCCAGAAATTATTCCTGGTGCAATCTTTATTTCATCTCTATTCGAGTACGACCGATGTGAAGCATACGTTGAGCGTATCGTTCCGGATAGTAATCTATAAGGAGCCGCATCCGTAGGCGTTACTGGTGCTGGTTCGAGCGCATAATCCCACATAGTCGAGAGTGCAACTGAACCGCTAGAACCATTGAAGAAGGTCTCGCCGAATGCGTTAAGCGTCAAGTCAAACTTCTTGACAAGTTCGATAATGACGTTCGTATCGCGATGCTTGACAGCATGCGATGAGCTAAGGTAGATTGCGAATGCGATAAAAGTAAGCGTTTCGTCGAACACGAGGAAGTATAGAAGAAGGGTACCTTTGTGTTGCAATACGGTGATTAATAACCGCCCATGCTTGTTCAGGGAGCGCATTAACTTTGACACCACCCTGGACAAGGTCAATCGCCTGCGTTGTGGATATTGAACTACAGAGTTCTGGATAATCTTCCACGAGTTTTTCAAGAGCACGAAGCGCCCTATCCGACTTGGTCGACTTTATAATGGCGTTACGTAGTTTGCTGTCCATTGAAGGTGCATGCGCCGCCATACATTGCATCATACCGTAGACAGGGCTGCTACGATCAATATGCACTTTCATTGGGTTTGCTTCATACGTGACGAGGAGAGCAGCAAGCATACCGATTCCCTGCAAGAGAATTTTAAGCAATGTCTCCCGGCTCAATTGAAACAGCTTACCGTGTGTGTAGGTGGAGCACTGGAAAGACCACCGGGAGTTGAAACCTCAATCCATGTATCCATGTATCCTTTCTCTGCAATAGCGGGGATAGCGAATAGGGCACCGTGCTGCTCAGAGAAACCGTCTGCAAACCGTTAGATTATGTTACAAAGCTAAAGATCGAACACGTACCTCCTTCATCAACGAGCATAGCAAATGAGTCATGGCCAAATGTTGCTTCTAGGTGTTTGTTAAGTTCATGGGCTCCCTATCACCATCTTTAGGCCCACAATACACAAACCATTGAAGGACAAACTGACAAACAGTCCAGAAGCTTCTTCATCAAAGCCAAATGTAAGAACGATCTTACGGCTTGGACGGAAGTTGATACTGAGAAGAGTTTCGATCGTCATCCTGCGCGATTCTAATAAGGAAGCTGTTTAAGCGAAGGTCAACAGAACTACATACATAATACCAATAAGACCATTCTTATCGTCTACACTTCCCCGGCCCCAAATTCTTTCACCTTAGAATAGTTCTTAGTGAAAAGAGAGGAGATTAGGGGAAGAAGTGCAATACTATCATACAATCCAGAGAATGGAGGATGAACCCATTCACCAACGGTTGTTGGATCAACAGGAACAACATCTAGTCTGCGTTCAGCACGAACGAGATTCATAAAGTAAACCATAACAGACCTTGGTGAGCGGCGAGAAGGAGCGGTTTGAGTGAAGGATCTGATCCGTCCCATTCGTAGATAAGACCGTATGTATTCACTGCGGAGACCACTCAGACATGCAAAGTATACCAGATGACATACGTCCTTGCCTTTAGTCCGTTTGAGATTAGAGTGACTATCTGAACTCAGCAAATGACGTATGCTTCAAATGACCAACGCAACTTACATGAGAGGGAATGTCCTCTCCAGATACTCGTGAAAAGGCGCAAACTTCTCCCAACGAGGATCATCATCTACCGGACCCATATCATCAAAAGCTTCCGTTCTTATTGATAGACCTTTATGAATCTCCATTTAAGCATGCGGTGCAGAAACAACTCACGGAATTCGGACAGCACCACCAAGCCAATCAGCAGCTTTACTCTTAAACTCCTCTGTACCGAGACGCTCGCTGAAAGTATCCCATATTGCTCTGTTCTTTTCAGGAAGAAGCTCGTCGGGTTGTGGACAGAGGTCTTGTGGCGGATCTAGAAGTAGTCCAGATCGAATGCACTCAAGGACCGAAGGAACTCTTAGTATATTCCAACCGATTCCAAACGAATCTTGAGATATGTCTTCGTAAAGTTGAATGGCATGGAGTCCAACGAAGATGCCAGCAAGGCCCACGCATAAGAAAGCGATTCGTTCCCAGGTCTTGCGTGTGGATGGTACGTTCTCCGGGATTCGTGAATGTGGCTGGCCTCCCGAGCCGTGCTGACCTCCCTCTGCACTGCTCATTGCATATATCTCTTGAATGTAAATGTCAAAAGGACACTCGAAGGCAGACTTGGTGTGGCGAACATCTTCTCTTCTTCACCGCTTGAGTAAAGCTGGTTAACCGGAAGTATCCAATCTGACCAGTGATACCCAAATTAGGACTGCCGATCCAGATGAGATAAAGGCAGATGATCTACAGACATTTCCCTTTCTTCGAGTGTAGTTAACAGGATAGGAACTGTCGTATACAATGCAATGGTGGTATGTCGGGTTCACTTCTTGTTGTGTAAATAGGAAGAGGAAGAGGAAAGGATACATAGAACTATCAAAGTGGTTTGTGGTAAACTCCAATACTAATTGTAATTTGACAAAAACATGACTTGTACTATGTTGTACAATACAAGAAATACTCAAGCGGAGAAAGCATTGCATTCGACAAAGATTATTCACTAGTTTTACATCCGCAATATCCAAGAAAGTCTTCATCCTAAATCGCGCCTGCATCTCAGAGCTCATACTCATCTGCATTCAAAATTAGCGTCGAGAAGAAGCGGATCATTTCCAGGAAATCATCAACGACAATCACTGGCCAAGGTTCGTAAGTCGAAGGAGTACGTTAACAACTAAACAACTAGAAAGTCATATACCTTCATTGACCGTATGTACACCACCACCAACTCGTCCACCAGCAAACATGTTGTGGTTGTGATTGTAACGGAAGATGTGTTTGGTAAGATTCCAGTAGTAGCGTGTGTCTGCAACAAAAAGCGATCCATCAAACTTTGAATTTGACATCATTTCAAAAACCTAGTTACCAGTATTTCCTGTCATTATCCCTGGTGCAATCTTGATATCTTCGTCATGATTCACAGCGTATGCCGATCGAATTGTTCCCGACAAGAGCTTGTACGGAGCCGCATCTATTGGAGTCACTGGAGCTGGCTCAAGCGCTGTTCCCCATGCATCCGACAGCGTGAGCGATCCACTCCCGCCAGAAAGCAGGGTTTGACCGAAGGCGTTGTATGTGAGATTAAACTTCTCTGCTAGCTCGACGATAACTTTCGTGTCGCGCTCCTTGACGGCTTCAACAGAACTTATTCGGAATTAGGATGAACGGTATATAGGTACTACGGGGAGTGCATACGCACCCCTGAGTTGCAATACGGTGATTAATCACAGCCCAGGCCTGTTCAGGTAGTGCATTCGTCTTGACACCTCCCTGGATAAGGTCAATCGCCTGAGTCGTACCAACGAAACTCCTCAAAGCAAGGTCATCCTCGATAATACCCTCGAGCTTGTGCAGGGTTTTATCGGAGTTCGTCGATTTAAGGATTATCTTGCGGAGTGATTTATCCATTGACGGTGCGTGCTCAGCCAAGCATTGCATCATACCGTAGATAGGCGTCGTGCGATCGATAGTTGGCTTCATTGGATTTGACTCGTATGCAACGAGGAGAGAGGATAAGATACCGATGCTCTGCAGACGCAAATTGATGGACACATGTTAGTTTTATAGAAGAATCACTTACAGTGTGAGACGGAGGAATGCTCGAATGTCCTCCAGGAGTGGAGACCTCTACGCGTGTATCAATGTACCCTTTCTCACCGATAGCAGGAACTGCGAAGATACCGCCGAACTGTTCACTGTATCCTCCTAGCGATCAATGAGTAACAAGAATAGGAAGATATGCTGCGGTACAAACCGCCTTCGTCGACGAGCATAGCGAACGCATCTTCGCCATAGGTGGATTCCAAGTATTTACCGATCTCATGAGCGCCCTAGAGGAGAATAAACGAGGTTCGAGTTAGCCTCGGTGTGTAGAATGCTGAAGGTGGATATGCGTACATGAAGACCAGACGTTTCTTCGTCAAAGCCAGACGCAAGAACGACCTTGCGGGTTGGTTGGAAATCGGCTTTCACGAGGGTCTCAATCGTTGACCTACGCAAATTCATGTAAGATGTCATCAATGGTAAGTACAGGATGCGTACATAATACCGATGAGTCCGCTCTTGTCGTCGTTACTACCGCGACCCCAAATCCTCTCACCTAAACAGAGTTAAAAGAAGCCCAGTAGTTGGCAGGAATGAAATTGTTATACCATCATAGAACCCAGAGAATGGTGGATGCTCCCATTCATCAACAGTTCTTGGATCGACGGGTACAACGTCTGAACTGTAATTAACAATACCTATTCACTGATAAAATGTATTACGATACCTTGATGGGCGGCTAAGAGCAAAGGCTTGAGCGATGGATCCGAGCCTTCCCATTCATATACCAGGCCATATGTATTGACTAGGTACTCCGTTTAGTAACTAAAGTAATAATTCTTGTAAAGGTGGTCTTGTACCTTTTGTTAGGCTCAGCTTCGAATGACTTATTTGAACCAAATTCAATGAAAATTTGAGCGAGTGCAGGACACGGAAACTGACATGAGAGGGAAAGACTCCTCCAGGTACTCGTGGAATGGCGCAAATGCTTCCCAGCGAGGATCGACGCCTACGGGATCCATCTTGTCAAAAGACGGGGTCCTAAAAGGCATCACCGTTAATATTAGGTGTGTGTAATATCAGAGACAGCACTTACGGAATTTTAACAGAACCGCTGAGCCAGTTGATAGCCTTCGTTTTGAACTCATCTGTACTGAGTTGAGAATTGAAGGCATCCCATACTGCCTTGTTCCTAACGGGGGAGAGCTCATCAGCCTGAGGACAGAGGTCTTGTGCCTGTTTGGAAATATCCAAAATCCCTGTTTGGTCAAGAGCATCCCAAATGCCATTGACATTACCTCCACAGACATGCCCGTGGAGGCGCAATAGACCTTTAAACCCGACTAAAAGCCCAACCAGACCGGTACACAATAGAACGGCTCGACCTAAGTTCTTTCGTCTACGATTTGCATCCGAATCGTAAGCGGATGACGCAGCGGAAGGCAGGGACATCTCCGAATGCCGTTTGTCCATCTTTAGACTATCAACGGTTGGATGATGATAGTCAAAGAAAGAGGAAAGAAGCGGGGCTTCTCGTGAGATTTGATTATGTGCATTCTGTCTGTCTCCACACTTGTTCTTCGGAACCGCCGTCTTTTGCCGTGATGTGATGATCGACGCACCTAATGCGGAAGAGCAGTGCGAGATTTATTCGCGGTGGTGAAGTTACGGGTTTCCGCGATCTATCCCCAACCTACTCTCTTGCCTCCACTCCAGCTATGGCCCAGGTCAAGGAAAAAGTCTGTTTGATGTACGTCGATGGTAGATTCATTAAAAGTCTGTAGCTAAGATGTTCCAATTACTCTGTGTAGTGTTCACGATGGTTGGGGAATCGCGCCAGAGAAACATATGAAGGGCGATGCCATTGACGCTGGCACAACGACAAACATGGATACTATCTCAAAAGATCACAGTCATCGCCAACTTTGTGCGCATGGAATTGCTGTCGGGCTTAATGAAGGTCTTATGGGTAACTCGGAAGTCGGGTGAGTATATGCGCGTTCTGCACTTGCATGCATTTGCTAATTCGCCACATTATTTATACGTCAGACATTTGAACATCGGTGCAGGGCGCATCGTGTGGCAAGATATCGTACGCATCGACCAATCGATAAAGAAGCGTCAGTTCCACAAGACGGACCAGATCCTCGACGCTTGCAAACGTGCCAAGGAGGGTAACGGCCGCTTGCATCTACTCGGACTTGTAAGCTCGCATAAATACCGTGGCGGCTTCACGTTTTCACTGACTTATTGCCATAGATATCCGATGGGGGTGTACACTCACATATTAGACATTTGTTCGCTTTGTTAGAGACTGCGAAAGAGCAGGGCGTACCAAAAACCTTTGTGCACTTCTTTGGTGACGGACGCGACACTGCACCAGAATCTAGTGCCGGTTATGCGAAGCAGCTCAAGGAGTTTCTCGAGAAAGAGCAATATGGTGAATTTTCAACGATAATCGGGCGCTACTATGCTATGGACCGGGACAAGCGATGGGAACGCATCAAGATTGCTGTTGATGGCTTGGTCAGAGGTGAAGGCGAGAAAGCCGAAGATCCAGTCCAGGCAATCGAGGACCGATACAAGAAGGGTGAAACCGACGAATTCTTGAAGCCTATTATTATCAGTGATGAAGGGAGAATCAAAGGTACACTAAAAGGATTCCCGGTTTCATATTCTTCAATGCTGAGTTCATTGCTTTCTAGACGGCGACACCCTTTTCTTCTTCAACTATCGGTCTGATCGTATGCGCGAGATTGTCACTGTGTTTGGTCTTGATGAGAAGCCTTTGGAAGTCGATGTACCAAAAGATCTCGTTAGTCTTTAATTGCTTCTCTCGCTCTACATTTCGCTTAAAGTAATTAAAAAGGGTATCACGACGATGTCGCGTTACAACGTCGATTTCCCGTTCCCAGTCGCCTTCCCTCCACAGGCAATGACAGACGTATTGGCAGAAACACTTTCGAAACAAGGCGCCAAGCAGGCACACGTTGCAGAAACAGAGAAATACGCTCACGTTACGTTCTTCTTCAACGGTGGTGTAGAGAAGCAGTTCGAGAACGAGGAGCGACACATGATTCCATCTCCGAAAGTTCCGACTTACGACAAGCAGCCCGAGATGAGCGTTCAGGGCGTCGCGGACAAGGTTGCTGAGCTTGTGAAGAAAAAGGAACATGAATTCATCATGTGCAACTTTGCTCCGCCAGACATGGTTGGTCATACTGGTGTGTATGAAGCAGCTGTGGAAGCGATCACTGCAACGGATGCGGCAGTTGGTACGGTGTACAAGGCCTGTCAGGAAGCGGGATATATTCTGCTCATCACAGCAGACCACGGAAACGCGGAACAGATGATCAACCCTGAGACTGGCGAGCCGCATACCGCGCATACTACGAATAAGGTCCCGTTCATTATGACTGGCGAACCGGAGAAATACGGATTCGTTGAGGACAAGGAGGGTGAAGATGAAGAGGCTGGAGCACTTTGTGATGTCGCCCCGACTATCCTGGATTTGATGGGTTTGGAGAAACCACAGGGTAAACGTCCTTTCGTTGTTATTGCGATTCAGATTCTGACTTAGTTGTTTGAAATTGTAGATATGACTGGCCGATCTCTCCTGGTCCGCAAGCCATTGAACTAATTGTTTTGGGTGTAGAGCATTGTGGATGTAGAGGAATAATTGCTGTAGAACAGATGTAGCAGTATTCAATGTATCGGCAGTGGAAGTAGATAAGTAGAAGCAAGTCGGACCCTACTTAATCAATAGTTTTCAAGTTTCTTCAGTCCTTTGATTTTGTGTAAATCGCCTAAGTGATAAAAGGTGAGCAGTGGGTTATCGTGAGAACGGAATGCTGAATATGGTCGAGGCGCGGTGCCGCCTCCGGCACGAAAGTGTCCGCAGCGATTCGTCTGCTCTCCTCTAGCCTCTCCGCTCGTCCACGTACTACAGTCCACGACAAGTCATAATGACCACCGAAGTGCCCTACGCAGCTGACGCCGAACAATCATTATCCTACGATGAGCTCGAGGTATGTTAACTGATTCTATTGGATCTGGTTGACTGAAGTTGGTTTGGGTTTGTTGACGTATTCATACTCCTAGGTGCTAAGACTGCAATACGAGAAGGAGACCGAAGCGGGACACGTCACTGTGCAAAGCAAGTTCAATTACGCTTGGGGACTTGTGAAGAGCCCTAAGTATGAGGATCAGGTGTATGGTGTTAAGTTGTTGCAGGGTGAGTTATTCATTCTCATTTCGAACTGGTTTTCGTGTCTTCTATTTGTTTCGGCCTGCGCACCTTATGTTGCATCTCCTTTATTTACTTTTGTGTTTGCTGTTTTACTAATGAGTGTTCCATATGATAGAGATATACAGAGCGGAGCCTGCACGAAGGCGGGAGTGTTTGTACTACCTCGCTTTAGGACAGTACAAGATGGGGAACTACGAGGAGGCGAAACGATTTAATGGTTTGTCTTGCCTCATTTGCTCTACTTCTTTTTTCTTTTTTATTGCTATACACTAACTAATCGTCGGACGTGGTGTTAGGTTTATTGCTTGACAAAGAACCGCACAACATGCAAGCCCAGAGTCTCGCCGAGTTGATAGACCAGAAGATGACACGGGGTGCGTAACCCTCTTCATTCCTTCATTCACGGTTGCCGGAATACACCACTTACATTCATCTTTTCTTCTCAAATAAATAGAAGGATACATTGGCCTCGCACTTGCAGGCGGTGCAGCAGCAATCGGCACACTCCTCCTTGCAACTCTTATTCGGCGAGCAAACCGCAATTGATTTCTCTACCTCTCAGTTGGTTATTCTTACTCCCGCCCTTCCTTTTTTTACTGCTTTTTGTCTTTTCAACCATCACCTTGTCGTATCGTATACACCCGTCATGCATTCTCTTTGGGCTGGTGTTTCGATGAATCTGGGTCTGGGTCGGGACGTGGCGCAATATGACGTTGGTTTCGGAAAAAACGTCATGACGAACTGACTTGCAATAAATACTTCCCTTCACTCGTTCTACGATATTCCAACTTCAATACATATTTACGGTTATTGTACATTCTCAAACACCTCGAAACACCTCACACTCCACTTCCCTAAAATTCCTTTCATTGACTCAAACAAAAACAATTACACTTGTATCTCATACATACATACACATATGGTATAACGATAAATAGCAATCCATCGTGGTGATGTCATGCATTGCCTCTTTCTCTCGTCTAATTCATGTGTTACTTTACTCTGGAACTTGAAAAATTTGCGCGCGCTGCGTCATGACGCGATAACTTGAATCACAGTTGCGGGCTAATAATAATAATTCAGTATCTTCTTCCATTTGTCTCAAGAACCTTGCAATAGACGAGATAGCACGAGCATGCCAACTAACGCAGTGGTGATAGTTACTGAAACGTTCTGTATTGACGTAGAGCGTGATAACAAATCCATTACCCGTTATTCCGTCTCCCTCCAACAAATATTAAGCAGTCCAAGATCCAATATCCAAAAAAACAGTAAGAAAGGCCAAAAAGCAGTTAAACAGGTGAAAGCGGTGATAGAGGTTAAAGAGGAAATAGGAGGGGTGAAGAAAGGAAACGCAGAGAAGAGAAACTTCTAGATGAAGTGCTGTTTACGTGTTTACGAGTCCTGGTGCGTTGCGGCGATGAAAGTGAGGCGAGTATGAGGGATATTTAGGTTTAGGTGTCTCAAGTATGGATATGAAGAAGGACTATAAGTGACAACAAAGCGATGCAGCGGTGGGATTAAGATGGCATGAGGTTGGGTGAGGCGATGCAGTTGACCGTAAGTGGCGTTAAAAAGCGTGAGTAACAAGCTAGGGACGGGACGAGACGGGAAAACGAGGCAGAACCGGTAACTTCTATTCCGGAGTTGACTCTTCTTCCAAACAAAGCATGGTCATGTCGGTAAGAAGACACCTGGAAAAGGGGATACACGTCAGCGTGTTTTACGTTTTCCGGTCGACGTACGGTACGAACCTGCTTGCGCCTGCATCTGATACACGTTTAACTGCGAGGAAATAAGGTGATTGGTACTTCTTCTCCCCTACAATGTTGGTTAATTTACGTACCTTGAAGGAGGCGATGCCAATGAAGAGGAAACCGATAAGCACGGCAATGTCGAAGAGGATCCAGAACACTGCCCATACTAAGCAAAGGGTACTTTCAGCATGACAATCTACATACAGAATAGGAGCGTACGGACCTGGAGCCTTTATCCGAGGAAACAGGATGTTCCATTGGGTAATATCGGAATCGTTCACCTTGCGGAAGAACTTGTCGTCCGTTATATCCCCTGTTATCGCAGCTTCAGTGAGAGAACATATGATATGATGCCAAGAATTGTCGTACAGATAACATAGAAGACACTGTTTAAAGTATGCGTTAGAACATCACGTAGATATGAGAAATCAACACGAACTTCATGACTCCAACGAATAAACAATACCATCGAAGTGCAGAGCTAAGAATGATTTGTTATTCAACGTAAGCATCGGAGACTAAGCAGCAGCGCGTACGCATGTTGAATAAACCAGAACCCGACCAGTAATCCCTCATAGAGAAACGTAAGTATTATAGTACTGTGTCGATTAAGGTCTCGTCAGCAGAAACGATGAGGAAATCGGATAAACTATGCGCATACATTTTGTCACGGACCAGGATGAGCGGGACAATAAGCCCGATGCCCAGAATGAAACTTAGAATCTTCGCAACGAGCGTGTCGAACCCTCCAAGGATGAAGACGCCTCCTAACACAGCGGATCCTACGTAACCTGCACATAAGATCGTGGGTGGATGCCCGTCCTCGACTCGTGTGCATCCGCCAAGGTTTGGGTCGATGGTTACACTGAGGATAGTCCCTCCTGTTAAGATGGCCTGTTCCAAAAGCGGGATTCAGCAACTTCCCTAAATTAGGTGGAGCAACCTACGCACAGCCGCTATGTGACATGCTTCATGCCAGCTGATGGTGAGCAGCTTCAGAGGGTTGATAACTACACGAGCCTGTCATGAAGCGAGCTTTTAATGTCTGCAGATAGACGATATCAAGAGCAGACATACGCCAGGTATGTTCCATAACGCGAAAATAACAACTGTGAAGACGACGGTCTAATTCCGGCATTCGGTCAACACGCGCCGCGTGGTGAAGGGCTCTTAGACACTTACGACGTAGAGAACGACTATCTGGTCATGAGTGGGTTTTATTGGAGACTCGATGCGCTTCGGAGCTATGGGAGGACGGGAGGGGTCTGTGGAGGACATGGACGTCTATGCCAGACGAGAGCCTGTTCATGTTTCTTCGGAGGCGCCGGTTCATATTACTGTGGCAGGCACGCTGATCGCCCACGTTGAACCCGCGTCGCCGTTACGTACAGGTCGTCACGCGCATCTCACGTGACATTGTTATGGCTCCCTCAATTTAAAAGCATCCCACTCGTTTCGTTCACCGCATCGTTGCTCTTGCCCTCGAACCACTCCCACCCCACGACCTTTTTATCCTTATTCAACCTTCAAACAACCCTAATATACGGATATAATGGTGTGTACGCCGCATGTGTTTAATTGATACAATTGACTGACAAAAGTCGTTGTCTGGTAGTCTGGCAAGGGAAAAGCGTACGCATTTAATGCTATTTCGAACGCAACAGTATCCATATCTAACGTTTAACGAATCAAAAGTGGCAAGTCTGCATCTGGTAAAACCGGTGGTGACAGCAAGACGCAATCGCGTTCTGCCAAAGCAGGACTCCAATTCCCTGTCGGTCGTATCCATCGACTCTTGAAGCGTGGCAACTACGCTCAGCGTGTCGGTGCCGGTGCACCAGGTATGCTGACTCATTCGTTCACTTGTTAGTTTGCTTGTTCACGGATCTGACTCGTTAATTGAAGTGTACCTTGCTGCCGTGTTGGAATACCTTGCCGCTGAGATTCTCGAGTTGGCAGGTAATGCTGCTCGTGATAACAAGAAGCAGCGTATCGTGCCACGTCACTTGCAACTCGCCATTCGTAACGATGAGGAGTATGTCTTTTGTTCGCCTAACTCCTGTCACTGATGTTGACCATGTTTGACAGGCTGAACAAGCTGCTCGGAAATGTTGTCATCAGCCAGGGTGGTGTCGTACCGTTCATCAACCCAGAGCTCCTACCCAACAAGAGTGCGAAAGGAAAGAAGGAAGGCGCTTCTCAGGAAGTCTAAGAAGTTTTCTTTCCCCTTCCTCATACTTTATGTTATGCATTTATGTTCTATTTATGTATGAGACCTGTACTATGTATTGTATGCTTATAATCTCTTTACTATCCAAGCCTACATGGTATTCAGCGGTCAACGTTGATAACCATTTTACGGGTATACAGCCATACTTAGATAAATGCGAAAGTTAGTCCGTAAAGCTCCATATATACACATGACAAGAAGACAATAACATGAATATACGAAGAAACATAGATCACCTATACTTAACTCAAGCCGCAGTCTGCTACAAAAACCAAATCTCACATCACTTATCCTTCCCAAGTTTACTTCCTTGCAGCAACGAATGCACTTTGGACTTATTCCTCCGGGTCACTCCCCAACCCCCTCTTCGCAAACACACCAGCAGACGTCCGGTTTCCCTTCCTCTTCGGCTCGTAATCCTGCGGATTAGGAGAACCACTCCGCGGGCTTGGACTTGAACGACCAGTGAAACTGAGACGATTGGCGTTCGAGGCGCGGTGCAAGCCTCCTACTCCTCC
This sequence comes from Fomitiporia mediterranea MF3/22, assembly GCF_000271605.1. Lineage (NCBI taxonomy): Eukaryota > Fungi > Basidiomycota > Agaricomycetes > Hymenochaetales > Hymenochaetaceae > Fomitiporia > Fomitiporia mediterranea. Next base: position 944,734 of record NW_006760386.1, read on the forward strand.
TCCGCTAGGTGAGACTGCACCTGTACGGTTCAACCCCGATGTACCACCTACGCCGCTATTGGATTGACGACGTGCAGAACGAGCACCGCGTGGACCGCGAATACGTTGTTCGCCCGATCCAGAACGCGTCAAGTTCGCTCCTCCACCCGCTCCAGCAGCGAACCGCTCAGTAGGTGAGATAGGAGAAGGCGAAGGCGAAGCTTTCCCACTCGTCGTTGTCCTTGTCGTCGTTGGAGGAGAACGCGAACGCGCAGAGAGAGGTGGAGACGGGAGACGAGTCGGTGTAGGCGGTGCAACGCTTACCGGAACTAATTCCGATTCCACTTGAGCTGGGGAAGGAGCAGCTGGGGTATTAAATTCTGATGTTGTAGGAGTGGAATCGTCCTTTTCTGGAGGTGGGTCGACGAACTTTGGCATTGGGGGAGGCGCGACATCGTCTTCTTTCTCTGGCGGGGGTTCTTTGAAGATTGGCATTGGGGGTGGAGCGATTGCTGGGTCTTCACTAGGAGCCGTTGGGAGGGGAGCTGGTTTTGGAGTTATGGGTGTAGGCGCAACGACGGTCGGCGTCGGTTGCTCAGGCTCGGGAGATTTCTTCACAGGCAATGGTGGGGGCGGCGGTACACCAATTATCCCACCCTCACTCGATGGCACCCTCAACTGTGCCTCTCCACGAGGACTGGTAACAGCACCGGGGTTCGGACTCGGCGCACGAGACGGCGGCCTCATACTCGGGTTCCTCGCAATCATCTGTTCCTCCAGAATCTCACGCGTATCAATGTTGGTGACTGATAACCGAGACCGACTCATACGCATGTCGACTGGAGCAGTACGTTTACGGAGTGGGATCTTCCGGTCTGAGTCGCGTTTTTTGCGAGCGATCGTTGGTGGGAGGATTGCGTCGAAGTGCTTCAGGAGGTCGATGAAGAAGACTAAAAGAAAGGAGCAGGTATTTTGGTAAGAATGAAACTGGAGGGATTGAGTAGGGAGGTCTTACGTGTTGGATGGCGGTCCTGAATTGAGATTTCGTTCTCTACTTTCGGACGAAGAATGTCTTGAAAACGTAAGTCAGTATAGCGAGCAACAAATGTAGCTGATAAAAAATAGCGACTCACTTCTGCCCATAGACAAAGCCAACTTCGTCATGTAAACACCATTATCTTCGTCCACAGTTGTAGAATCAATCAACCTAAGCAATGCGGGATATTTAACATATAACTATTGAAAGGCGATGATGAGCAAGACAAACTTTTTGATATGTCCAAAGATAGCCTCCAAAACCAAAAGATGGACTCTAGGCAGCCTCAACAACGCAGCTTGCAGATCTTGAATATGCTGCTGTTCATTAGCTTCCTCTGGATGTGAGCCCACTACAATAAACTCATACATCAGCAACTCTCTCCGGATCAAATTTATAGGACTTACTTGAAGGGTAGAGACGGCGGAATTCGTCCCAGCCTTCCCAAGTTCCAAGAGGCGGGTCAAGCTCCAACGCCCAGAGCTTGACGGTGCTTGCTACTACAGGTGCATCGTATTTGCTTAGAAGTTCTCCTGGGAAAGGTTGACCGTAGGGTACGCTGTTGAGACTTTCACGAAGGTGGTGTACAGCTGACAAAGGGACTTCGTAGATCCATGCTTTTCGTTTCTCTAAGGAACGACAAGTCATTAGTTACACATATTTAACAAACTCCGGGTTAACAGGAGTATTAGTACTCACCAGAATCATTCGGCAAGCCCGGATAAGCAGCATCAAGAGCATTCAACATAGCAGTCAACACTTCAGGGACATTATCCTTCAACGGCGCATCACTCCTCAAACTATCCCAACTCCCCTCCGCCCACCTCCTTAAATCAATACCAAAATACACATCCGCCTCTTCATGAGTCAATGACTCATATACATGCGCAACAGGTTTAAACGGGCCAGTCCGATAACGCTCGATGAGTGCACGTAAGTCCGCCTCGGGTTGGTAACTCGCGATGAGCGTCGAAGAGCGATCGACGGAAGGTTGTAGTGCGTTGGGTAGGTTTGCAAGTGTTCCTTGGTATTGCAACAGGACGGTCTTGACCGCGCGCAGACGATCCGTTTCCCATTTCTGTAACGTCTTCAACGTGTCTTCAAGACGTTCCTCGAGGCCGAGACGTTGACGGTCCAACTTGCGCACAGCACCGCGGTAAGCGTTGTCTGCTGCGTTCGCCTCTGCACGAGCACGGACATAGAACGGCTCGGAATGACGTTGTTCGTTGATTGCCTTTGAGACAATGTTTACGAAGTTGTTTGAGCGCTTTACGAGGTTGTCTGCCATTGGAGAAAGGTTTGCGATTGGTGAAGTGAGTCCTCCTTCGTGGAGTTCCTGTTTGGCGTATTCTTCTCCGAGGTTGAACGCCTACGAACGGGAGATGATGAGCATCCGATTTTCGAATGATAATATAGTAGAACAATTACCTTGGGTCTGAACTGGTAGAACGCCTCCTCGTTATTCTCAAAAGCGTTACCAAACTCGCCAACGCGACGAAGGACGCCATCCCTTTCAGTCAAGTCTCTCGCAGCATCCTCTGCCCGATCCAGGCTTCCTCCAAAGCCCTGGACATTATCAACGAGCCAGACGACGAATTCCTCTCCGCTAAAGCAATCCTAAAATAAATCGACAGTTCAATGAATTATTCTATCCATACAAAATAACTACAAATCACCGACCTTGTACTCTCCAATAATCGGGAACTTGATCGGCCGGAGGTTGATTTGCTCCGCGGCACGCTTCAACAAGTCAGATACAGCAGCAGGAGGTAGTGCAAGTCCGGCCAACAAAATCGGCGGAGGCGGAGGTGGTGGCATCGGAGACGCGCCGCGTGCATCTATTTTTGGCGGAGGCAAGGGCTGCGAAATCGGTGGAGGCGACATCAACGCCTCCGGTGATTTCTCAACTTCCTTTCCCTTCCCTTTATCCACCGGCGGGATTGCCTTTTCTTTCTCCGTACTCGTAGCAGAGTCCGGGTGACCTTCTGGCTCGGAAGTGACCGACTTGTCGTCAAATACAACTGTGCTCACGCTGCTGGAGGTGTCGTGTCCTTTACCATCTTGGTCGATGGACGTCTTCCCGGAAGCGCCGTTCACCGCTTTGCGTTGTAATTCCTTGAAACGTTGTGCAATTCGTTCCGATACACTTGATGTACGCTGTGGGACCGGAATAGAGCGATCACGAGGCGCAAGACGTGGTGAAGAAGTGTAATTGTCTGCTAGTTCGCTGTTTGGCGCGAATTTTGCGCTGTGACGCGTCCTTGTTAGCCTATGAATAGCGAACACGAGTGTATCTACTTACTCGTCTTCCGCCTCGTCTGCACGACGGACTTTAGCGAGATATTGGTGCTTCAATCTGTCAACCTAGTAATTTTTTCATGGTTAGCTATTAGAGGTAATTCTCAGATGAACCACGTACTTCGCCCTGTGCCATTTCGTAGGTCTTGATCCAGCCATCAATTACCGCGTTTCTGCTACCGTAAACACGATCCTAGGCACGAAAGAAGAAATTCGTAATAATGATTAGATGAATGAACGAGTTTCAGACATATGTGTACCGCGTACCTTATGTCCGACCGCCCATTCGCTAAACGGATCCGCTACGAGCTCCTTCAGCTCCTTAGCGACTGTCCTATGAGCTTCTCCCTGCGCAGCAGATTCGGCTTGCAAGCCTCGGAAGGCCATTAACAAGGAAGCACCCTCGTCCGCATTGAATCCATTGCCTGCAGATGAAGCGTGGTTAGGTAAAATGGCTTCAGAACGCTAGAAAAACCAGATAAACATACCTTTAGTTGCGATATCCTGTACGCCATGAAGTGAGTTAGCCAGAGCGTTTTCTGCATTGGCTCGAGCCTGTAAAAGGAGGTGGTTGTTGTCTCAGTCCCTTCGTATACGTTTTCTTAAGTATTGAATTCATGACTTACGCGAATGAACGCGATAATCTCGTCGTTTTCAACGACGCCCTACGTAGAACGAGAGAATAGGTGTGTTAGTATGCGAATATCTGACAAGCTATGAGTATCACGAATGTGTCGTGACGTACCTGCTCAAGTTTGGTATACAGTATCTCAACTCCTCTACGATAGTCCTGTGACCAGAACGAATTGGCGAACGTCGACGGAAGCGTGAGTGCAGGCATTGTTCAGCGAGATGTTAGCGGAAAAAGGCCAAGACTTGTGAGTATGTACGGTGGCGACTCTACAGGACGAAACGAAGAGCCAGGGGGAGGAGAATGGTGCGGTGCTGGAGAGAGTGTGTTACGCGAGCAGACCTTGCGGTGCACGTTCGGCCAGCACGGGTCAACAACAACACACTTTCACAGCCAGATATGAACTCAGAGCGGCGAATGAAAACCGCCTGCTGCCAGAGTATACACGAGAGTGGGTTAGTGTTATGTGGAAGGCGAAGATAAGCGAGACGTTGTGTTGAAGTTGAAGGCGTGGAGAGTCACAGTAGTGGAATTACAGGAGCACAAGGCACGCACCCAAACGGCCTAGACTCGCCATTACGACCGTCGATCTCCTATTCAGGTATGCAGATCTCTTCTGCTTCCATCTCAGCAGCCAAATTAGGAGCCGAAACGCCCATTTCACCCGTGTTTCACTTGTGCTGCTCAAATGAAGTCGGTGTGTCAACGTTCTCCGATATTCAGCCTCATAAATGAACTCGTGTATGCACGCAAATAGCACATCTGATAGTATTGATCGCCTCTCCTCATAATTGAAAGAACCAGATGAAACCTCATAAAGGATTCATAGCTTGCTTCTGATACCAGTAATGAAGGAGAAATTATATGATGTCTCAGTGGTTTTATAGTATAGTAAAGTTAGGAGCCCTTAGACAGGGCCTGCCAAGCGGGTTGAGGAAGACTTGTCAGTACAGTTACTACAGTAGAGTAGCCAGTGAATCGTCAGTGAATCCAGTTTTTACTTCATCTGGATATGGCGTTACGTTATCTCCTCCCACGACTTTTTATGATCCAAAGCATCCGTGTTTCCAAAATCTTGGAACGCGCTGCACACGAGAAACGACGGGACGGTGTGTGCAGTCAATGGCACAAACCACACTCCGGATAGCCAAAAGAGCTGCACAAATAGCTTCAACACCCGCCTCCTCTCTCCGTCAATTCCCTCCAAAAGAAGCTATTTTCAATGCCACGCAACCCACTACTGTGAACACTTTCTCTCCAGAAGTATGGGCTAACCTCCAAAAACCTCCCGTCTCGACGTTATCTGCGTTCGTTCATCGAATAGGGTTGTCCAAAATCGTACATGACCCAGACGAGATCTTACATGCTTGCACGCATTCTTCTTATCCAGCGTTTTACGCTGCGCATAACCCAACCGAAAGGCCGTTACGTTCGAATATGAATTTGAGTACGCTAGGGAATTCGTTATTGGGGATGTTCGCGACGGAGTATTTGCATGCTTCGTATCCGCATTTACCGACGAGAGTTATGAAAGCTGCTGTTAGTGCGTATGTGGGACCTGGGACGTGTGCGAGTGTTGCGAAGGAGATGGGGGCTACGCCTTTGTTGAGGTGGAATCGACCAGTGCGTTTTTACTCTTTACTCTTTCACATTTCCGTCTAGTGGTTTTCCACATGTTAACGTCGATTTTTTTTACGATGAAGGACTCGATAGCAGACAACTCACTACCCCACCCAACAACCCTCAACGACGCACTAGCAACCATCCCTCGCGCACTAACAGCCCTAGTCTACCAACGTCGTTCCCTCCCCCTCGCACGAAAATTCGTACACTCCTACTTCCTCTCTCGAGACCTCGACCTTCGTCCACTCATCAAGTTCCGGGACCCTAAAATGGCGTTAGCGAGAACTGTGAGCAAGTTCCAGCGTGAACGACCGATAAGTAGGTTGTTGAAAGAGACGGGAAGGTTGAGTAATTCACCGGTTTTTGTTGTGGGGATTTATTCGGGGGATGAGAAGCTTGGAGAAGGGTTTGGGAGTTCGTTGAAGATGGCTGAGTATAGGGTGCGTTCTTGCTAGAAAATGACCATAACCTATCAGATTTCTGATACTTGTTTATTTTTTTTTCTCTCCGCTTTTCTTAGGCAGCAGAAGACTCATTACATCGACTATATCTCACTCGGACACCTGTTGACTTATTATCCCTTCCAACAGACACTTTCGCATCTCAACAGGGTTCTGTGTTTGACGCAGGCGAGGATAAGAATGCTAAGTATGTGCCAGGGGATATTGGAGAGTTGGAAGTCATTTATGCTAGTAAAGATCGGTAGTAATTTTTTCTTTTTCTTATGCAATAATCATGTCCCTTGCTTTTTGCGCAATATACTAGACATACTCACATACAGATTCATTATTTTCTATCTGTGAATTGTGTGGAAAGATGCAAATTCTGCTGAATGTGCTATAAGTCAAGGTTCTAATGCAATGCAAGAGTCGGTGAAGTGGATGGTACAGTGAATACTTTTATCTTGACAACCAAATTTTTTAATCCTCTTGGATGCGAGGAACCTCTGCACGTTTCTGTTGTGCAAGTGGATAATGTAGCCAATACTACAAGTCTACATTGTTACAAATCAGAGAAAATACAAATACAACAAACAAGGATGTATACACTATACGTGCAACTCTCATACACTTAAAATCAAACCAATTGACACTTCTACGTATCAACAGACATTTCATTCGATGCTGCGACCTTTAGCGATTCGTGTTTCCCAGGTCGAGAAACAACGACCGAGGACGGGTCTTGACTGTTTATTCGTATGAACCGTAGCAGGTCGATGTATTCTAATGCCATCTCGTCCCATAATCGGAAGAGCTCGACGTTCGTTGGGTGTGTTAGGTCTGGTACTTCTGAAAAACATAAAGTAATCACATATTAGAATTTAGACATGAAGAAATAATATAAAATGAGGAGAAACGAAGAACCAAGCAAGGGAGTTATTCATTTTTTCATCAGTATGTATATTGCACAAACCTAAACCAGTCCTATATTCATCGACTTCTCGTTCCTTGAGTGCTTCGAGAGCTATTTCTTTAGTGCTTTTCGGTCGACCTTTTCGACGTGTTTTGCGTTCTGTTTCTAGAGCGAGGTCGTGTCGACATAACCAGACGTCTCGTATGAGATCGTGTAACTCCTCGAGTGTGAGTGTGGCTTTTTCGGATTCGGGTGGGATGGCGTGGTAGAAGAAGAGGTATTTATCAACTGTCATAACATTCAATCAGTTTAAGTTATAACTGGTATGGAATAGGGGATAAAGAGGATAATGTTAATACTGACTTGAAGAAGAAGCCCGTTTACTCTTTTTTACTGCTGCGTCAGACATTTTGGATTTTCTGAGCTGTGCACGCTCGACTTGGGCTGCCTTGCGTGAGTTTGGATGGAAGACCTTTTCTTTTTTGCCTTTCGTCGGGGCCATTATGGGATGGGAGGTTGGTGGAGATTATCGTGTAACTTATAAGGCAGGGACAAAAAATGTACGGTACGGTGACATATTTTTATTTACTTAATTACAGTGAATTCCAGGTACAGATATAAAAGGCTATATGTACCCACGATCCAATTGACCGTGCGGGTACTCAGCAGGCTTGGACGATTGACACTTACTGACGGGCGCAAGAGCATGCTTGTCAACTACCGCCATGGCTCTTCCGGACGGTATCCCGACATCCGCCACCTTTGACGGCCCGACGCCCGATCTCCCGCAATCCCAGCCTCTGCCCGACCATCCTACGTCTTTCCTCCTCTCTGACCTACGCACTGGCACAAAGCGAAAGCGGGACAGTAGCTCGTTGTCTACTCCCGCGAGCTTCGTAAATGATCACAGTAATGCGAGGTTACGAATAACTTCGGACATTGAGGGGTGTTTTGGAGACCCGGGGGCTCGCGTTGGCGAGGAGGTGTGCGTGGACTGCGTCGTCGATTGCGATGACGTAGATTGTCCGGCATCTTGTGAAGAAAAATGCACCGAGCAGTGTGTCGTGGTACCGTGCAACGACAAGAACGCATGTGTAGACGCTTGTACAGATGCTTGTATTGAAGAAGTGTGCCCGGCTGAGCCTTGCACTGGAGGGGTGGATTGTACAGCGTCGTTGGATGACACAGTAAGCATCGATTTATACCCTCTATCAGACTGATTTCTCGTTACTAAATAAATGTAACGTGCATATATACAGATACAACTTTTATGCTGCACCGACTTGCACAATTATTATGTACCGACTGAGGCCAACGCGGCGGCGTGTCAGCTCAACTGGGACTGCACACTTGATGCCTTTAACCAGATGAACTTCCCAGGATATTCCCAGTTTCCTGAATCCAATCAGCAGCAGATCACAAGTGCCCCTTCAATCCCACAGGAAATATCTGGAATATCTTCTGATTCTTCAAGTCCTCACATCTCGTTTTCAGATGATAGCGCCTCGGGTAGGGGTAGCTCACTTGCCACCCCGAGTCAAACAGAGTTATCTACGACTGCTGCCGCCACAGCTGTACAATCACTTTCTCAGCAGCAGCAACAAACGTCAAATGAAGAATTTGCATGTCGCTGGTTGAATTGTAATGCTTCTTTTGGGACTCTAAATGAGTTGGTCGGACATGTCAACCTTACGCACCTTCGTCCGACTGGTTCTTCCTCGCCACCACGCCCTGCGAAGAAGCTTTGTTTGGACACAGCAACGGCAGCGCAGGAGTTGTTTCCATTGTCATGCCATTGGGATGATTGCCATATTTACCCTGACTCTTCGCTGTTGACTGGTCCGTCAAGTGGACTTCAGCCTGAGATCGCGTTCGACCTGCTGTCTACTCATTTCATCCATGATCATCTTGGGTTGTCTGTCCCGCCTCAGGTGTTGCCACAGCTTTTCCACCAGGACGCTGCGTTTTCCTCAACATTACCTAACTCTAACTCTACGCAGTCTACGGAGCATGCGACGCAAATGAATAACATCATTTCCTTGGCACCGAACGATGTTCCTACGAGCGGGAATAATTCTCAGCTAGGGAAGGCAATAGCACCAGTCGAACCCTCATACGCCACTCCAGAACCATCGCCACCACCAAGCAACACCGACACCTCCCAAACCACGCCTCACGACTGCGCCACCTCCTCACACATCTGCCACTGGCTCAACTGCAATCTCTCCTTCCCCACCTGCGCCTCCCTAACCTCCCACCTCGCATCCGCACACGTCGGCAACGGTAAAGGCCGCTATGACTGTTTTTGGGGTGAATGTGGGAGGAGTGGTGAACAGGGGTTTACGAGTAAGCAGAAGATTATGCGGCATTTGCAGGCGCATACGGGGCATAGACCTTACATGTGTAAGGAGTGTGGACAGTGGTTTTCGGAGGCGGCGACTTTGCAGCAGCATATGAGGAGACATACGCAAGAGAGTAGGTATTTCTTTTCTTTTTCTAAAACTTTTTGGTGGTCCATAAAAATACCGGCTTGGGTTTTCGTGTTCTTACGTTGTTTATTTTTTTTTTTTGGCTATTTTTAGAACCGTTCGTATGTGACTTCCCTGGGTGTGGAAAGGCGTTTGCGATTACGGGTGCTCTGACGATACATAAAAGAACGCATAACGGAGAAAGGCCATTCCAATGTCCGCACTGTGATAGGTACGTCTACCCCTCATTCACTTAGAAATACACTAATAATTTTTTTCTTGAAAAATCCTGTAGAGCTTTCGCGGAGTCGTCGAACCTCTCGAAACACGTACGTCCTTCTCTTCTTAAAATCAATGTCATGCTAAATTGATTGTTCGTTCATACAGCTTAGAACGCATACAGGCGATAGACCATATCGATGTAATGAACCCGGATGCGGGAAGGCGTTTGCGAGGCCTGATCAGTTACAGCGGCATGGGAACGTACATTCGAAGAAGAAAGCTGCTACTGCTGCTAGTGGAGTAGGAGCGGGTGAGGTTGTCGCTAGTGCGGGTACTCCCGCTACTGCTATCGTGAAGAGTCCTGCGTAAGAAATAGGAAAAGGAACAAGAAAGGAAAAAGAAAGGTAGATAGGGAAAGGTGGTTGGCAGAGTCGGTGTATGCGAGTTTGCTTTTTGATTTTCATAGTAGAATATGTGTTTGGTTGTCTTGAATAGTGAAAAAAAGAAGACTTTTTGAGAGGGTCCTACGATAGACGACTCTTCATGGCGTTGACTTATCAAATCGTATGAGTACATATGCAAGTCCACGGCAATACAGCAAGTAATAGTGTTCAGATGTATTTATTCGAGGTACATTATACAATGCAGTACGTATCGTACATTTCTTCACTTCAGACTGTTTTGTGTTTTTGGTACTGAACCCTGTTTCCATAATAATCAAGGAACGAACCCTACAGATGCGAGAGAAAATTTAGTAAATAAATGATCTCGGTGGAGATTGAGTTATTAAGGAGTCTTAGATTTACCTTCTTCGTCAAGCAGACTATGCTCCTCGACGCATGCGTGTATGAAATCGCTTAACACGAGGTATCGATGTTTTGGTCTATAATAGTTAACGACGATGAGAACGGAGATTCACGTAAATGGGCTGAAAAAAAAGGAGAAGAGAGGAGGGGAGGGGAATTGCAAGGAAAGGAGAGATACCACTGACTTTGACGTCCGCTGCATAAGCTCCTTACGTCGACTGATATCTCGTTTATCAAGTACGACATGTGTCAACTTCTGTTCGTCCAGATTGGAGACGACCCGGCCGCCGTTTGCGACTATGAGGTCTTCGATCTCGACGAACCTTTATGATAAATAAAAATAAAAAAAAGAAATCCGTCCCACGTTTCATTGAGATTTATAATTTAATAAATATAAATATATGGGGTGAGATAAGACGGGGTGGTTATAAATACAGTACGTACGAAGTGGAGATTTGATCCTTGTACTTCGACTTAATTTCCATTCCGTGGCGTTCTGCATTTGTGGGTGTGTCGAGGTAGAAGCAGAGGTGCTTGAAGATGAGCTCTGGGTCGAGTTCCATGGCTGACTCGTCTTCTCCCATTCTTACATCGGACTGAACAAAGGATGGTGCGGGATTTAAATCAGCAGGAGTTTATCTTTGTAAAAGAGTATTGTGAACTTACGTTGTCGACATCGTCGCTGCTTTCTCGCAAGGTCTGGAGGTGAAAGAAGTTAGACGATGAACGTGAACAAAACGCAGAAGCTTACCGAAGGTGTCCTTTGCTGCCCATCCTCCATCGTCGCAGCTGGTCTAACAGGCAAGACCCATTCCTCTGCCTCCTCGTCAAACCTCAACTCATCATAATCAGAGTCAGGGTCCGTCTCCGAGTCGCTTGGTACCTCCTTCGATGATGCACCATCCGACTTCTTATCCACTTTGAACCAATCTGCCATGGCGGGATCGATTTCCGTGGACTTGACAGTCGGGGGTTCTTCACCTCCAGAACTTTCTGTAGCTGATTCTTCTTCATTCGCTGCTTCTGCGGTAGGAGCCGGAGCACCGTTTGTACTTGGCTCTGTGTTTCCTTCACCGACTTCGTTGAACTCTTTGTCAAGCTTCCGGTCCGAGGTAGCGTGGAAGAAATATCTATCTCAATTACATTAAATTCATTTTCGTTTGGTTAGATGGGTATATTGAACATACTTCTTATGTAAAGGTAGTCGCTTCCCTCGCTCGACACAATCGTAAATCCAAGAAGGCCGAATGATGTCGTGGATGTCCTTATCAATGATAAGTTTCAAGTCATAAGCTAGCGCATGATAACGTCCGCTTTATCAGTAAAACTTCGTGATACAGCAGTGGAAATAACTCACGTATTGTAAGGCCGCCATAAACCACAAGAATTGGATCAATCCCCTTCGCAATCTGCACATATTTACCACCGTTTACGTGGATGCTTGAAATATCCAATCAGCAGGGAATGGATCCAGAATAATGTATCGAACTTACATCTTCTGGAGCTCCTTCTTCTCCTTGTCACCATTCCTGTTTCTGGGGTCGGAAGCGACCACTAAAGGCATGACATGAGCGCATGACGAGTTAAGTCGATAAGATCTCTTACTGAATTTCAATCCCTCAAAGATATCTGACTGAACATCGACATCCTTCAACACCTCGCCTCGGTACTCTGGCATGACATTTACTGGCTTCCGTACAACCTTCCGTTTCTTCTTTGTTTTCCTGGATAATACGAAGTCGTTGAGCGAAGTTGCTATAAATTTTTCCAGTAGAATACTTACAAGTCAGTTTCTTCAATCTTCCGTTTCTTCACGGTCTTCATGCTCTCGAGTACGGCTGGCGCACTTCACTAAGCGAAATTGTCTGTAGTAGGGAGACAGACTCACCCGTTGCTGACATACAGTCAGCTATACTCAGATCATCACGGATAGCAACGGCGCGAGGAAAGCGCATAGTAAAGCCGAGATGGTACTGGTCTTTGGTGCTCAAAGTCAATTCTAAATATCACTGCCTGTCACTGAAGGAGACACTGACCGCTCGGAGTGATTTCAGCGGCTTTGATCTTCAAGATGAAAGAACTTGAACGAGAAGTGATTAGACTTATCCCGGACTCAGAAAACGTATCAATGGGAATTACTCTTCTGGTTCAATATATATATCGCCCTTATCATCATAACCTTTCTTCGACGCTTGGTACCATGAGGGCATCTTGTTCTTGTCGAAAGGTTTCCAATTTTTCTGACGGATCCAGACATAGTCCGCATATGATAAACCGGTACCAATTCGCACGAATGAACTGTACCTGGAGTAGATCATATAGGTCAGTCAACTTATGAGATGGTTAATGGCTAGTTTACTTCGGTTCGTCATCATCCGACGCAGTTCTTCTGTCATCCAGAACCGCGCATATAAGCGTTGAGACTCCGCCGCTACGGTACCCAGTTCCATAATTCCCCCCTAAAAATCAATTTAGTTCATTTCGTCGAGTTTGACTAAAGCAGCATTTGACGTACCGACAACAAGTAGATCAACAGTCTCTCCCATATTGTCCTGTAATTTGCAAGTTAAGAGCAGGAGCAAGAAATGCAAAACGTGTCGCACCATGTACTCGGGTTTGACTTTTACCCAATCCTTATTTCTCCCGTTCAAAATGTACTCGGAATTAGGGTGCTTAATAATGAGTCCCTCCCCTCTATTTGCCATGATTTCTTCGAGGCGTTTTCGAACGTCACTAGCGCTTCTGCCTTCATATTCAGTGACATACTCGAGTCTGCCCTTGACTTCTTTCACGTATGCTTTCAAATTGCGCTTGCGAAACTTCACGGAACGTTTGGTCAAGCACATGCCATTAAGATATAGTAGATCGAAAACTTTGACTGGGAGGCGGACATTATAAGCTCCTAACATATTCCTCGCAAATAGAGTTGACTCACAGCACGGTCTTGGATTGGCCATGGTCTTCGACTTGTCTAAGCAAAAGTCAGATGCCATAGACCCGGGGGAGGGGGGAAAGTAAGGATCTTACCTAGCGCTGCAGTCTTCAAAGTTCCAAATGGGAGATTTCGTCCAGAAACAGGATCCCAGACCAACATTTCGCCATCAAGTATGATCCTGACATAATTTAGAGATGAAACCATGATGAGAGCATGTATGATACGCACTCGTCAACTCGCTCGTCAAATGCATTCCATATGTATGGTGTCAGACTTCCTGATTCCGAATTGGCGCCATAAAGATACGTGTAATCCTTTCCTTTTCTATGTCAAACATGTCAGTCCAGAAAGAAGGGCAGCCTAGCCACGAAGACAAGCAACATACCTCGAACAATAAAAGAACTCGTTCCCCCGTTTATGCAACTGCATTCTCTCTCCATCTAGCTTCTCTTCAATAATGAACGGTTGTCCTTGCATATCTTTGATAGAGTCTTCGAGCTTTGCGCTTGGCCGCTTGCACAACATCGGGGCGAAAGCGCGGAATAGGTTGACTTGTTTGTCTGAATCATTCAGTCTGCGTTCTGGATCCCAAAGCTCATGAGCGACCTTCTTCAAATCCGAGCAGGCATTAAATAGATCGACAGCTGATTAATCGATGAATATGGCTTGCAAAATGCAGATGATTTGAGTAATTACCGTCAGGATGGAATACAGCAAAGACGGTGGTTTCTTTGACATTTATCTGCATATCTGATACCAAATGTCAGCTCCTTAACTTCAATGAAAACTGAGCTGATTCGACTCTACCTTTTAGGATGATCCGTGCTACCCATCGCTGTTCTTCGGGTGTACATGAGTTGTAAATTCTCTGGAGAAGTTTGGACTGCAAGTCCCTGCGCAAGTGCGTTTGGTCAAGTCCGCGGAATGTGGTCTGACAGAAAGTGACACATACTGCTTTCCAATGCTCTGGCTTAACTGATCCAGTATATCGTTGACCTGATCGACCGTCAAACTGCCTTGAGTTACGGAAGACCGTTTGCTGACAACTTCATATAATACGGTCGGAAAATCTCCCGACGTTTTCTGATTTTGCATCTTTATCAGTTCAGGAACTTCATACGAGCTGTAGTACAGACATCTCTTTCGGTCGGTCTCTTCCAATTGAGCAGCCTGACAGCGTCCGGGTCTTTCATTCCGAGTGGTATGAGTTTGATATATGTCTTGGCGAGATTCTTCTCCTTCAGTCCATAGACAGACCGCTCGCGGTCTTTCTTCATATTCACGCCAAGTCTTAGACTGGTACCCGGACAGATTTTTCAGCGCATACCTGTGGAAGAATCAGACGCAAGACGGGATAAAGGTCCTTTCCGGCGTCGCGTCGCCAGCCCTTGGGAATGGTTTCAACTTGAAGCCCCTATACCGTATTTGTGGACACCTACATTGAACCAATTCGCCAGACGCTTTCTTCTCAAGTCTTGCCTCCGCTCATTTGCAAGATTGTCAAAAAGTTCTGCAAGAATAGGGAACGGTGGGCTCCTGACGTTCTGAGGTGCAGGGGGATAGACAATTTGCTGCTGGGATTCTGTGACAGGTTCATGGTGCGATGGTACTTCTTCCTCATCCGGACTGACTTCTGTTGGTGGAGGCGTCGCCTGCATTTATGGCAAATGATGGTGGATAGAGTCAAGACGCGCTGAGTCGCGCGGCTGCGTATTGACATCGCATTGCACGTGATCGATCGACGCTTCGTCAGCAAGTTACAGGTATGCCCGTTTTGGGCGATCCAGGGATTCCAGGCTTGCCAGCCAGCCATTTTGAGTCAGCCTCTCACTCAGAGTCTAGTTCAAATACAAACACAAAATGAGTTGCGTTCCACTCCCTCCGACGCGCATCCACGATGTCCGAGAATGCGAGACCCGTCACGCCTCCGCAGCTGCCGCGTAAGACGCGTAAAAAGGACCATCCACGCATGATCGGTCCTTGGAAAATCGGTAGGACGATCGGCAAGGGTGCGATGGGTTAGTTTGCCCCTGCATCTCTTCGTTATGTTCAACTTATTACATATATAATCAGGCGTTGTAAGAATTGCCAGACATGCGAAGACAGGGCAGTATGCTGCCGTTAAGATCATGTCGAAGATGCAAGTCATCCAATCGCGCCGCTCATTGAAAAATCTTGAAGATGATGCAGAGCGTATCTTACGTGCTCTGGAGCGCGAAATCGTCGTCATGAAGCTAGTGGATCATCCGAATATCATGCGTCTGTATGATGTCTGGGAGACTTCTGGGGAGCTCTATCTTATTCTAGAATACGTCGAAGGCGGGGAACTCTTTGACTACATCATAGAACGCGGTCGACTCTCAGAAGCTGAAGCACTGGACTATTTCCAACAACTCATTAATGCTATGGACTATTGCCACCGTCTCAACATCGCACATCGAGATCTAAAACCTGAGAACATTTTGCTGGACAAGGACAAGATACTAAAAGTCGCCGACTTTGGGATGGCTGCGTGGCAGTGTGGAGACAGTCTGCTCAAGACCTCTTGTGGAAGCCCGCACTATGCTTCTCCAGAAGTCATATCTAGCCAACCATATGACGGAGCGATCTCGGACGTATGGTCTTGCGGTGTCATTCTCTATGCTCTGCTGGCTGGAAAACTGCCTTTTGACGATGAAGATGTTTGCGCTCTGCTTCAGAAGGTCTCCTGCGGGAAGTTCGACATGCCAACAGATATTGATCCTCTTGCGCAAGACATGCTAAAGAGAATGCTCGAGAAAGACGTGAACAAACGGATCAAAATCTCAGAGATAGTGAAACACCCTTGGTTTACTTCGAAACCTCAGCGAGTTTCACACTATGATGCTCCTTCATTAGATGAAATCTCCCGCCCTATAACTAAGGCTTCTGAAATCGACGTCGATATTTTTGGCAACTTGCGCACTCTCTGGCATGGAGCTCCAGATGAGGACATTGTTGAGGGACTGATCAACGAGAAGCGGTCTTGGGAAAAGGTTGTCTACACGTTATTACTGAAGTATCGGACAAAGTGCCAGGAAAACTATGATGAGCAGCTAGAACGTGCTCGGTCTCAACGGCGCACAGAACGAAGACAGAAGCGCGCGCATCAGGAGGAGGAGGACAAGACGAAGTCTTCTTCACCTCGCGATCGAGCTCGGACACCATCTCCGCCTCCAGCAAGACCTGACCCTCCAACTCCTCGACGCGCTGCAAATAACGGGAAGAAGTCTACGCGCTCAGTTCCTCCTTCTCTGCCTCCACCCCCTGGACAGAGCGTATTACGACCCGTAGCTAAACAGACCCCAGTCAACGAATTAACACCAAACACACCCGGACAATCTATCCTAAGCCCACCGCCATTATCACCTTCAACACTCGCTTGTTCACCTTTAGCTCCAACTTCTCCAGCATCTCCAATCTGGCAGGTCCTCGATGTCGCACCGCCACTTGACGTTCCAGAGCTACACGACGAGCGAGTCCAGAAGTACTTGCAGGAAATTATTGATCGCTTGAATGCAATGCAGAAAGCAGGGCCTTCATCGCCTATGCCGGGGAGTATCATGTCACCTACAGTTAATTCATCTACACCTGCGTGTCAGCCACTCCGAACATCGGGGATTACTCGAGTCCCTTCGATGATTGCAGAAGGCGACCCAGACGCGACTTACATATTTGTTTCGCAGCCTGAAGAAGAGATAGTTGACACCCGTGGACTCGGAATCTCGACGGCTCCCCGAAGCAAGGGAAAGGAAAACAAAGTCCGTGTAATCAAGAAATCATCCTTGCGGAAAAGCAAGGATGCCGGAGAACGTAAAGCTCTCGCAGAACGTCATGTGCAAATCGTTGAACCACCGCCAATTGAGCGAGGTAGTAAAAACCAGAGACGTTTCTCTTGTGACTCCTACTCTTCACATTCTCCTACATACTCTATCTCCGAAGGCTCATCGTCCTTCAATCCTGGCACCGGACCGAAGATCTCATGGTTCACAAACCTATTCAAGCCTCGACCAGAGTCTTACAGATTTATGTCCGTACACGACGCAAATACGACACGAGATGAATGTCGTCGACTACTCGCAAACGCAGGTGTGAACTTCGTATTAACAGATACAGACGATGTCGCACACGGGGTGACCTTCCTCCGATGCCACCTAGACGACTTGCGTGACCCAGCGGGAGTGATGGCCGTCGTGAAAGCAGTCAAGTTCCGCGTCGAAGTGCGGAAGTTATCTGGACACCAAATTGCGGAGCTTGGGTATCCTGTGATCGCGGATATGGTTTTGGAGAAAGGATCGGTGTCGAGTTTCCGTTTGGTTTATCAGAGGTTGAGAAGGGATTGGGATTTGGATATTATTAGGCAGGCGAAACTTGATGTGGAATATTCGGATCGGGTCGTTGATGAGAGGAGGGAGACGTACGCTGATGAGAGGAGACGGAGGATGACATACCCTAATGATATGCTTGAAGTTAATGAACACATGTACCAGTAGATTTTGTTTTGCTCGTTTTTGTATAAGCATTTATGAATATTGTAAGATAAGGATTTGTGCCAGCTTTTTGAACGGCGGTGGTCGATTACTTGCTTTTGATCTTCCACGAGTTTTGGGATTTCCGAGTCCGAGTAAGGTCAGCGTTCGATTTGAATATATACGTAGAAAGTACCAGATGGTCAGGATTGCAGTCCGTTAGAGAAGAAGGGAAGGGAAGTGGATATCGTTACCAGCAAGAGAACGTTCAAAGTCTCTCAGACCGCAAAAACATAGTACAAACCGTACATTCACGCTTTTCCTCATAATAGTATGTAACTTATGATTTCTATTCTCAAAGTAAAACACAATGAACAGGGAGAGAGAAAAAGTCGCCTGCGCAAAATGAGAAAAAATGTAACAAAGAATCATGATGCACCGCTTGTCAAATCCTTTGGAAATCCAGAAAAGTCTTCCTGGTCCGTGACAGCACGCCCGCCTATAGTATATGTTATGCGTAACCGCAGTCGTACGTGGCTCTGTAATTTCATTTCGTTATTTATACAATCATGATTGATAATTATGGTTAGACGTATCGAAAGGAAACTCACGCCGACAGGAGCGATGACCTTCATCTTTTGCGTTTCTGTCGTGCCTGGGTATACATCTGGCTTTGACATAGCCTGCATCTGGAGTTGCTGTGTCTACACGAAATGACATCAGCTCCCTTTCACGAACAAAAGAGAAAAACGAGGTGGACTTCAAAACGTAGCTTACCCTCGGCACAGCAGCCTGGAAGCTTATCCCAGTCGCAGGTGTACTCCCCGTGACCTGGAACCGCGCCAAGATATTCACAGCACCAGGTCGCTGTGTATCCGCCTGGGGCGTCAACGTTATCCTCAACTCATTCTTATCATACGCAGTATACGCCTGCAAACGTGGTGCCGCTGGCGCTTGAGGTTGCGGTGGAGGCGTAGTCTGCGCTATAGGTCCAAATAACGAGGGTGATGCGACGGCGGGAGATTGAGATTGAGTGGGGACGGGTGAAGGGGTTGCTGGTGAAGAGTCGAAAAGACCAAGTATATCGTTGACTGAGCTCTTCTGAGGTTGTGGAGATGCTGCGGCCGCTGGCGCTGGACTGGTTTGTGATGGTCCTGATGGACCGGAACCGAAGATTTCTGCAAGTAGGTCTTGGCTGTTTTGAACAACTGGTGATTGGACGTTGACTCCTGGGTTGGTGACTGCTGTGTCGTCTCCAAGCAGATCGACCTGTAATATCAGTGAGAATTACGAGTCTAGCATGAATTATAAGCGCTTTACCTCCTTGGACGCAGTGGACCCAACAGGTTTGTTCTCGACAACTGAAAAGAGATAATGAGACAATCTAACACGCTTAGCAATGCGGAAGAACCATACCAACTCCCATCACCGTCGCCTTAATCTCAGGTGGTGGCATCCTTTCCAACACACCGAACCTAATCTCTCCCAGCTGCAACAGATTCTCAAACTCTACCGCTCGTTGCTGAATCTCAAGTTCCGCACTAGTCGAGTAAGAGTCCAGCAGTTGGATGATTCGCTGTTGCTGCGCAGCACTAGTCGTCGGCCGGCCCGACATTTTCGTCATTGCAGTCAAGACGAACTGGCGAATTAGGTAATTCGCATAGGGCGAGTCGAGGACGGAAACTAGCAGATCCACAATATTGGAGTCGCTTGCCTGCGGAGAATTGTAAATAACAGCTAAAAAGAGCACGTTATTGGGGAATAGTTACCTGTTGAGGCTGCTCTTCGTCCACGATACCGCCTTCAAGAAGGATCTCGCTGTATTCTCCGATAACCCAAACAGCCGCCAGGGTCAAGGATTCTTGCGAAATGTCCGCCCGCAGCGCTGTGTAGAGCTTAGATGCAGTATATGCTTGCAACTCAGGTGTGTGCGCAACTAAACGTATGAAGGCCGACAGGATTTCTTCCCTGACGTGGTTGCCAGCCTATTATTCACGCTTAAGTACCCCAAGAACAAAATAAGTAAAACTGCACAGACACGCACAAGTTTCAATACTCTAAGGAACGTATCAATATGCCACCTCTTGTTCGGGGCAAATCGCTCTGCAGCCAGACTGATTTGCGTAGTCATGCCTAACTTAAATTCCGTGTCTGCTACCTCCAAGAAAGCCAGCAATTCTCGAATCAATACGCGCACGTTCTGCTCATTAATTAACGCATATGAGAGTTCGAGAGCGCGCCGACGTATGGAGATGTCACCATCCCTCAGACAATCGAGGATAATGTTCCGATGTCGCTGTACAGCATTCGTGTCCATAGAGACGACCTTGTTTAGGGTGTTTAACGCTACATATCTGAGTGAAGGTTTGAATGAGTTGAAGCGTTGCAATAGAAATGAGTTACTGACCGGATGTTGTTATCACGGTTGCTTAAGAATTTGCCAAGGATGTTGATAGCCATTACGCGGAGGCCACTGTCCGCCTCGATTTCCAATACCGTAAGCACAGTTTCGTATAAAATTGCGTTGCCAACATTCTTTGTTGAGTCTGTATTCGTGGCGACCTTCAAAGCTCTATGAGAGCGAAAACGGAGAGAAGAGAATACTGAAAGCAGACCTGCGCCAGAATATCGTTCATAGTTTCACTTGCTTGTTGATCTCCCTTTCCGAGAAGGCGTAGGAGGCGTAATACTTTCACTTGCAGGAAAGGGTCAGTAATACCAGAGACGTCGTGTTCCGGGCTATATCCGGTGGTCACGAGATTCTTGAGATGGCGGACGAGCATAGGAACGGCCTATATGCGAATATGTTAGAGCACGGAAATGCCAATCCAACTAAAAGTACACACGTTACGGAATTCATTGAGGCAGTTTGGATCGAGTTGAACCATTTCCGAGATGAGGGTTGTAGCAGCGAGAAGATTGCCATGATTTCGATCAGTCAGCAGGTTCTTTACCTTCGACACGAAGTGGTCAATGAGATCAGGGACTTTCTTGACAACACGGAGAGCACATAAGGCAGCCTAAGGATATATGAATCGACGCTATTGCATGATGGTTGTGGTCGCATATGGAACTGACCTTCTTGCGGATGTACGTATTACTAGATCCGAGTAATTTTTCTATCTCATTTGCGAGGTCTCGCGACATCTCTTCTGATGAGATATTTGCGAAAGTGCATAGTGCCAGTCCGACGGCGTACATGTTCGCATGGTTCATATCACTGAGGACATGGATGAGACCTACTCTAAGTATTGAGCTTGGATACGTACTTCTTGAGTGAATTTGTCACAAGTGTCAAAACTTCCTGGTTCTCGTCCAGTAATAACATAATACCCAAATATCCCAAGCGTTTGTCCGCGAACCTAGGACTTGCGACAAGCTTTAGACATTCGATCTGGCCGAAGTGTGCTGGATAGCCCAGCATATGGATGTAGAGGAGTTTGGCGACATTGTTATGGCGGGTATACGAGTCCTCCTCCTTGAACGATGTTCGGATGGCCGCCGACTCCTTCTGAATGAGTGCCCTCTCGTCTGCGAGAGTCTTTTATTGCATTAGTCGAGTGCTCGAGTGCATCCGGTCACAACGCATACCTTACATGACCTAATACCCTTGATCAGGGCTGGAGCGCGCTCCGTCACAAAATTGCATTGATGGGAAAATACAAGAACATGCCTTTGAGATTATGATACACCATGACTTCTCACTGTCCAAGAGCAACGATGCGGGCACTCGTCGTCGACGTCGTTGGTGTTGTTGACGGTGCAGACGATCTGCGAGTCTGTGCTGAGGACGCGGTGAAGGGTGCGACGCGGCAGGACCCGAATAGACTTGTCGTGAGACCATTGCCGCTGCTTAACTTCTTCTAGCACCGTCTCTCTTTTCTGCGCGTCGCTATCACTCCCATGGACGGCACAGTCGCCGTGTCGAACGACCGAACACCATCGTCTTCACAGGCCATTGCCCAAGGGCATCCATCAAGACGTGACAATCAGTCTGTATCTTCAACTTACTCTCGAACAAGCGACCGAGATCGCGAGCGAGGCAGCAGGTCCAATGGCAATGTAAGTCGGTGGTTTTCTGAGCTAAACTCACTTTCTGTCCACTAAGCTCAAACGCCTGCTCTAGCCACAAGTCGAACCCGCCGTTACACGCCTGTTGGTCTCTATCAAACAGCTACTCGAAGCACTAACTCTATGGAGCTCCCTCAAGATGACCGAGACACAGGTCAGCGACGTCTACGTTCGCCTTGGAAATGACTTCAACGCCGCAGTGGCCGCCTTCAGGTCATTCAACATCGACATGACGTGTGTAAATTTTAAATATATTTTTATGAATCTGTTCGACTTATTTCTCTAGTAGTGAGCTCCTCTCGGTCCCCGAGGATCTTCGTGTCGTTTTGGAGCAATGTCTATCTGAGGAAGCCACGCCATCAAACCTCGAGATATATTTACCTACGGTTCGTCAAATTATCACAAATTTGCTGCAGGGCCTTCGCAGCAAGCAGTCTGTCTATCGGCGGATTGTCTCGGACCGAAAACACCGTACAGCGGATTCGCAGGGGTCTGAGCGTGAAGTGCGGGCACCGCGTTCGTCGAGAGCAGATAGTATGGGGAGCTCTTCGAGACATCACCGATCAGCAGCGAGTAGTGAAGTTGGCTCTGTTCGCGGTTCAACCTTGGAAGGACAGCAGAGACGCGTAACATCGTCCTCTAGGAAAAAGGAGCCTGTAGCGCAACTTCCACCGCCACCACCTCCGGTAGACGACCCTTACTTTGCTGGTGGATTTGTACCTCCGAAAACACCTGCAGCGGACGAGGAACGCATCCAGGCTCGTCGGATTGAATTATCTCGTTCTGAAGGTCTACCTCAGCGCGTGCCAACTGACCGGCAGGAGAGTTCTCGACCGCGCAGTGCGACTCCGAGCTCGGCCTTCAGAAGTGGCGACGATCCTAACGATGCGACAATTACACTTTCTCCCAGGCAACAACCTCCCCCAATACCGGATACTCCACCCGTCCCCCCGAATGTCATACGCTATTCGTTAACCGATAATCCTGTGCCTTCAGTTGTAGTGGATGACGCTACACCTCCTCAATCAGCTGATAATATTGCTGGAATGGCTCAAAATCGTCAAAGTTCGTCGACAGTTGACACAGGCTCAACACCACCAGAGACACCTCAATATGATGCTACTCAAGCACCTGTAATTGAAAGCTCGCTTGCTGCTCTGAAGAAGAGTGATGCACTGGAGAGGCGAGCATCAAAGCGGTTCTCAACGTATAACATCTCAAAAATGACAGGCACTGGGAGAGAACGATCAGGATTAGGCAGAACTGCAAATAGGCGATCAATGGCTGCCGACTCGCATCTGACACCTGGTGAATTGAATGTATTAACCGAAGAAGATGAGAGCCCCGTATCTGGAAAGGATGCTTTTGGTGCACGAAATAGGATGGTTCACACGCCGTCACCAGTCGATGAGGAAGTACCTCCGTTGCCTCCATTGCCGAGCACCTCAGCTTCGTCGCAATCTAGTCTTATTCCTCCCTCATTGATATCAAAGGACAAATCCGAATCCACAGTGAAGCGTCAGTTGTCTGTCAAACGGGATGGGTCAACTGAAAAGGTCGGAAGCCCTGAATCCAATGCGCTTACAGTCTTCTTACAGCTCGGTCGAGAAGTAAAGAAAGTCACCATCGAAAGGGGCCTATCATTCTCGTCTCTTCGTGTCCTGTTTGTGGACAAGTTTTCGTACAGCCCTGGCAAGGACAATTTCCCAGAGATTTATATACGCGATCCATCTAGTGGTGTTATGTATGAACTAGAGGACGTCGAAGAAGTCAAAGACAAATGCCTCTTGTCGCTAAACATAGACCGTGTGTATTTCTTTGATGTTTTATGGCACTTTTACTCAACTTGTTTTAGCTCTGGACCAAATTAAGCAGCATATTGATCAACAAATGTCGAGCTTAACGCAAGAGCTAAAGGATCTACGAAGTACTGTCGGCACGTCAAAACGAATGTCCCAATTACCGCATCCACCCCCTATCGTCACGCATGCATTTGCCGAAAATGATACACCTGTTGCACGACCTACTGAGAAACAGCTACAGAGTGTTGCTCGCCGTTTGTCACGTTTGGTTGTCCATAAAGGCGAATCATCACCTCCACCACCATCGAATGGCATTGTGCCACAAATGACAGGAAGCGGACTTCAACCTCAATGGACTGGAGCTTCAGTGCTCTCAGAAACCTCAGGGCGGATAGTCAGCGATCTGAAGACTCAGTTTGATGAAGTACAGAATCTCCGTCGAGATTTAGGTGTGATGCGGCAGCTTTACGTGGACTTTATGTCGCAGACGAAGGAGTCTTTGAGCTCACTTCGATCTCAAACACACGCTGTCCGACAGTTGTCCAACACGAAGGTGGGCGGTGCACGTGAGTACATCACCGCAGGCAAGACGAACCTGGACACGCGTACGCAGAACGCGCTTACTCGGGTCGAGGAGTTACAAGATACTGTTGAGAACCTAAAGGAGGACGTACTCAAGCGATTTGTCAGTCCACGCTCGAACGTCGTCAAGACAGTCGAGAAGGAAATAGCAGAGGTTTCTGCCGAGCTAGAATCTCTCAAGGAATACATCGGAACAGTGAAACCGATGTGGAAGAAGACCTGGGAGGAGGAGCTCCAAAATATCGTTGAGGAGCAACAGTTCCTTACGCATCAGGAGGAATTCCTTCAAGATTTGCTTGAAGACCAGAAAGCACTCATAGAGGTCTACGGGCATGTAGAGAAGGTGATCACACTTCGTGGCTCTGGAGCAGGCCGTTCTCGATCATTCAAGCCTCCACCACCGGACGAAGGACACGGAGGACTCAGCACAGTAATGATGGAAATCCGATCCGCAGCAGTTGACCCACAACGGCGTATGAAAGCAATAGAAGCAAGCAAGAAGAACCGCGAACGTGAAATGGCCGATCGCTCAGACGAATTCGAGGCTGAGCTGAAAAGCTTCGTCTCGGGGAAGAAGTTGAAGTTGACAGGAGGAGCGGATGAGATTGAACGTGTAAGGCAAAAACGGAATGACTTGGCGTTAAAGGCGATGTTTAATAGTAGTCAGTCGAACGTGTCGTCGACTGGTGGTGCGACTACCCCGACTTCGTCGAGCTTCCCTGATAATGCTGGTTCGGAATCGCCGGCGAGTCCGACTAGCTAAGGATTGTGGTAGTTAATGTCATCCTTATGTTTCTTTTGTCTTCTTTCCCCTCGTAGTAATCTGATCCTTTTTCTTTTTGTTGCCTAATCACTGTATCGTTCTTTCCATCACGTAGATCTTGACAATTGCTTGTGTATTTATGCCCTAGGATGTTTGTTACGCCTTTTGTATGCTTTTAAGGTCTTATGCACTATACACATGCCTTTTTGCACGGCAAAAGACGAAGGCTGGTGAACCAGCCATCATGTAGTTGTCTATAAGTGCTATTACTTATGCACGCACACAACGAACTCAGCGATGCAACCACGCCCACGAACTCATCTATAAACACTAACACATAATAACCGTCTACTTCCTCTTCTTCTGCTGGTTCTCATTATGCTTCCTCATCCTCCTCTGCTTCTCAACCAAACTAGCCTTCTTCTTCCCCCTAACCTCCTTACTAGCCATAATCATCATCAACGGTTTATTCCTCTTCTTCTCGCGGTTCGTGCTGCTGCTCGGAGCTTCTTTGCGTTTCTTGCCCTTTGCGGAACCGAATTTCTCGCGGCCTTCGCGACCGGATTGGATAGAGGCGATGCGTTCGGCGTATGTGGATTTGAGTTTCTTTTGGGCGCCGAGGATGTCTGATTCGGAGATGATTGTGGTGGGGTCGGAGGTGGATTGTAGGGAAGGTTGGGAGCGTTTACGTTTTTTGGAGGTGAGTGTGGAGGTGTTTTTTGAGCGGAGTTCGTTGAGAAGGGCGAAGTCGGCTGGCGTTAAAATCTGGACATGTACGTGTAAGTGCAAGTATGAAGAAGTGAAGTGACAGTGCAGATAGGCAGACCTTCGTTGCAGCAATGCTTTGTGGAGGATCTTTCTTCGTGTCCTCCTCCTCTTCATCCTTCTTTTCGTCTTCATTCTTTTCGTCTTTCTCGCTGTCATCGTCGTCGTCGACATTTCGTTTCTTCTTATTGTCCTTCTCATCCTCACTATCACTGATCTCAAGATCGTGCTCCGAGTCAGACGACACATCCATCCAGCCATCAGAAGAAGATGAGGTATCCGAGTCTGAGGCGACTTCCCAGCCTGCCCATCCGTCTTCATCATCGTCTTTATCACCACTGGCGTCAGAGTCATCGCCGTCAGCTTCTTTTATCTTACGGATATGATCCTCGAGAAGCTATAAAAACGAAGAATAAGTAAAGGATTAGGGAGGAGCAGGGATGTTGCTTACATCGAGACCGTCAATGACCGTGGTGCCAGTCCGGGCTTCTTGTCCAAAAGCAACAGGTTGGATTACAGTACCTTTCATGCTTGCTTCTTTGCCCTATCCCCCATACATTTTAGTTTCAATAATTTTGAATAATAGAAAGAAAAGACATACCCGCTCTCTCCGTTTCAACATCGACGGTGCCTCCTGCCTATATAAATGTAACAAACCTCTCGCAGCAGCTATCACACCCTTATCCTTGCTCTTCTTATACTCCACCAAGTCACCTAACAAGTCTTCCTCCATCGCCCACGGCTGCCTGGCACACACTTCGCGAATTGCATTTAGTCCTGCTGCGACGACTTCACTGCCCACTCCTGGGTGTACGAACTCGTGCGCAACCTTTCGGAGGACAGGCGTAAGTACGTCTGGAGGAGTTAGCGAGTGGACGGACGATGCGAGTGCAGCAAGGATCGTAGGGATACGGAGTTGTGAGGCGGCGAGGTATTTGAGGAGATATGTGTAGAAGGGTAGCACACAAAGGCGGTGTGTTCCCATCGCTCGACACAAGACTTGCATATTCAGGATTTTGTGCTCGAGCGTGTAGCGTTTGTCGAACCGTGAAAGGATGTCGAAGAGCTTTTCTGCGAATGTTTGTGGGTCTTGTAGGAGTTGCAGAGCGGCGAAGTTGGCGTTGTTTTGGTCTGATTTCTTTGACTTTGATTTCTGTGACATAATTTAATCTAATGAATAATGGCTAGTAAGGATGGGGCAGTAACAAACCTTTTTTGCTGTCTTGATGCTCTTGGCAAGCTTTTTGTCCCCGCTTCTTGTTTTCTTGTTAATCGTCCTCCTATGCTGGAGAGCCTTGACATCCGGACCCTAAAATACAGATATCAGAATAATTGACTCTAGCCAAAAGCAGCACTTCTTTACCTCGTCTTCCTCTTCGCTGGAGTCTTCCCCATCCTCTTCATCAAGAAAGAAATGCAAGGCAGCACTTTGGACTTTCGTGATAGGGTGGAAACAGCCTAACGAGATGATTGCCACCGACTTTGCGTCGTTCCTAACAAAACACATCTGGGTCTCAGGAAACCGAAAATGACCATGAAAATGCTTGAACTAACCAAATTCCTTTCCTCCACAAATCCTTCGTCATGAAGACCGCCCACAAAGCGTCATCTCCAGAATGGTGCGACACGTCTCCCGTGCGGATAGGTTTCTTGCCCTTGTCAAACACGAAGTCCATGTCTGATCCTTGCTCGACCATACGAAAAAGCATGGCTTGGACGGCACGATTAAGCTTAAGGTTGTTTCTTTGTGCGTTTGCGTTGCGAATTTCCTGAAGAATGTTTTTACGGATAAAAGATCGGAGAGTCGGAGAAGATGTTCGAGGGAGGAGTGGAAAGAGCGTCTTGAGTAAACTACAGAGGAAAGGCTTAGGACAGGTTTGGACTATATATTGTGAAACACTTACTCAACAGGTGTAATAACATCTTTCTTACGAAGAATGATGAGATTGGATATCAAGCTCTTCTTGGTGTCCACATTAAGTTCGCCGTAGTGATTCAGCAGCAGACTTGACAACTCCTCAGAAAAATTGGCTGTCTCTTTCGGATAACATGGTGAGACCTAATGAACAGAACTTATCGTTAGTTCATATATTTGGTGGAGCAATTGATGTGAATACCTGAGAGATGAAAGTAATCATATCTCTGAATTGTTCTGACTGTTCGACAGGGTTTGCCTGGAAGATGCTCAGAATACTCTTGTAGTGGTTCCATTGCTGGAGAAATTCCTCCTTGTATGCCGATGGGTCTCTCTTAATCAGGTTCTGAAGCTGGGGAAGATTTGAGGATAGCAAAGCTCCTCGGCCAGCATGAGAGCGAACCATGGTGGCAGTTCACTGTTCAGTCAATCTCATAATTTTGAATTTACTAGCCATCATCGAAGTTTTGGACAGCTGGCACGTGACCAGAACGCGTTAACCTGGACCCGGAACCGGCGATCCGCATTTACTTAAACCGGACCTCTCTCAGTTCTCTCATTTCATTGCCCCCCATTCCCCCACTCTCTTTTGCCTCGTCTGATAATCATGTCTGCTTCGACTCATGTCCTTGACAATGCTTTGGATGCAGTTGGCAATACACCGCTCATCCGACTTGACAAGATCCGTAGCCGCGAAGGCCTTCGCTGCAATCTCCGTATGTTCTCTTGCTACCGTGTGGCGTCGTCCATGCATTTACAAATGACACAGTGGGCAAGGCCGAGTTTTTCTCCGCAGGAGGCTCCGTGAAAGACAGAATCGCAAAACGTATGGTTGAAGTTGCCGAAGCTGAAGGGAAACTCATTCCCGGAAAGAGCGTCGTGATCGAACCGACGTCAGGGAACACTGGTGAGAGCTGTCAATAACTATCCCCCTGGCACATTACTAATTTCCATTTTTCAGGGATCGGCCTTGCTATGGCTTGTGCCATAAAGGTAGCGTATGCAATGCCGGTCCAGAATACAGTAGCTGAATACATTAGATAAGGGATATTCGGTGATTATTACTCTGCCTGAGAAAATGTCACTCGTTAGTGTCTCCCTTCTATGTGGAGAAATACGTGAGGGTTGACTTTGAATTATAGGAGAAAGAGGCAACCTTGCGTGCACTCGGTGCAGAGGTCGTCCGTACTCCGACCGCGGCAGCTTGGGATTCTCCAGAGTCTCTCATAGGTAGCTTCTTTTTTACACGCACATCCTCTCGTGGCTGAATTCCTTAACGATCGCAGGAGTGGCACATCGCCTTCAACGCGAGATACCCCATGCAATAATATTGAATCAGTACGGTAATGTGAATACGAGCCGTTATGCTTTCGGATCTTGTCCCTAATCCACGCGCTTTCTTCGGAACTAGGTCAACAACCCCCAAGCGCACGAGTACACGACGGGACCGGAGATTATAAATGCTATCGTCAATACGCCGTCATCTTCGTCTAGGCCCTCAAGTGGTTTGGTAGATGTTTTCATCGGTGGAGCAGGGACTGGTGGAACAGTCACAGGTGTTTCCCGTGCTCTGAAGAAGCAACACAATCCTAACTGCACCATCGTTGGCGTTGATCCTGTATGTTCTTGCGTCATCTACATGTCTGCATCCTTATCTTTATTTCAATTCGTATAGAAAGGCAGTATCCTTGCTGTTCCGGATACTTTAAATGAGCCGGGCCGAGGTCAGTCCTATGTCGTGGAAGGCATTGGTTACGACTTTGTTCCCGACGTACTCAACCGCAGGGACGTGGATGCCTGGATCAAGACTGATGATGTCGACGCATTTGCTGCCGCCCGCCTACTCATGCGCGAAGAAGGCTTGCTTGTCGGTGGAAGCAGCGGAAGTGCATTGGCAGGGGCGCTACGTTGGCTCAAGTCCCCAGAAGGACAGTCAATCGCGCAAGCAGAGGGCAAGAATGTTGTCGTTCTGTTACCCGACGGGTAAGCTATCTAAATCGGGAATATTTGTCTGTGGTACTGATTGTTTTCCTCCTGGAGAATCCGGAACTATATGAGCAAGCCATGGTTCTTGCAAATGACGATGGGGGCTGAACCGTCGCCACTGGCTAAACAAATTAAGGCCATCCTCAAACCAGAGGTGAATGGAGCATAACTTAAACGTTATTCCTGGAATTCATTGGAACTTTCTTATTTAACGGTTGTTGTACTCAAGTCATGTCTGTAGACTGTAGAATCATGAGTATACACGGTGCATTTACGATAAACACATATCGGTGTTCCATTTAATTGGCTCATAAATGCTCGGATACACGCAATTCCACTTCTTCATCAAGACTGAGGTTTATGACGGCTGGGGACGAGCAGCCTGTTGTGCCCGTTGCTGGCGAGCTTGCATGAAGCGCTTGAGCATATCGACATGCAGAGGCCAGGGCTTGCCTATCCAAGTTGCAAGTTCCGTGTGATCTGCGACCGGGTCGCCTGTGTTCGGGTGGATGAAGACGCTAATAATTCATATCTTATTCAGACTATTCTGTTCCCACAAGAGGCATGTGAAGGGGAAAGTTGAGGAGACTTACGAGCAGGGACCGCGGTGCACGACCAGCCAAGAGAGGAGAGTACCAGTTTGGTGAGGGTTGAAAGTGTTTATTTCGAACATGGCTGTTGGATGCGGCCCTAGTCATAGTAGACACGCATATAGGCAGCATCATGTCAACATGTCAATAAATGAGACGAGAATGAACAATGAGTATTTACCGACTGGCTTCTCCCAGAACCTATAAATCCTGAGCTACAAGAAGTAAATAAGTTAGACAACGATCAAGTATTGAGTAAGGGAGTAGCCGTTGAAATTTGGAAACTGGCATACTTCAGGAAATTCACGTCGAATCCGTTCATGCAACGCACGCGCATATGTCTTATCTTCCTCGACGTTCTGCATGTAATACACTAAATCAATCCGACGTCAGTATAATCACTTTATAAAACATCCTTCCGACGATCCAGAACGGGGAGGGAACGAAAAGCACAGTACATACCATGAAAGTCAAATCCATTATTCGACGAATCAATCGGGAGCGGGAACTCCTCGTACGAAGCGGAACGAGGACCAGGAGGATTATATAACGACTTCCCGTCAGCATTGAACTTCTCTGGGAGGGGTTCGGCGTCTTTGTAGGACGAGAGGAGGTCTGCGTAGGGAGCTGGAAGGGCCTCGGATGCCATGATCTTGCGCTTGAGTATGTTATCAGATAACAACGGTCAGTCGGAAGATATGATAACGATGAGGGCTTAGATCGAGTTAGGAGAAGCGCTCTTTTGTACTTATGTGTGCGTGTAGCTCCGTGATCGGGCGCAACTTGGATGACAGGGGCATGACACACGCCGGTTCGGGATTATGTGAGTACTCAAAGCTTTATTACACATCGATAAACTAGTGGGAAGAGAATCCCACCCGGAGAAGTCGCACTCTGTAAGTGCGCAATGTACCTATTTTTGGTGTGAATATGAGTGTAATTCCCAAGTACTATGTGAGAGTCAGTGGGACAGAAAGATTAAGAGAACCTCGAGATTCACGGATTCGTCGCGTGACCGTTGACGCAACGTGCGAATTGGTTCACGCGACGAAACGCGTCTTTCTGAGCCTCCACTGACCACCTTCAACAATGTCAAGTGCACGAGAGTCAAATCGAAATTCAGTCCAACAGACACTAGACAGTACGTATTCCATTCTCCCTATGTTCACTATCAAGCCCTTAAACTGATCCCTAATCACTCATAAATATTATACTTGCTTAATTTATGACAGTTCTTTATGACATCTCTCAGCTCATGAACACGAGCCTCAACCGTGATGAACTCATCACTTGCGTGTCTTTGATTGAGAGTGGTGTGAACCCTGAGGCACTCGCCGTGAGTCTGGTTGCTTTGCGCGCCTTTGTTTCGTGTTCGTTGTTGAATGCTGATAAGAGATTGTATGCACGACTGTAGACCGTGATATTAGACCTTAGACGTAAGAAGGTAGAGTTGGATGGGCAGGTAGAACAACGGAATGGATTATAGTCCCGTTTCGTGGAGCTTGCCTGTGTTCGTTGTTTGCCCCTGATTAGAACCAGGAGTACATATATTTGTACGAGGTTAAGAACTCCTTGCCCATACGAACTCCAGCTCCAAGGTCAATGCTGACGCCAGGATAGTCGACAGAGATTCCTGGACGAGTGAAGGTATTTTGTGGTGTGGATTATTTCCCGCAATAATTAAATTGAAGCAATTGCCCTAAATACGAGCCGATATTTCATGTCATAAAGCCTCAATGCTTGATGTGAGTGTTTAATATCAACCAGGTGTGCGCACGACCTTGGATCTATTTGATGTCGCCCGACTATAGCATTACATTGCACGTGTGGTAATTAACTTTGCATCTTGATCTTGCTATAAATCTGTCGTCTCTGACACAACTCATCTCATATTCTAATTCTGTAGTCACTTACTTGTCTGTTTCTCATAACCTTATTTCCAGTCATCTATCTCACAACTGAAATGCCAACTCAAATTGACATTCCAGACTCGGATGAATATTTTGGAAGTGATCCTAACATGAAAAAAAGTATTGACAAATACCTGCTTGATATATAGTATAGTATTCCTACTCACATACACCAATTATACTGTCAGTGATCAAATGGAAAACGGGTAAATAATCGATATCTATCATGTGCATTCATTTATTTACTTGAAGACTGTTCTGTCACTTCAGAATGGGCCAAAAAAGGTGTTGACATCTATGGGTATTCAAAGGAGGGAAATACATACACATTCTATGCAACCACAGGTGAGCCTTAACTAGGTGTTTTGGACAGTTCGTTCCCTCAAAACCAAAATCTTGCAGCTACAGGGCAGGAGGGAGTGGTGCCACACAGCGATTCGATCACAATTGAACGTGATAGTCTGACTGGAAGGTCACTAGATTGTGATTTCAACTCTAAACTTTGGCTCCGATTTAAGAATCATATTCAAGACAAGTTGTAAGTCTCGAATCCGTGTAGTTGGTTGCATGACTGGATTCGCACATTGAGGTTTTAATCTATGGAATTTAATGTTAGGCTGTGCATCAGTCGAATCATATTGATAAACTAACTATGCTTTTACTCAAAACGCATTGGCACGTCCGGTAACGATGTCTTTGAGTATTTATCTATCTAAGGATAGTACACTTTAATACATATTGGATGAATAGTCTTTGTGAGACATTGAGTGCGGGGACAACTTACAAGGGTGGGTCATAGTACACTCTAGCGCCACGCAGAAAGGTACATGATGAGATGCTGGAAAACGGATAAGTTTCATTTCACTGCTCGCAATGTTGGGCAGTGTGTCACGGTGTTGCAATGGGTATTGCATTTGTCATTCTCTGTAAACTAGCTTACCTTCCGACAAGGTAGACACAGCAATATTATCCAATGACTCCCGTCCTGCAAAATATGTGTACGGGAATTTTGCCACTCGCAAAGTATATGTACAGTCGTATCAGCGTGTATACTCAAGATACATGGAATATCGCAAATACGAGTTCTTGGAGTGTCTTCATCTCCCTATTGCTTGGTTGGTGTGGTGGCCTGGTGAAAGAAGCACCTCAGAAGGGGTCAAATATCCAGTTTAGTCTGTTGAAATGCGCGCAATCAACGACTTTTGGTTTAACGTTGTGAGTAAATTGTTGGTCGGAGACAACTCGCGTCTTGAATCATTTGCAGTCATTGTCAAGATGACAAACATAGATGACTAAGCAAACAATGATTCAGCATGTCGAGACTCGGTACTCTCACTCTTTCAGAACTTTCACGACACTCTCGACTGCCATGTCTCCTCCCGGCTCGCCTCGTCTCGTTGATTCATATACTGCCCCAAAGGAAGTACTTCAGGAGTTCCATGAGCTTGCTGAGGAGGAGAATTTCGACCCGTTCGCGGAAACCTCTTCAAAGCGCCAGATAGCCGCCCGCCAGTCTGACTACCATAACCGCCGCTTTAATCGCCAGGCAAATGAGTCGGCCGACGCATTCAAGGCTGCAGAGGAGGGAATGGAGGTGGATGGTGGTTATAAAGACGCAATGCGGCTGCAACGACTAGAGAAAGAGGAGGAGCGAGTCAGACGAGCTATTGAGGAAAAGGAGAAGAAGGATAGGGAGGAGGGGATTGACAAGGCTGCTCTCGATAAGACGCCCCCGAGGAAGGAGCTTGAAGAGGCGGAGAAAATTCTTCAATCTGTAGCTGCTAGTGCGAAGCGGAAACGCAGATGGGACGTCCCGGAGGGTTCTGAGGATAAGGAGAATCAGGATGTCAAGCCTGATACTGGGGAATGGTCTAAAGAATCTCTTGAAGCTGCCGCTCCGAAGAAACGACGCTCCCGCTGGGACGCAACACCTGCGGATGTCAACGTTCAAGAAACGCCGAAGCGTTCACGCTGGGATCAAGTTGCCCCTCCTGAACCCGCGCAGCCAATGGAGAAGATCATTATGAACGCTCCTGGAATAAATCTTGAGGAGAGAACCAATCGGTACCTTACGGACGAAGAGCTAAATGCTCTCCTTCCTTCGCAAGGGTATGCCATTGTCCCTCCTCCACCGGGTTATGCACCGATGCGTGCTCCGCCACAGCTTACTGGTTATGCTCCCGAATTTGCTGGATTCCATATCCAGGAGGGCTCTGATGCTGCGGCAGCTGCAGCTGCAGCCGGTCTTGCTCCCGAGCTTCCCACTGAAATTCCGGGCGTTGGGAACCTCGCTTTCTTCAAGGCTGAGGATGCACAATATTTCGCCAAGATCATGAAGGAAGAAGACGAGACGCAGCTCACTGTTGAAGAAATGAAAGAGCGAAAAATCATGCGTTTACTCCTTAAGATCAAAAATGGTACACCGCCAGTGCGTAAGACTGCATTGCGACAGATCACGGACAAGGCTCGTGAATTTGGTGCTGGCCCTCTGTTCGACAAGATTTTACCTCTGCTCATGGAGCGTACCTTGGAGGACCAGGAGAGGCATCTACTTGTCAAGGTCATTGATCGAGTTTTGTACAAGCTTGATGACCTTGTTCGTCCGTACGTACACAAGATCCTCGTAGTCATCGAGCCGCTGCTCATTGACGAGGATTATTATGCTCGTGTTGAAGGCCGTGAGATTATCTCTAACCTTTCCAAAGCCGCCGGTCTCGCACATATGATCTCGACTATGCGTCCTGACATTGACCACGCCGACGAATACGTCCGAAACACGACAGCGCGTGCCTTCTCTGTCGTCGCATCTGCGCTTGGTATCCCTGCACTACTTCCGTTCCTCAAGGCTGTCTGTCGCAGTAAGAAGTCGTGGCAGGCTCGTCATACTGGTATCCGTATTGTCCAGCAGATTGCTATCATGATGGGATGTGCTGTGCTCCCGCACTTGCGTAATCTCGTGGACGCCGTTGCACATGGTCTGACCGACGAACAACAAAAGGTCCGAACTATGACCGCCCTTGCCCTCGCCGCCCTCGCTGAAGCAGCTGCTCCATATGGCATTGAATCATTCGACAATGTACTTAAACCGCTTTGGCTGGGTATCCGTCTGCACAGGGGGAAGGGTTTGGCGGCTTTCCTGAAGGCAATTGGATTTATTATCCCACTCATGGACCCGGAATATGCTTCCTATTATACAAAGGAAGTTACAGTCATTCTTATCCGAGAGTTCCAGACATCAGATGAGGAGATGAAGAAGATTGTCCTTAAAGTGGTGAAACAGTGCGCTGCAACCGAAGGTGTTACGCCGCAGTACATCAAGCAGGATATTCTTCCGGATTTCTTCAAGTCCTTCTGGGTACGTCGCATGGCACTCGACCGCCGCAACTACAAACAGGTCGTCGAGACAACTGTCGAGCTGGCGCAAAAAGCGGGTGTGGCAGAGATTGTCGGACGCGTTGTGAACGACCTCAAGGACGAAGCAGAACCATACCGAAAGATGGTTATGGAGACAATCACGAAAGTCATAGCGAGCTTGGGTGCAGCAGACATAGATGAACGTCTTGAGGTCCGCCTCGTCGACGGCATTATTTATTCGTTCCAGGAGCAAACGACGGAGGATCAAGTCATGTTGGATGGTTTCGGTACAGTCGTCAATGCCCTTGGAATTCGAGTGAAGCCATATCTCGTACAGATTGTCTCAACCATCCTTTGGCGACTGAACAACAAGAGCGCAAAGGTTCGACAGCAGGCCGCAGATTTGACGAGCCGACTCGCGGTCGTCATCAAGCAATGCGGTGAAGACCAGCTTTTGAGTAAACTTGGTTTAGTATTGTTCGAGCAGCTTGGAGAGGAGTACCCGGATACAC
This sequence comes from Fomitiporia mediterranea MF3/22, assembly GCF_000271605.1. Lineage (NCBI taxonomy): Eukaryota > Fungi > Basidiomycota > Agaricomycetes > Hymenochaetales > Hymenochaetaceae > Fomitiporia > Fomitiporia mediterranea. Next base: position 980,822 of record NW_006760386.1, read on the forward strand.
TGGGAAGTATCATCGCAGCTGTTGGAGCCATTGCCAATGTCGTAGGTATGACACAGATGAACCCGCCAGTAAAAGATTTATGTAAGTATTCAACTTACTATTTCAGCTTTATGATATCTAACAGTTATCCAGTGCCACGTATGACTCCTATTCTTCGAAATCGACACGAAAAGGTGCAGGAAGCATCTATCAACTTAATCGGTCGTATTGGTGAGTATCTTCTTTATTATTTGGAAATGGCGAGAATTATTGCTGACAGCTTTCTTTTAGCTGATCGTGGTGCCGAGTTCGTTCCTGCGAGAGAATGGATGCGTATTTGCTTTGAACTTCTGGACCTTCTGAAAGCCCACAAGAAAGCTATTCGACGAGCGGCTGTGAACTCCTTTGGTTACATTGCCAAGAGTTTGGGTCCTCAGGACGTACTTTCTGTCCTCTTAACCAATCTACGTGTACAGGAACGACAGTCGCGTGTGTGCAGTACCGTAGCCATTGCTATCGTCGCTGAGACTTGCGGACGTGAGTGATTTTAGTCTTTTATTTCTACTTTAGCATGCTGATGGTCTTCTTTTTGCAGCCTTCACTTGCATCCCTGCGATCTTGTCAGAATATCGCACAGCCGAGTTGAACGTTCGAACAGGTTGTCTAAAAGCACTTTCATTCGTCTTTGAATACGTTGGTCCCCAGTCAGCATATTACTGTGATTCGGTCGTAACTATGCTTGAGGATGCATTAACTGACCGGGATCTCGTCCATCGACAAACCGCGAGTACGATTGTCAAGCATTTGGCTCTTGGCGTCGCCGGTCTTGGCTGCGAGGACTCAATGTTGCACCTGATGAACCTCGTGTGGCCGAATTGTTTCGAGACATCCCCACATGTCATCGGAGCTGTGATGGAGGCGATTGAAGCGATGCGGGTGACGCTTGGACCCGGCGTACTCCTGAGCTACACGCTGCAGGGATTGTTCCACCCAGCACGCAAGGTCCGTGAAGTGTACTGGCGGATATACAATGCCTTGTACCTCGGTGCTGCAGATGCGCTTGTACCGTTCCATCCCGACTTATCAGAACTGAGCGAGGGTCAAAATATGTACGATAGGGCACCTCTGCAGATGTTTATTTGAACATTTCTTTTACCATTATGCTCTTCTGTAGCATTCTTGTTCAGCTGTATCTACTTATCGAATGACACTGCATTTCTGTAAGTAAAAGGAGATACAAAAAACAAATGAAGTTAAGGACTGATAGGCGGGAGTTGCCGAATGACCCACACGCGGTGTTGTGACAGATTTCTCTCTTACCGCTTCTCATTTCTACCATGCCTTCCCCGGAGGATCCCCCGTCCTCATCCATCACAGCGACAGCGACTACCAGCGATTCACCCATCTCACGTCTCCTCAGTAGCCTTGGCATGACGCGCGACGAACTTGAGCAACACACGTCGCGGATGCGCCAATTCCTCGACTCAGAAAACGCGTTGAAAATCGCACGCGCGCACGCAGCTGGCGATTTTCATGCCAGCGAGCACGCTCTACTGCCGGAAGAAATGCTAGCGTATATTGCAAGTCGAGAAATCGCGCAAGAGGCATCTCATGAGCCAGTAATTTCTCAATCAACGCGTCCTAGCCACCGTGAAACCACATCCACTCCGTCTCCCACTGAAGCGCCCGACGCCCGACCCTCGCGCTCAATATCGCGGTGTTCAAATCCGCATTCTCGACGCCACGACGGATCAGACCAGTCGCCAGAACGTAGTGCTGTTCAACGCGCCCGTACGAGCACGCGCGAACGCCATCGGACACGCACTGCCAGCTCGCCAGCCACACGTCCTAAGCTTAGTCTTGACGAAGTCATGCAGATGCGAGCGCGACAGTCTCGACGCGTCTCAGAGTCTGAAGAGTCTGAAGAATCTGGTGATGAGTCCTTACGCGTGAGTAACGCGTCCCTACACGCGTCTTGTTCTCTGGAATTTTTTTATTTTTTATTTTTTAATGTTCCTTTGTTTCGCAATCTTATAATCATATCTTCCTTTTCGTTGATTAGGACGTATTCACGAAGCGTCAGGCTGGTGTACATGCTCCTCACTATCGCTATATCCATCCTGCTCGGACGTCTCAGGTGCTTTCCCAGACTTCTGTAAAAAGACCGCTGTATTTAAATATTTTTAGGCAATTACTGATGGCGCCAATCGCCATTATAGAGACACCTCTCCCGCCGCATCAACGAAAGGAAGCTACTACAGAGATGATGACTCACAAGTGCGCTATTTCATACCCCTACTGAGTTTGGAGTTTATCGTTTAAACGTAGGTTCCTATCACACCCCAGACCAATCGTACTGCACAGACTGTACGTGGTTACTGTCTACCGACCAAGTACATTCCTTACTGATCGAGCGTTACGTATTTTTGTAGCCTACGCGTAATCCTCTTCCCAAGGCGGCTTCCTATTATCGTCACCCATTAATCGGGGGCAGCCATTTGTCATCGTCTTCTCCTGCTCCGGCGTCATCTCCTGCTTCCAGTCCTATACGATTCCCCTACAACGTTTTATCGTCCCCTGGGCCCATGAGCGATCCTCCTGACCAGTTTGACCCAGATCTTCCCTACAAGCTTCCACCAGGACCGTATTCAGAAGAGAAACCCGAGTTTTCATACGCTGCGCTCATTGGGCAGGCCATTATGGCTTCCTCCAATCACGCTTTGCGTCTGAAAGACATATACGACTACATCAGCATTGTCTATCCGTTCTTCAAGCGCAACGGTCACTCACACAGCCAGAAATGGATGAATGCCATAAGACAGAACCTTACAAACACGCCCCAGTTCTTCAAGAGGGAACACCCGAGTGGGAGACAGTCTAAGGGAGCCCTGTGGTGCATTGCAGATAAGGATCTTCCGTGCTTCGCGGATGGTGGTTACAACCGGCATGCATTGAATCCTGACAGTGCACAGTCACAAAAGGCAGAGAAACGGAAACGGAAGAAGGAAGAAAAGTTAAAGGAAGAGAAGTTGAAGAAGGCCCGTTTCGCGGCACCGCCGATGCATTCTCAATATACGTATCCCTACGGCTTCCCCCAGCTGCATCACCCTCAATTTACTGCAGCTATTCCAACGCCAGTTCACGCAGATATTATCTTCCCTCCTTTACCCGCTGATCATCCGAATGCCCATCTCATCCACATTGGTACGGATCCAAGTGAATCTGTGGATGAAGACGTTATCTTCCCACCGTTACCCCCTTACTCGCAGACAAGAATTGTACAAGAGCAACGTCTGCAGGAGCTATCAAGGCAATCGTCTTCGTCTTCTCTCGTAGACGCTTGTTCTAGTGAGGCATCTGAGCCAGCACCAGACGATGTTCCCTCCAGCCCCGTCTTGGCTCCACCGCCGTCCTCTGAATCAAGCCGTTTCTCTGTCCCAGCATTAACCCCGAATAACAGCTCTTCAAGCCCATGTGAAGCAGAGGAAGATGCCGATGATGAAGACGAATTTGCGTACTTCAGCGAGTATATAGAATCTGAAACCCAATCTGTCCAGGATGACACCGATCCCACAGAGCAAGAAGCTTCCGTGGCAAAAGAGGATAAAGGGAAAGGGAAAGCCGTCGAGGTAGGCGGCTACGTTATTTTCACTTTAAATTTGACGTTCATTTACCTTGTTGCAGGCATTTATATTTCCTACTATGCCGTCTATCCCCACATCTCCTACGACGAGCCGCGGAGCAAAGCAAGCCACCCGGAGTCCCAGCACCAGCCTGTATGCTGGCTCGGGCTTTCTGGGTTACGCTGCCAACCGGTCCTCTACGCCACCAAATGATTTATCGATGTACTTAGGAGGGAGTAGCATGTTAACACCTCTCTCGCGGCGCAATCCACCATCCACCCCCACACGAAGGAGGAAAGCATCTGACCCATCAGAAGGCAGTCTGCTCGGTGGTGCTGACCGATTGGACTTCCTCAAGCCAGCGCCCAAAACCCCTTCCCGTCGCACCGATGACAATTCATCTGGAGCAGGCGCTTCAATTGCGCCCATTACACCTCGGAAAATATTTTCTCCATTTATTGGGTTCTCACCATTCCGCACGCCATCGCGGCGCGGGATCTTTGATGCAGCAGATCCAAGCAGAATTCTAGACGATGAGCTGGAGGCACTTGCGGCGGCGAAACAACGGGCGTCGGATAGTCCCGTTGGGTTGTTCCCTCGCGGGAAGGGACTTTTGTATGAAAGTCCGAGTTTACCCAGTCCTGGAAAGTGGAGACCTTGGTGAGAAGAAGATCAAAGACACAAATAAATAAGGTCTCACCGAGACACAACGTGAACAAATCGTGAAAGAAGAAAGAAAAGCAAACTATCTCTCATACTGATACTATACAGCTGGTCTTAAATTTTAATGCCAGTACTACCTTCATGACCCGCACAATTCACCCATCAGACCGGAATCAATACGCCCTCCTTTCTCTGCCTTCATCTAGTCCACATCTAAGTGTACAGAAAGAACTCTTGGTCAATGTAGCTGCTAGCCATTTTTTTCTGTGCTTTTGTTTTCTCGTCTCCGTCTCGAATATAATAGTGTGGATGCACGTGACCTGAGAGTTTCCGTCGATTGCCATTAGCTTTTGTGCGTCAGGCGTTCTCTTGCACACACTTCAAAATAAGCTCCTGATGCCACCGCAGCCCGGCATGTTCACTCTCCCCTACGCATCTGCACACAAGAGTAGACAGAGTAACACCGGCGTTCTCGACGCCCACGACGCAAACCTGGCTTTCCATACTTCGGCACTTGCCTCGTCCTCGAGGTTACACGGTGAGCCACCATGATAGCCATCACTCGTGATTACGCGTGATTGAGTCAAGGGATGTTGATGCTGCGCAGCTGGTCACTTTGGTGACGATCCAAAACGTGATAAGAAAAGAAGAGAGATCGCGGGGAGGTTGAGTAGAGAGATGGCGGATAAGAAGGAAGTGTAAGTCTTTCTTTTCGCACTTGCTGACTTAGTTATTTTGTTGAGACCGTTCGAATTTACATATCGGCTTTGCGGATGATTAGAACTAGACAATATACGGAAAACATATCTGCGTTGCAGGCAAGTGCTTTGCAGCTTGCGACGCGTCCCGAAACATCGTCGGCGTACATGCTACGCCTATACCCTGTTTCGCTCGAACGCTCCGCTCAACTAGCTCAGCTCGCTGCAGAAGAGGATTATGCACACGAGGCGGTACGCATTGCCTATGAAGAGGAACGTGATCGCGTCGAAGAGGAGTGGCGCAAAGGTCGGGAACGCGTCAAGGAGAGAATGTTGGAAGGGATCGAAGAACGGAGGAGGCGGGCAAGGGAAGAGAAGGATGGTGAGGGTATCACCGGTATGTCTTCTTTCCCTTTGAATTTCTTAATGCCAACTGTGCTAATTATTCTATATAAGACGCCGCCCTTGACTCTCAATCGCGTTCTCACATCACACGTAAGCTACGCAACAAGCTCGGCGGGTCACCGCCTCCCTCAGGATATGCAGGAGGCTACACGTACGGTAACAACAACGCAAATGGTCTATCCTCACTCCCAGCAACCGTCGTACCCGTGCCGAACCCTCATTCGCTCTCCGTCGACGAGTTACCGTCTCCCTTTCCCTTACCACTCATCGCCTCTGCACCCAATGGTGCATATGGAAGCGGCAATGGTGGCGGTGGCGGAGGTGGCGGAGGAGGTCCGCAGAAGCGCAAACACAAAGGCGGAGGTGTCCAACCGCAGGCACTCACAGGCCTCGGTAAAGCGATCCAACAGCTCACAGCAGCTAAGGAGCTTGAAGTCGATAGTGACCTTAGTGAGATTCGGAGAGGTGCGAAGCGGCGTAGGGCTGCTGCCGCTGGTCCACAACATAAACCATAGTCCACGTCTATTTCTCTTCCTTTTACATACCCTTTCTCTTTCCATCCGAGCTTTTTGTAGTTTACTTGTCTGTCCTCCTTACTTTTTTGTATCAATCTGCTGTGCTTTCTCGTGCAGGTTGTAGATTTAAGACATAATTTATTTCTGTCGTTGACTACATCGGGCTACACAGGCTACCTACAATCTTCATGGGTGTAAAAATGTGAAATATAAAAAAATTCCATTTGCTCTCAATCCAGTTGAGAATCAATATTACAAGATGTACACACTCGATGGGTAAATGTTTCAAGGCGATGTACGAGGCATACGAAATCCTTAAGTATTTCCTATTAGTATACAGTATGTCAGTTTTGTGAGTGTATGTTAGAGTATTCATGTAACTTACCAAGCCTCGACCCCAGCACTAACGCATCAGTGGTCTACGCGCCCGAACCACCGCAAATTTGATTATTAGATCCAGTCTGAGTTACAGCACCGGTGCCATCTCCCCTCTTGGTGTTGTTCGTCTTGTCCGGATCATCCTCGATTTCGTCAACGAAGTTGCTTTCTTTTGAGGGGTTTAGTAACTGCGTTACCCGGTCAAATTTACTACTAATACCTGATCTGCTTTTCCTGCTAATTACAGTTCCGCCAGGACCACCATTGCCTCCATTGTCTCCATTGCCTCCATTGGCATTTTCGTTGATACAATCTGATCCGCCAATTGCATTCCCACTATTACCACTATTACCTGATCCGCCATTACTGCTATCGGCTGAACCGCCAACATTGACGGATGCATTCCCGCCTGCCTGTGTTCCAGACATGAGGTTTGCTACCATGGAGTTTGTATTTAATTAGACGAATTAGTTATCAGTGTACTTTCGGGTTGAGAATTTCGGAATGAGAGTCAAACTCACCTAAGGAGATAAAGAAATCTGCAATATTCGAACTTGGATTGGTGACAGTGTTTTCAAGGGAATTCGGTCCATCGCTGTTGACTTTGCTTCTCGTCTATAACACTGTAAGTGAGCAGATTAAATCGTTAAGACATGCGAGTAATCTTACCTTAAGGGTACCATTGACAGACAGAGGAGCAGCAACTGCCGAGCCTGCCAGTGCAAAGACAACAGAGACTAGAGCAATAGAGACTCGCATTGTTAATTGGATCTACTACGCAGTTCGACTGTAATGCTGGGAGAATGAAAGTGATTGAGATTGGAGGCCTGCTCAGTGTAGTCGGACCACTCGATCACAGATCAAGCAGGGAGAGGATTGTTAGTTAGAGAAAGTCTGCTTGCACTACAATGATAAGGCAAGGTGCGAGAGAAAGCGCTGGAGAGACTGGAGTAGTTTTGAGACCTTATAAATGGTGTCAAAGAGACATACCGATACTATAATAACTGGAGTTTGCGATGTTTGGCAACAAGACAATGAAGGCGACAACAGTATAGACAGCGGAAGTGCACCATTGTGAATTGCTTCCGGACAGTGATATCATTTCAATACAACAGTCAGTACAACAGGCCCCAGAAAACTGGTTCAGAAAACCAAGATGTGTTTCGCTCTCTCTAAGTTTCAGCTTGATCAGAGTGCGTTGGGTGGAGACAACCTCTTGTTAAATTCAAAAGGCGGATCAACCAAGAAAGGGCTACAACACAGGCTGACATAGGTCTTCGTGAACCGCAACTCTCATCAAGAAGAAACTTCTGACACTGTATCCGGTAGTTTGTTGGATGGAAAGTCAAGATGATGAATGTTTGAGCTGAAGTGGCAGAGAAACCGGACCTCCTTTGACTTGTTTGCACGCATCCTAATATGGTAGGAAGCATCCCAGATATAGCAGCATCCAGATTCTGTGTTAGACCTTACATAATACAAGTGGGTGGTGGAAAGTCTTTGGACACCCTAAATTGGAAGGATCAGCATCCGACAATCCAAAGCCTTTGTTGTGTAGCCACTAATTATAAAGCACTCTATTAATACAAGTATTCTTAGGCAAAACAAGTTGTTTATAGGATATAAAGTTGTTCATCACAAAAAAATTTATAATGTATAATGTATAAATTGTACAAGATGTGTACTAAGATAGATGGTTAATCAGTAGAGTCTTTCTGTATAAGGCAATGCAGATCCACTTCCAAAAAGAGGTGTCCAAATTCCTGATCTCCTAATAACACACCTAATCTACAGCCTGGTCTCTTTTCTGTCTATACTTGTCCTACTATTTTAAATTTATATTCTGTAACTAGAGGTACTACATTAGTCCAATCATATTGACTACTTGTTCAAGTCTAGAATGAGGTAATATTTATATATAGTTTAGTTCTGTTAGACTATTAGTTCTAACCCTGCTAAATGTATCTGTATTACAAAACTATATTATACATATAATCTACATTCTAGTATATACATTCTAGCTATTGTACTTTTAGAGAAATATGAGCTGTATGTACTAACACTGTACAAAAGGTTACAACTAAGAAACATAATACACTCTACTTGTATACTATAAAGCTTAACTATGTATTTGTAAGATATACTCACTTTACTAGTCCTAATCCTTAGGAATAGTAACAGAATAGAGTATAGAGGGTAAGACTTGTAGACTTGTAGAGTGAGAGGGTAGAGGAGTCCTACTTTAGTCAAGCTACAAGTATAGTCTAGTAGGTTAGTAGTAGAGTACTTCCAAGTACTAGATAACTTAAGTTGATAAAACTATCTTTTGAGGGCCAAACTGGCCTCCTTATATACCTTTTGCTAGAGTAATGTTACTCTAGTAACTTTAGTAACTCTCTTTACTGTTGTTCCTATAAAGTAGAGCTGGCTAATCCTTTAGACTGTATACTACACTAGTTTGTGTCTTCTATTAATCTGCTAACACTAGTTTGTGTCTTCTTGTATTCTAGATTAATCTTCTAATGACTCCTTTACTATATTGTTATGTCTTCCATACTTTCTCTCATACTTCTAATAACTCCTTATAAGTCCTCCTAACTAGTTATACTGTGTAAGCTGTATAATACTTTTCCTATAAAGTAGAGCTTTCTATTGTTCTGTAGTCTTCTTATGACTCTGTCTGACTCAACCTGTACTTTCTGTACACTAGTTTGTAATACACTTTCTTATAAGGTAGAGTATTATAACTTCTAATAACTCCTTATTACTTCTATAATATATAAGACTGTACTTCTATACTGTCTCTAGAACTTACAACCAAAGTTCTAGACTGTCTTGTGTATACTCTAAAACTAACAACTAATGTTCTAAATCTTTCTCTAAGTCTTCTTTAATAGACTTAGTTTAGGAGACAATTATCCTTATTAATTTCTAGCCTTATCTTTATACTTCTGTATTCAATCATAGAACTTACAACCAAAGTTCTAGATTGTCTCATGTATCCCTTATGTTGCCCTCATATAGTCCTTATGTTTATAACTTTATTACTTTCCTATCTGTATAGACAAAGTGTATAAAGGAGACTACTTTCCTATAGTCTCTCTTTAGAGCTCTCAGTTCCCTTTCCTTCATACTAGTACTAGTCCTCCTCAAGTATAGAGCTTTAGAGTACTAGCTCTAGCTCTTTACTAGCTTTAATGGTTCTTTGTCTTTGTACAAAGAGTTCCTAACTAACTATGTAGTTTCTCTTATAAGTAAGTATAATATTTTCCTTTTATCTCTTCAGGTTTTCTCTTAGTCTTTTCTATTGTACTCCTTACTCTAAACACTATACTCTTTCTAGATCCCTTCTTCATACAAGTATTCTAAATGACTTGTTTTTGATTAAGGTTATCAAGTAATACTGTGCTAGAGTATGTGTTTAACCTTAGAGAGATAAAGACCTTTGTTATTACACAAGTAATGAGAGTATAGACTCTGATAATAATATGTATTTAGTTAATAAAGTGTTCTTTTTATATTGTTTGTCTGTCTGTGTCAGTAACAGTGTAGAGGGGACCTGAAGGCTCAGCAAGGGGACCCAGGCTACAACTATCCTACACAACAGAAATATAGAACACAAGTACTAGAACATAGTCAGAACTTGCAGAACAGGCAGAGAGAGAGAGTGAGACAAGAGTAGAGTATATAGAGTAAGCCTAAGAGTACAGGACTATCTGGAGTAGACAAGATTAAGACTATAGGACTAGTCTGATCTTGTACACTTATATATACTAAACTATACAAGAGTACTCAGGGAGTATGAGCTACTAAGAATGATAAGCTACAAAGAATGAAAGAAAGGAATGTTAAAGATAAAGGTACAAAGAATGAAGGGATGGATAAAGGGTAAGAGACTATAGAATGAACAGAGAATGAAGGAGTAGTCAAAGGAATGGAATGATAAAGTAAGGAAGGGTAGTAGTAAGAGTTAGTACACATATAGTCTATAGACAGTACCCCTAAGGGACAGAAGTCCTAAGTTCTAGTATAGAAGAGTGTAGAACCCTTAGAACTAAAGGTATGAGAGTAGAGAACTGTAACATCACCCCCCCTCTAAAACCAATTGTTCTAATCAGTAAACATTAGACTTGGTTAGTAGCTTAGGTATAGGTTGGAATGGTAGGGTTTAGAAATCTGTAAGGTAGAGTTGACACAGAGTACCCAAATGAAGTTAATAAAAGTCTTGAATTGTCTTAGTAGTATAAGTAAGATTCTTAGCAAGTTCTCAAGTGTGTTCTTCAACTGAGTATCCCTTCTAGTAGATAAGGAACTTAAGCTTTCTATACACTAGCTTAGTATCTACTATATACTCTACTTTGTATTCTGGTTCAGAACTAATAAGTTCTGGTAGAGGTAGTAGGAGTCTTTATTATGAAGGAAAACCTAGATTGTAGTACTGAGACAGTAGAACCTTATTAAACACTGAGTGTATGTGCTTCCATGTTGCTGGAAGTTAGAGTTTGTAGACAGAGGTACTAACCTTCTTTTTAATAACAAAGGGTCTGAAGCACTTGTTGTCCAACTTCTTTATTAGGTGATTCATAGTCAGGTTAGTAGCTTTTAGTATAACTTTGTTACTAGGCTGGTAATCCTTAACTACAGACCTCTTCTAATTATAGTTCTACTTTATAACCTGTACTACCTTTTCTAAAAGAGCTTGTACATCCTCTCTAGTTCTGTACATCTGTTCTACAAAGTCTGTTACAGATTCAGAACTGTCATTCTAGTTTGAAACTGTCCTCTAGTATGAATGTCTCTCATGATTGAGAAAGAATAGGGACTGTCCTATTATAGAGTGTTACTAGTTATTGTACACAAATTCTGCTAGAGTTAGCTATTCAGACTAATCTGATTACTAATGATTGATGAACATCCAGAGGTAGAACTCAATCTCCTGATTGACTTACTCAGTTTGACTGTCAGTCTGTAAGTAATAGACAGTAGAAGGGTTCCCTTGAATTCTAAGAAGTGTATACAAGTCCTACATGAATTTTGACTTGAATTATAGTCTGTAATTATGAATGAGCTTCTGAGGGAGTCTGTACAACTAGAAGACATAATCCTAATAAATATGTACTATACCTTCAGAAGTGAGTTCTGTTCAGGTTGGAACTGTGTAGACTTGCTTAGAGAATTAGTTGACAATCACACAGATAGTGTTGTAACTCTAAGACTCAGGTAGCTTACTAATCAGGTCTACTGAGACTTCTTCCTAAGAGTGATCTAGGATCCAATGTGAATGTAGGAGAGTCTGAACTCTTGTCTGGTAGGTTTTAGTCTGTTGACACATATTGTAACTAGTCACATACTTTAGGATTTCCCTCTGTATTCTAGACTACTAGTAGTTCTGAGTAATAAGTTCCTGTGTTTTGTGTCAGCCTGAATGTCCTACAGTTGGATTGTTATAATAAGCTTAGACAATGTCCTCCTACAGTTTCTAATCCTTTAGAATGTACAGTCAGCCTTTCTAGTAAACCTGTCCATTCTTATCCTCCTCCTAATCCCTTACCTGCTTCTCTAGTTGCTTTACTACAACCTAGTCCTGTGTGTGTCTCAGAGCTTACTGTATACAAGTGACAAAGTCAACATTCTTGGATTTGAGTCAGATCTCTTAGATTGTCTCAGACACAAAACAGGAATTGTTTAGAAGAATAAGATTTTTGTTATTATTCTCCCCCCTTTTATAACCTACTTGTCTTAAGAGTAAATCAGCTTTTGTCATTTACATTCTGAGTTTGTGAGTTAGTACAAAGTTATAGTCCTACAGTTCTAACATTCAGTAGGCTTAGTAACAGTTGAGCTTCTGAGGTGTCTAGAAGTACTAGAGGTTAAGGTGATTACTCTAAATCTTAAACTTCTGTACAGTACTGAGGAGATATTAACACTACTCCTCTAGGGAACAGACAATTGTAAGGAGTTCCTTATTATAAATAGGGTAGTTCTGTTCTGTTACAGAGAGGGATTCTAATCAGAACACTATTAGACACTACTTTCTGTTAATAAACTAGAACAGTACTACTCTATTTGTAAAGTTGGAAGAGTTGGCTTTGACTTAGAACTTGTCTACAACTGTCAGAACTGTTAATACAGGCTTACTAGTGATAGCCTACTTTAAGGACTTGAATGCAGACTACTACTGATCCTCCTATTACTAAGGAACATCTTTGCTAGTAAGATTGTGAAGGGGCTGAGTGATAGTACTAAAGCCTTAAATAAAGTGTTAGTAGTAGTTTACAAACTTAAGGAATACTTAGACCTGTTTCAGGTTCTGAGGTTGTAACCAGTTCCAAACTGTAGTTACCTTTGCTGGATTCATACAGACCTCTCCTCTACTGATTACAAAGCTTAGATAATCTACTGACTCCTGTATAAAGGAGTACTTTACTTCTTAGAGGAACAGTTTATTATCTTAGAGCTATTGTAGAACTACTTAGATTAGTTAGTAATAGTACTTAACTGTCTGAGTGAAGATCAGAATGTTATCCAGATACACACTAATGTACTCTAAGTTAATCAGATCTGTAAGGATGTGATTCATGAATGACTAGAATGTTACAAGTAAGTTAGTTAGTCTGAAGAACATTACAGTCAGTTTGTACAATCTGTAATTAGTTTAGAACACAGCCTTCCACTCATCTCTGTCTTAGATCTGAATATTATTGTATCCTTATTAAATGTCCAACTTAGTAAAAACCCTGGATGTATGTGTCTTATTAATGAGCTCCTGAATCAGAGGGAGTAGGTACTTGTTTTTGACAGTACCCTTATTAAGACAATAATAATTCTAGACTAGACAGAGCTTCCTATCTTTCTTTTTAATAAAGAAGAAAGGGGAGGCTATAAGGGACTTTGAGGGTTAGATCTGACTGTTCTAAAGATTTTCCTGAAGGAACTTGTTAAGTGCCTCCTACTTGTCTCTGTTGAGTAAGTAGACCTTACAATCCTTAGGTTAGAAACCCTTAGTCAATTCAATTATATAGTTCTAGAAATAGTGTTTAGGAAGCTAGTTGAATTCCTCTTTACTAAAGACTTTAGGGAACTCTTGGACAAAATCTGGCAGGCTGAGTCTATGTGTGTTCTAGAGTAGAGTTGTTCTAAAAGGGTTCTAGACTGGTTCTGTCTCAGACATTCTTCAGATTGACTCTATTCTGTCTTAACTAGAATATGTATCCACATATTTATCCTAGTTAAAGAAGAACAACTGGTCACCTTTATTAGAACTGTTAGTAACATTAGAAGTGTTTGTATCTACTTAGAACAGTAGTGTAAAGTAGTTGTAAGACTTAGAACACTGATCAAACATAAGTGTCTACTCTAACCAGTCAATAGTAGGGTTGTAAGTCTTGAGCCATTTGAATCTAATAAAGACATCTGTCTTTCTAAGGTTAGTAACTCTAAACTCAATACTTTCCTTATGATTCTGAATAGTCATCTGTAGTTGAACAAACTTAGTAGTCCAACCATTCTAGTTTAGGGTTCTGTCTACATTGTATACTAGGATTAGAAGTAGAATGTGTTAAGTAGGGAGGTAGTGTTCCTACACAAAGGCCTTATTAATGTACAAACTAGTGTATCTACTGTCTACTAGAGCTGTTGTTTGGATCTAGAGGGATCCTGAGAAGGGAGTCAAGAGGACAGGGACCTAAAGCTAGTGTCTAGAATGTTCTTAGATAAACTACTACTTGTTTCAAAGGGAACATACAGCTTGTACAGTCTTGTTGTCTGAGAGGGTAAGTATATGTACTAACATTTCCTTATTAACCTCTCTCTTTCAACAAGGACAGACCTATGTTCTCAGCTGTGAACTCAGCTGAGGCTATCCCTACTTAATACTATAGACAAACTACTGAGTAGTAAACAGGGCTAGGTAGTGTTCCAAATGTTCTAAGATCTTAGAACACAGAAGTAGTAGGTCAGATTGTACAGATTTAGACTCAGATAAAGTGTAAAGAGAAGAATTAAAAGAATCAGAAGAAATAGGAGAACTATCTACTTTTGTTTTCAACTTTTTTCTTTCTAATAAATAATTTTGTTGTATTTATTTTTTCTTACTTTTTCTACTTTTTTCTACTTTTTTCTACTTTTCTTACTTTATTTACTTCTAATCCTACAGTGTCT